>NC_141138.1:134131648-134442648 GCF_053477565.2 Lygodium microphyllum
TCTCTTCATAGCTCACTACTTCACTCTAGTCTTCTCTTGAGTCTTCAGCAGCTACTTCTTCCACTTCTTTCAGCTCTTTTGCACTTGTATTCACCTCTTTCCAAGGCTAGAAAACTTTCCCCAAAATCACACATACATTCCACAGAACACTTACAGAACAGTCTACAGAACAGTACCAGAACAGTTACAGTACAGAAGCAGAACAGAAGCAGAAGCTCTACAGAAGACCTACAGAAGGTTACAGAAGGTCATCAAAACCACATAACTTATACTCAACCCATTCCAAACTCTCACAAACCATTCAATAAGCTTTCACAATATCTCATTCTTCATCAATCAATACTCCATCCCTCCTTACAGAAGACAATCAGAACAAAAACAGACCAAAACAGAACAAAACAGAAGGTATACAGAACCATTCAGAACCTATCAGAACCTATCAGAACATCACAAAACCATCAACAAACATCATGATCTTCCAAAACACAATCAATATCATCCAAAACCCTCTCAAACCACTTCCAAATCAACCAATCATCCCATAAAATCAACCATTCAGCTCTCAAAAACAACAAAAATCAGCCAAAAAACAAGTCATTTCAACACTCAACAAAGCTCTGCAAGGCAGATACTTAGCACCTGCATATCGGGGAAAAGCTGAAGAAAGCTCTGCAAGGCAGATACTTACCACCTGCATACCGCAAGGCAGATACTTCTGAAGTATGTGCCACAGATGGATATGACACAGCAAGTGTCCAAATTTTGTGCCAGTTTAAACCCACCAGTGAATACCTGCCTCGAATCTATGCGCCCAACAGATCTATAGGACGCACTCATTTGAGCTGTGCCCATAATTCAGGAGGTGCATGCTAGGCCAAGAAGTAACAAAAACTTGATCTTATAATGACCAGAACAGAGGAGTATATAGGCCCCAAGTGAAGAGAGTTCAAGGTCAAAACCGGGGACAAAGAAAGAAAGCAAGGACCAATAATGTCAACAACTTTGTCCCTACCCAAAGCAATGGCCGAAATCTTCATTGTTTCCACTGCAATGAGGCCGGTCATTTCAAAAGACAATGTCCCAAGCTTGGCGGAGGACACCGTCAAGCTCCTTTCCAAGGAACTGGCTGTGGCCAGGGAGCCGCCACCCGAGGCAGAGGAAGAACCGCCTTTGTTTCCAACAGGGAAATGTGCGAAGAAGAACATCCGACCATGGAAGCAGAGTTTTAAAGGGCGACAGTCCATATTGCTCTTCACAAGAAAGGCCCGAATTGCTAGTTTTCGGTGATTTAGACACCATCCGACTATCAAGGTAAAGGTTTTAAAACATTGATTGATTGTGGTAGTACGCATTCCTTTATCTCACCAGTGTGTGCAAGAAGATTAGGAATAGCCATAGTAGAAGCACCTACCTTACTTATGGAATTAGCAAATGGTCGTGAGGTCACTTGTACTAGGAAAACTGCTAAGGTGGAAATTTCTATGGTCAGATTCAGGATCATGAACCTAGGTATCCATGAGTGTTTACTCGGAATGGATTGGCTTAAACCTAAGGATGCCCAGATTCATTGTGGAAAGGGCCAAGTTTCCTTTCGAAACTCTGAAGGAGAATTGGTTACCACTCAAGGAGAAGCTGGAAAATTGGAAATTCAATTGGCTAAAGCATCTCGGATTATAAAGGGAGTTAGAAAGGGACTACCTGTCTACTTGATTAAGCTTAAAAAGCTAGATCAGAAGCAGGAGTCTAGTGAGAAACCTTCATGGCTAAAGGAGTACATGGACGTATTTCTTGAAGAGCTGACAGAACTCCCGCCTCAAAGGGATATGGATCATGAGATCAAGCTAGTGCCAGGAGCTACGCCAATTGCAAAGAGGCCTTATAGGATGTCCATCCCGGAAGCAATTGAGCTGAAGGAGCAACTCAAGCAATTGTTAGCTGAGGGTTACATCCATCCTAGCAGTTCACCATGGGGAGCTCTAGTGTTGTTCCAGAAAAAGAAAGATGGAATGCTTCGACTATGTATTGATTACAGAGGGTTGAATCAATCAACTGTTAAGAACAAGTACCCTTAGTTGCGTTATTCGGGCTCACGAATGCGCTTGCCACCTTCAACAGGTTAATGCAGGATATCTTTAGGCCATATCTTGATGACTTCGTACTCGTCTTCTTCGATGATACCTTAGTCTTTTCTAAATAGGAAGAAGATCATGAATCCTAGCTTTGGATTGTCCTTGAGACAATGAGGGCACACAAGCTCTATGCTAAGATGAAGAAGTGTGCATTCTTCAAACATCAGATTGAATATCTGGGATTCATCATATCAGCAAAAGGAATCTTAGTGGATCTAGCCAAAGTCAGAGATGTTCTAGAATGGCCAATACCAACAACTGTCAAAGAAATGCGCAGTTTTCTTGGATTGACAAGATGGTATAGGGTCTTCATAAAAAACTATGCAGTTTTGTTTCTCTCTTTCTCGCCCTCTCTCATTTCCTCTTCCTCCCTCACCCTAACCCTCTCTTTCTCTCTTTCCCTATTAAGTTTAATGTTTTTTCTCTTTTTCTCTCTCCTCTTTCTCTCTCATTTCTTTTTCTCTCTCCTCTCCCTCTCTCATTTCTCTCTCTCTCTCTCCCTCTCTCATTTCCTTTTCCTCCCTCACCTTGATCCTCTCTTTCTCTCTTTCTCTATTAGATTTAATGATATTTTTCTCTTTTTCTCTCTCCTCTCCCTCTCTTTCTCTCTTTCCCTATTAGGTTTAATGATTTTTCTCTCTTTTTCTCTCTTTTTCTCTCTCCTCTATCTCTCTCTCATTTTTTTCTCTCTCCTCTCCCTCCCTCATTTACCTTTCTCTCTTTCTCTCTCTCTCTCATTTCCTGTCCCTCCCTCACCCTGACCCTCTCTTTCTCTCTTTCTCTATTAGATTTAATGATTTTTTTCTCTTTTTCTCTCTCCTGTCTCTCTCATTTTTTCTCTCTTCTCTCTCTCTCTCATTTCCCTTTCTTTCTTTCTCTCCCTCCCTCACCTTGACCCTCTCTTTCTTTCTTTTCCCATTAGGTTTAATGATCTTTCTCTCTTTTTCTCTCTCCTCTCTCTCTCATTTCTTTTTCTCTCTCCTCTCCCTCTCTCATTTCCTCTCCCTCTCTCATTTTCTTTTCTCTCTTCCTCTCCCTCCCTTGCCCTCACCCTAACCCACACCCTCTCTTTCTCTCTTTTCCTATTATGTTTAACATCTTATCTCTTTTTCTCTCCCCTCTTATTCTTTCTTTTTTTCTCTCTCCTCTCCCTCTCTCATTTCCATTTGCTCTCTTCCTCTCCTTCTCTCATTTCTTCTCCCTCCCTCTCCCTCTCTCATTTCCCTATTATGTTTTCGTCTCCCCCCCTCTCCCTCTCCCTCTCCCTCTCCCTCTCTCATTTCCTCTCCCTATCTCATTTTCCTATTATGTTTAATGTCTCCCTCCCTCTCTCTCTCCCTTTCCCTCTCTCATTCCTCCCCCTCCCTTTCTCTCTCTCCCTCCCTCTTCCTTTCCCATTTCCTCCCCTTCTCCCTCTCTTTCTGTCTCTCTTCCTCCCTCTCCCTCTCTCATTTCCTCCCCCTCCCTCTCCCATTTCCTCCCTCTCCCTCTCTTTCTATCTCTCCCTCTCCCTCTCCCTCTCCCTCTCCCTCATTTCTCCTCCCTCTCTCATTATAAACAAATTATACAATAAATAAATAAATAAGAGAGAGAATACACTCTCCCTCCCTCTCGTCCTCTCGTTTCATCCCCCTCCCTCTTCCATTTCCTCCCTCTCCCTCTCTCTCCCTGCCTCCCTCCCCCTCCCCCTGTCCCTCTCTTTCTCTCTCTCTCTCTCCCTCCCCCTCCCCCTCCCTCTCCCATTTCCTCCCTCTCTCTCTCCCTCTCTTTCTCTCTCATTTTATCTTCCTCTCTCAATATATATACACAAATTATATAAGCAAAAGTAAAAGAGAGAGAGAATGCACTCTCCCTCCCTCTCCCTCTCTCATTTCTTCCCCTCCTCGTCCCCCTCCCCCTCCCCCTCCCTCTCCCTCTCCCTCTCTTTCTCTTTCTCTCCCTCCCTCTCCCTCTCCCTCTCTTTCTCTCTCATTTCCTCTCCCTCTCTCAATATACACAAATTAAACCCTAAACAAGTAAAAGAAATAGAGAATGGACTCATCGTAAGTTTGACGGCTCCTCTTCGCGATGGCGGCTCCTCCTCTCCTTCGCGAATAGTGGCGGCGGCGGCAGCGGCAAGCCTTCTTCCTCTCCCTCTCTCACCCTCTATACAAAACGGTCGCTCTCTCTCTCGCTCTCCCTCTCGAAATGTCTCATGAATGCGCGAAATAAAAAGCGCGCAGGTTTTGGCCCTCTTTTTTTCCCCTATGGGGCGTCGCTATTTGCATCGCTATTTGTGTCGCAAATGCGGCGCTAATAGTGACGCAAATAGTGACGCCGCTATTCCTGCCTTGCTACCCGCCATCGCTATGCTTGTGTTTCCTTGTAGTGCATGCATATGTATGACATATGATATAGAAGCCTTTTATCCGTGGAGCAAGGTCATGCTAAAGTAATAAGAGGGATAGCTTTCATGCCTGATTGCAAGTGGCTAGTATTGGTAAATTTAAGGTGGCCTTTAGAGTTGTATGTATGTTGACCTTGACTTCTTTACTACAACTTTTTCACTTGGTGCTACTAATTTATTGCTTTTGTCAATCAAGACGGTTGCATATTTATTTGGAGGCTTCCTAATCTTCTGACCAAGATGATGTTAAAACGCCACAGTTTACAATTTGAATTGCAAACATCCAATCCATCCATACTACTTACTGACATATTTATGTAGATTGTGATCAATATGATGTAGTCTTTGGGAGTGTATATGGTGTGTCTTTTCTCTCCCTCTCACATCTCTACATATATTATCTCTCTACATCTCAATGTCACCCTTAGTGGACTAGAATATCACATACATGGAGTGTGCCATGGGAGTAGCAGTTGCCTAGCAAGGAAGATAAATGTTAACCCTCCAAGAAGAAACACTGCATAATGCAACTTGCAAGCTGATTTTTTGAAGCAAGGAGACAAATCAAAGCATTAAAATCATGCTTTCAAGTCTATGTACATT
Organism: Lygodium microphyllum; assembly: GCF_053477565.2. Lineage (NCBI taxonomy): Eukaryota > Viridiplantae > Streptophyta > Polypodiopsida > Schizaeales > Lygodiaceae > Lygodium > Lygodium microphyllum. The sequence goes on from NC_141138.1 coordinate 134,136,767, forward strand.
TGAAGGATTAATCAATGCATTAATTTTTGCATCAATCATGTGTAAGATGTGCCTTAAAATTTGTCAACTTGTGGATGAAACGATGTTTCACTCTTAAATGGTAAGTGAGATCTAAGCTCACTCCCATGGAAATTATTAAATCAATTAGTCATGTTAGAAGACTCCCAATAAATATGGAGGTTATATATTTGTTTTCTTTCTCCTAAAGTGTCTACATACCCAAACTAAAATGTAAATAAGAGGAGTGATTACACATGGAGAAGATACCTGGTATCCAATCTAATGTGGAAACCCTAAGATAATGTATGTATTGCTTGCTAAAGAAGTAACTTGTAAGAATGAAGATCTATTTTTACTCCTTGGTTCCATCTCTTACACCCCTCTCACTTCCATAGCTTGAAGGGTAAGAGGTCGAGTGAGAGAGGGAGGATGAGACACAACAACTATGAAGGAGTGAGAAATAGATTTAGTGAAGCTTCTCCATTTCCACCTCTTCTGAAAAGGAAAGGAAGGTAGACTCTAGTAAAGGACAAGAGAGAAGGAAAAAGAGGAGATTAATTAGAAAAGAAGAAGAGATGAGCAACAGCACACTTATAGAAGTTAAGAAAAAAAAGCATGTGAAGAAGAAAATGATTACAAGAAGGCAACCTTTACCCTTGGGAAGTTACCATATGTATATTATCTACATCAACTGTGTTTAAGGCCTATTATAAATATCCTTATCTCTGAAATTTTCTTGTATAAAACATAATCCTTTTCTATTCAATTTGTAAATAAATCCTTTATATTTCACCCTTCTATATGCAAAAAATGTATAAAAAATGGTGTTTTAAAAATACATTTTTTTGAACCCATGTGATGCACACGTATATTCATGAGTAACTTACTCGAGCCTTTGGCTCTAAAACTAACACTCGAGGGGAAGCATTGTTCAGTGGTACACAAGAGAAACCAGTAAAAGAGTTTGAATCTAAAGAGAAGCCTCATGCCAAGGTTCAAGAGGACACCTAACTATCCCTAAGGGTATCCTTTGAGGAAGACACAAAGAAGCAAAAGAAGTCTCTAGCACAACAACCAGAAGAAGGTGATTAAGGCGACTTAAGGATAAATGTTGAGTAAAAAGAAGGACAAATGTTATGAGATAAGAGCCTCATATGGTTGCACCCAACAATCTTCTAACATTACTTTTATAACTAGATAAAAATTAATGGATGAGATGGCACAAATGAAGAGGAAAATAGATGAAGAGATAACTAATCTATCCATAATTAAGGGACCTAAAAAGTTAGAGAATCAACATCACCCCACCAAAATAAGTTCTATCCTAATGAGTTTATCTGCACTTGAAATCCTTTGTGAATAATTTTAGTACGAAAAGTCTAGATCAACTTATACATCCTCAGTATAGGGACTGACAAATTCAGCCAGGGTGACTCTTTGGATCGGCCCACCAAAGTAAGCTCTATCCATACGAGTTGATCCACCAAAATAAGTAGCCTATAGACATTACTATCTCAGCAACTCATGAAGTCTCCATCTCTTTACTTTTCTCTATTATATAAAATATAGTAAGCTCCCTAGTTAAATACCATACTTAGACACCCTACTTAAGAATGTGCATTTGGCAACCAAGTCCCCCTACTTCGAAATCACAATCTCAATACCCTCTTAGGACTCAATTTGGCAGAGATCTCTTGAGGAATACTAGAGGTTGCATGACTCGAGGGCTAAAAAGGAGTGCAATGAGTTATGCTACGGTTTTTCAATGAATTATGACATCATTGAGTACTCGTGAGTGGGGGTGGGGTAGAGGTACATTTTGTGAAGGACAACTGAGTTTTGAGTGCTAAGGTGCACAATGTACTTAGAGAACTCTCTACATGCATCTTCATTGAGCACCAAGCACAAATTAGACATAACATCTTATAAAGCACACATCCTTTCTTATGTGAGCATTATGTTAGATGAATTGCATAGCATAACCTTAAGTTATATTTTCATCAAAGCAGATATTTTTGCGCATGTTGTACAACAATAGCATGAGTATGTTGTTGTTCTAGGTGCGTGAGGGTTCATGGAAGGTGCCTGTATGTTGGAGCTTGACTTGAAGAAATGGGTTTTCTCTCCAACCATTAATCTTGGTGAGGATGATGGTGATATGTGAATGAGAAGAGATTCCTATTTTCTTGCTTTGAATTTATTTATCTAAATATGGCCTTGTATATTTTATGTTGTCTAAGAAACTATTTTTCTTTTTATTTATTTATGAAGGTCACCATTTTGTGTATATCTTAGTAAGTATTTATGGATGTTCGTTTCTTTAGTAGATTGGTGGTATATGTGGTAGCCATAATTTATTTTTATGTTTTTTATGCAAGTAGGGAATAGTCATTTTTAAAGTCAATTGCATGTTATGTATTTGGGCCATCATTGTGTTTTGTGATTTGAATGCATGCATAGAAGAGTCTAGATCATGTATTCCATGTGTGGAAATTTAGTATGTGTAGTCAATCCTTTGCGTGTGTTACCAAAGAGAACAAATTTAGGAGAAAATAATAAGCTATAATTGTGAATTATTTAAAATTGAAAGATGGAGGAGATTATTTTAATAATTAATAAAATAGCAATATATTTAACTAAAATAAAAGGAGAGTCTTTTCCAAGTTTAGATTTTTTTACTTATAAGAAGGTAGCATTTTGTAGCAAATTGCAAAGATTGTAGACCAACATGTGTAACACAACATGAGTAGAGGTAAGCCTAATGTTTTCATCCATATAAAATAAGTGGGTGAAAATCATGAATTCTAGTGTATATTATATGTGTCAAGAAATTAGATAGTTCTTATCCATGTCAACTCTTACATCATTTTTCCTTATTCCATCCATGATGAAAAAAATTGTTAAGCACAAGCTACTACTCTATTGCAAAAGATAAAGGACAACTTGAGGTGAGAGCAATAACATGGAGTGTAGGGTGTTATACAAGGTTTTCTTATTTATAGGTGAGACTAAGATCCAAATCAGATAGTTCTTATCCATGTCAACTCTTACATAATTTCGCCTTATTCCATCCATGATGAAAAAATTTGTTAAGCACAAGCTACTACTCTATTGCAAAAGATAAAGGACAACTTGAGGTGAGAGCAATAACATGGAGTGTAGGGTGTTACACAAGGTTTTCTTATTTATAGGTGAGACTAAGATCCACTAGCATGTGGTCATCCAGTCCTGACCCATGCAAGGTGATGGAAGTGAAGGCCATAAAGCTAGGTAGTTATGGTGAATCAATAATAACATGAAAAAAAAGGAGACACACAAGAAGATATTGGCCATATACTAATGTCTGCCACTCACCACATGATGCACAACCCTTGCCTCCAGCCATGCCATTGTTGTCTCTCGCTATTGCCTCTATCATCCTAGAGAGTCTATGTCCTTCTTTTTCTTGAGTCTCTTCTAATCCCTTATGTCCAAACATCCAGGTTGCTTTAAAGCACAATTGATCTTGATTGCCTTATGCATATCAAATTGTCTATGCGACATGTATCCATGCATACAATCCATCATCCATTGTATGGAAAGTCTCTTTGTTATCATAGATACTAGGAACTCCTTGTATAAGGATACTACCATATAGTCCTTCATCCCCTCCGCTATATTTTTCCAGTGGTCTAAAATGATGTGTTTAAATACTTGTTGGCACAACTCTCTCATGCATTCCATCAGCCTCCTCCCCTCATCATTCATGAGTACAACACTTATTTTCTCATTCAATTAGTATTCGCACCTTGGTGGGATATGTCTAAGATGTGCCCTCTCTTACCTATGACTATATTATTGGGAATAACTAGGAGATCCTTGTCCATCTAGTGTACCTACGGAAGTGGTATCTCTTGGAATCGCACCCACAGGGATACCACCTCCCTACATAGCCGACTGAGTAAAACTCAAAGTCACGAGTGGGAACACTACACATCAATGCCTTCACAATACCCACTTGAGCTACTCTCTCTAGAAACTGGTATGAGAGACTAACCATGGGGTCACAATATCTATATCTCTACAACACCCCTCAGGACCACCACAACCAACCCCTCCCCCGATCAAGCGAGGCGTCTCTGAGCCTCCCTCCATGGCCAATCTAGAGCATTGACTCTGCCTACTGGAGATCGAGGCATCAGAGTATACGGAGATAGACCATGCAGAATGTCGAGATGACAACAACTCATGGAAAATCGAGAAATGTCACTTTTTGCTTGGAAGTGACTTCTTGTGGATCATCTTTCACTCATACTAGCTTTGGGAATCTATTTCTGCGAGAGGTCATCAATAAAAATTTACCTCAATTTATGGCTCTCTAACACGAAAGTAATGTTCCCATGATATATCATCATCTTTATTGTGGTCTCTGACCTTTGGGAGTAACTCTGGTCCACACAATGGATATGCACGATAATCTAAGGTAGCCAAACCTGTCACAATATCCCTATCTATTGAACATTAATATAAACAAGCCATGTTAGATATCAACAATGAGAATGGAAGCTCATTTACTTGAGCACTCATCGAATCTCGGAAAGTCATGCATGGTCCATATAAGAATGGATCACATATTAATAATGGACCAACATACTTGCTCATGTCTTCCACAGCAACCCCCTTCTCCCACAAAATCTTGAGCTTATCAACTAATGGATGGAGATAGATGTGCATGTTCTTGACTTTATAGTGCTTGGTAATGAGAAAACTAAGGGCAAGACCAAGTCAAAGATTTTTTGGCTCTCCTACAAAGTCTTAAAAGGTAGAGTCAATGTGAATCCATGCTCACAAATCTATATTTTTTGGACTCTGTTTGTGGATCTATTTTACGCATGGCATGTTATCAAGCTTCCCATGCTTGACGTGTAAAACATGTGACGTATATGCGATATAAGCAAAAGTGTTTGAGAATCTTTTGAGGGATGATTTGTACTTACAAGTCCAATCGATAAATGTGAGCACCATACTTTGAGCATGTCTCCATAGTCTCATAGTCTCCTCAAAATAGCTCACAATTATTGGCACATGTATAAATGTTATTGTAGTCTATGGCAAGCTTCCATAATAGCAATTTCACATTATCACCAAACTCAGGCATCATGTTTTCAGGTGACAGTATTATGTGATATTTTAGCAACTTGAAAAAAAAAACCCAATCACATTTGAAGAGAGTAAAAAGTGTTCTTATAATGGAGTGAAAGACAAAGGAGCGTAGTATGTACATGAGCAACTCTATCACACTCACATCGCTCTATTTGTACTTGCATGTACACTTAGGAGCACAAGTAGCATCTTTAAGTAAGATACTTAATACCCATCATACAATTGTATGGAGACATTCTCTCTCAATGGATGAGATGACCTAGCATCCGTGGATAGTAATGCATTAATCATTGCCTCCATTTTCAACACCAAGATTGAAGGAAGGTTCGAAATTTCCACCATCTCTTTTGGTGTCAAGGGCATAGTTAGTGGTCCTCTCTTTAATGGGTTTATCAACTCAACCACTCCATTCATTGCATATTGACAAACTCTTCTTACAGGCTATAATTGGCGCATTCCTTAGGATAAAACAATACCTCTATGTAGACATTTTTAGGGCACATCTAATATTATTATATATGACATCCAATTACAGTTTGAATGTAAAGCATGATTCATACACACTTTTCTTATCATTAACTCAAATTCTGAGATTTCTTGGTCAATGATTTCTAATTGAAAGTGTCATATGTGGTTTATAGACAAGCAATATTTTTGTCGACTTGCACTGAATGCAAGGACATAGGATACGGTGATTGAGATGTGCCTCATGATCTTGAATACCATAGCCATCATCATTTTCTATTTCATCTATGTCATGGAAGACAATATGCTTTTGTTTTTCTTATTGTTTCTCTCCCTCACCCCCTCTCTCTCTCTCTCTCAATGCATCTCTAGCTCCCTTCATCTACTTTTCTCTATTTATGAGAAAATAACAAATAGAAAAACAAAGAAATGAGAAGAGATATTTGCCTCCCTCTCTTTCTCTCTCTACTTTTCTCTCTCTCCTCTTTCTCTCATTTTCTTTTTATTTCTCTATTTGTCTCTCCTTCTCTTGCGCTTTATTTTTTATCTTTCCCTTCATCTCTCTATTTGTGTCCACTCTCTCTCTATTTTCTTTCTCCTCCCTCTCTCTTCCCCTCTCCCTCGTTATCTCTCTCTCTCTCTCTCTACTTTTCTCTCTCTCGTTCTCTCTTTGTTTTTCTATTTCCATCTCTCTCTCCCTATCTATTTTTATATTTCTCTCCATCTTTATATTCATGTCTCCCTCTCTCTCTTTTTCTTTCTCGTCCCTATCTTTTCTCTCTCCATCTATCTATCTCTCTCTATTTTTCTCTTTCCTTCTATCTCTCTATTTGTATCTCCCTCCCTCACTCTTCTCTTCTCTCTTCTCCTTCTCTCTCCCTTCCTTCCCTCTCCCCCTCTCTATTTTTATCTCTCATCCCTATCTATTTCAGACCCCACCCCACTCTCTCTCTCCTTCCCTTTCTTTCTATCCCTCCCTTGCTCTCTCTTTCTCTCTCCCTCATTGTTTGTCTCCCTCACCCTCCTTGTCTCTCCCTCCCTCTGTCTCTCTTCCCCTCCCTCTCTATCCCTCTCTATTTCTCTCTCCCCCTCTCTTCCTCTTTGTTTTCTTTCTCCTCTTTCTCAATCTTTCTATCCTTCCCTCTCTCTATTTTTCATGAAGACCCCTCTCTCCCTCTTTCTCATCGCTCCCTTCTTCTCTCTATTTCTCTCCCTTCTCCTTTGGACCTCTCTCCTTCTTCTTTGTTTATGGTAGTGGTGGTGGTGGAGGAGACAATAAGGAACTCTCCTTCTTTAATAAACCTTACATATAGGGTTTAGAAAAATGTTAAAATGAAGAAAAGGCTAGTATACCTTGTCCTATTTGAAATATAACAAATATAGACATTAAAGCACTAGGGTGTAGCCAAACATTAAGCATGTGAACCACGAGAAGAGTAAAAAGGGTGGAGGGTAATCATTGTAGCTCTGGTAAAAAATGATATGTAGGAGAGTTGGGAAAGAGAGGAGGCCAATGGCAAACATGTTGCAAGGTGATAGCTAGAATGTAGGAATCAACTAGTGAAGTAATGTGAGATGAAGTAATGATAATAGAGCAAAGGTAAAAAGAATTTAAATAAGATAGGGACCTAGATAATAATAGCAAATTTTTAGTCATAAGACATCGAGGCACAGTCAAGAGCTCAAGAAGTAAGATGTTGAGACCATATGATGTAGAATAAGGATGGAACTCAGTACTCATCATGGAGTAATTGACCATATGCAAACCATTGGGAAGAGAATATGGCTATGGGTTCATAATAGATTCACTACAAGGGTCTTTGAATGAATGAAAAAGAGAGGTAAGGTTTTTGATGGTGAGAGGAAGAAATAAGCAAGGGTAGTAATATAACAAAAGGTACTGATAGGCGTTTTATCAAAGTATATAGGAGGTGGAGGAGGAGTCGATGAGTAGCAACACGTATAAAAAAATCCTAGGTTGTAAAAAGAGAGGTGGAAGGGTAAATGCATGAGCATCTCAAATAGAAAATTGGGAGGTGTGGAAAATGAATAATACTACAAAAGTCAACTATAAATGTGGAGAGGGTACATGGAAGTTAGGGGAGATAATAGTAGTACATGGATAGAATGAGCTAGCTAGTGGATAACAAGGCTAAAGTAAGGGTTACTAATTAGAAAATAGTTCAAATAAATAGTTTGCATGACTATGCAGTTTTATAGAAACCAAGTTTAGATTTCTTAATAATAATAATAATAACACAAAATAAATCAAAAGAACCTTGGAAAGATTCGAACTAACTTGCAAAAGACAACACACATGCTCCACATTCATTATGAAGAAGATAATCCACCTTAATAATCAAGCTACCCGATTGTATGAACCTATGCTAACCTATATATATAAAGGAACATGACACGCTAGGTGCTACCACCCACATGTCCATGGTTTTAAGTCCCATACTATACACCTAACGAACTTACTAAGGCCAAAATTTTTTGTTTGTCAAGTCTTATAAGAGGAAATTCTTTAGCAAATATGTTGGCAACAAGTTGTCAAAGACATGATTTGGTACATCCATTTTTTGTAAAGTGCTTCACAAGAAAGTGTTGTCATGGGTTTTAGTGAGAAGCCGCAATATGCAAGGAATCATAAAGAGAAACTACAAGATAGGAGAACAATTCCTAGAGACAAAAAGAGACATTGCGTATTCAATGAAGTGCTCCTACAAGAAACAATACTCAGTCCAAGACAAAGCTTGATCCATTGTGATGAATCAAGGACCATCAAACTCAATAAATCCTCTTAAAATCCCAAAACAAACCCTATAACCCAACTGATTTACATGAAGGAACAAAATTGAGCTCCAACTTTGATACAAAATACCTTCTTGATGGAAGATGGATGCAAAGGAACCCAAGAAGAAACCGAATTCCATGTCATCAAGACTTAATAGTAGTCCAAATCACCTCTATGTAGTCCTATTGTTGCATGTAAATTCAAGAAGAACACTTGAATCAAATCTTGTACCTCAAGCAAGCCTTTCTGGACATAAAGGAACCCTGAATCACAAAAAATCAATGCGTCCCTACTAATCCAATTTATAGTTGTGACTTTTAAACTTGTATGCTTTTCCCAAAAATTTTCAGTCAAGCTGCTTGAGGTTCCTCTCTGCACTACTATTGGGTACATCTTGTTAAACTATGATGATACATTGGCTACTACTCCTTCATTATATTGATGACCTCCAGTGCTTCCTATGATGGCTCAAAATCAAGAGAATTCGGCATGCAAGCTACTTGTCATGCTAGTCTCCAGAAAACTCAGGTATCAAACCCATTATTGGCATTGATGATAATGGCAATTGAAGGCTTTTCTCCATTTCTACTATATTTTCTCTTTTATAAGCTACTATGGGTGACCATGGTCTCCTCTCTCTTCAAGAATATTATCATTAACACCCTCCAAATGGTCATTTGCAACTATAAGTCTCTTCAAGAATCTACACATTTGTTGGTCTAATTTTGTAGCAACCTTTTGGTATTTCATCTTGATTTTAATAAACTCACCATAGGTCTTTAGTAATAAATAATCACATTCCAATGACAAAACTGCACCTAGTCCCCCTCCCCCCATATATATATGCTATTGTAGTTTACCGAGCCACCATGTAATATTCAAATAACATAGCTAATTGATCACGAGAGGATTATGCCTTCAAGTGCACACCAGGTTTCCTCTGCAATATTCATGATTTCCTTCCATCCAATTACGCTATAGTCACCCCTATAGCATGATGGCCAACCACATTGAAAACACATCTAGTCAATTGAAGATGATGGCTTGATAATCATAATGGAAGTGGAGTCACCCTCTTTCCTACTTTATCTAGCAATGATTCAAGGTTTTGTTTTTTCCCTCATGTAAATACCAAGTGACTCAAAGTAGCCCACCCTTTGATGATCATGTTGTAGTAATTTAGGCCATTTTCTTACTAATCTCTGGCTTAATACTCTCCCTCACTTCTCCATTTGGTTTCTAACCCTTTAACACTTGACCATACTCATGGATACTTGACTTAAACCCAATTTACACTAAGATTTGATAATGGACACTTGGAATTGTCTCTTGATTATCTCTAGATAGATATGCATTCTCTTTTTATTCTTTTTGACACTCTTTCTCCACTCCTTTTTTCCATAGATCTTTCTTCAAAGGATTTGAGAGGTCACCCCCATTCATGCAAGCACTTGGGCATCTCAATTTTCTAGCATCCCACTAAATTCTTGCATAACCATGATAATTTGAACCTAGACTATGAAATCAAACCAAAATAAATACAGAGAACAACAATATCACACACAACTAAACAATGTCAAATCCAATGAAAATAGATCTTTGGTTTGTCATGAGTGGTCATGTAATGCTATGATATCCACTCCCTCAATCTTTGCAATCCATAGCATATCTCTATATGATTAACTCATAGAAAACATCTATGAAAGTATATTTGTCTTATAGAAGCAACATCATCTCAATGTCTTCTTTGCAATCCTCTCTAACTTCTATATCCTACATATGAACACCCTCAATCAAAACATCCTGGGTCTTTATACCATCTACATGCACTTTACCCATTTCGTTTGCATTCTCAAGTATTTTAGTAAATAAATTGTTAGTCAAGGTATCATCAATATACTCTTTCAATGTCCTTTTGCATTCATTATCAATATAGCTTCAACATTTCTAAACATTGCATTACTAGCTAGAAAATTCTCCTCAAGGCACTATCTCTTTGTAAGAATAAATAAATTTTGAGTTTTGAACTTTAACTCTATTAATGTCTTTGCTAAAAACTTATGACCAATATTTTTGGATTCTCCAAATTGGGTTGTTTTGCAACCCTCTTCATCTTCTCATAGCTGTCAAGAGGTAATGGTCATGCAATTAATTTCACTTTCTTGTCAAAAGCTTTGTACTTGGTGTTCTAAATCTAGCTTCACTCTTTTCCTCTAGAAAACCCAACTCTTGTTGCAAATGGATATCACCCAACTCTGTTGGCTAAAATAGATTGTCCCTATTCTCTTTGGACTACATGATAAAAGCCTCAAACTCTATATGCCAAAATGAATCAATATCAAACCCTTTTGTCTAAAATAGCTTAGCCCCTTCCAACTATGTTGGCTTAAATAATTCAGCCCTCTTTTCAATTTGCTAAAATACATTAGCTTCCAATGACTCTTTTTGCTTAAAAACTTCAACGTCCAACCCTCTTTGCTATATGAAATCAACAAGCTCATGACACATAGCCAACGAATGAACCCACACAAATCTGGAATCAGTTTGCACCTCTATTCTAACCATATATTCAATCTCTCTAATAGTATCCACACAAGAGAACCCATCATGCATTCCATGAATGCACTCATCTTCCAACAATAAACTTTCTTTTTGCAATTCTCTAGTAGCTGTAGGCAACTCTGCAACCTTATGAAAATAAACAGAACTCTCAGAGCTAAAAGACTTATAAATCTTAAAGAAAGAGCATCGCTGCTAAGAGGTGAGAGTTTATTCCTCGTACCACCATCATTGTGCAATTCCCATTTTTTTAATACTAAAAAGGTGGCACCCAGATAACATGCCCATAAGCTTCTCAAAACTATATGATGTGACCTATCATTAGAAAGCGCTTTAAAAATGGAATCTATTGAGTTATAGAGCACTGAATTTGGAGTTATAGTGTTCAAGTTATGAAAAATCTAAATACTTGACCACGTGCTCCAAACTTATGGGAAATTCCCATATTACCCAATATGATGTTAGTTAGTGGTGCCTAGTGAAAATCCAACTCTTTTGTTGGTAGAGGATAAAGAAAGAGCATCGCTGCTCGGAGGTGAGAGCATATTCCTCATACCACCATCATTGTGAAAGTGGTGCCTAGTGAAAATCAGACTCCCTAGTGAAAATCGAGCTCTTTTGTGGGTAGAGGGGAACTTTGCAATGTATCTCAGTTTCTTTAGTGATTCACATAGATTGTCATAAACTACACAAATCTTTTCTCATTTTTACTTCAAACCCGTGTATATACAAAACAATTATCTGTAACATTTGTTTCTATTTGCACCTCAATGATAAAGGGCTATCCCAAAATAACGTCATAAGAATATGCATCTTGCACAAAGAAATGATCATCATCCTGATTATCCCCTATGATCACACTCATATTTGGACATGCTGCACATAGATCTCCTACACTGTTATTAGTGGCTCTCATTTGCCAACCATGATCTATACTTACTGGCCATTTACCACTCTTATACAAACTGTGAACTATGATATTTATCTCTGAGCCATGATCTAGCAAGGCAACACATGGTGTCTCCATCTCTCTAATCTTAACCATTCTCTTAGTGGTTGCTCATGCCCAATGAATTTTAGAAAAATGTTTAGAGGGAATCATTATAGGTGCATCATCCTCTACATAATGCACTGGATGTACATTCTTCAAACATTGCACCATCCTCAACAAGAACTTCATCATAACTCTCCTCAATCAACTCCTCAATCATGATATCCTACATAGTAGGTACCTTTGCAATTCGAATCCTCTATTCCTTTCTCTTAATGATATCTATAATTTCCTCATGAAACTCTCTGTCTGCAATTCCCAAAACCTCTCCTCTCCTAGGGTGAATTCAACCTTGCTATTAATTTTCCTCTCTTCTAGCACTTTCTTAAGATCTATTTCGTTGACTTAATATTTGAAGCAAACTTGTTGTTTCTATGGTCTAGCATTCTCCTTCATTTGTATATCTTACTCACCCGAGTGCCATCAAATTTTCTTGTTGAAGCAAGGCATGAAGGGCGCCTGAAAATGAATCAATCAATCAAGACTAGCCTTGCAAATGAGGAAATGGAGGAGCCTACCTTAGTCCAATGTGACCATTTATCCAATGGTGTGTACATGAAATTCTCTTTCAGCACCCTTTGATTGGAAATGATAATTCTTCCAACTCTAAACTAATGGCTTCATCAACCAACTCATTTACGAAGAATTAGTAGAGCACCCAAATATGCACATGTAGTAACATAAGTATTACATAAAAATATATACATTATTTGGGTCCTCAAGTGCCAAATAACACTCTAGGCTTGTTTCCTAGAGAATGGCCTCCCAAACCAATTAAATATTTCATGTGCATAAGATCAAAAACTAGTACTTCCCCAAGAGAAAGAACACAGGAGAGTTTTTCTATTGTAGATATAGAAGACTAAGATGACTCTTGCATCTACACCTATTCATCAACAATGGCCCATCCACCTCCTATAGGCCACAACCCCATGCTCATGGAAGCATTGTCCAACCATAGGACACTGCCAATCAAGAGTGCTACCAATTCTCATAAGTTATTTACAATTTCATACCCACCAACACTTTTGACTACCAACCACCATGTACCAAGCAACATTACTCTTTGACAAAAAATACTACCAAGCCTCCAATGTCAACATCTTTGACAAGAAACACTACCATTCCATGTATTTGGTGCATGCTAAAGCATGCTATCAACAATAACAATTTCCATGGGATTAGTAGTCTACAAAGGGGGTAACGATAACTACAACAATAAAGAAAGTTCCTAGATATTGTCATCCTATAATAGAGAATGAGAGATTTATTAGAGAAAAACTCTACTTTTATGTTGCCTTTCTTCTCTCATTTCCATTCATCGTGAGAGTGATGAGAGTGAGGTTGTGTGTGAGGAAGTGAGAGTCAGAAAGTGAGAGGGATTAGGAATGATGGCCCTCCTCCCTATCTCCTTCTCTAGATTTCCTCTTCGTAGAGACTTGAGGCATGGATCAGTATTAGCAAGAAAGTGAAGGGAGTGGATCAAGGGAGTATGGTTTGGATTCATGTGGCCATCATTGAACCTTCATCGATGCAGACTGTGAGCCTACTACAAGTTCTCGTTGTTTCCTTTCTTGCTTGATTATTAGGAGAGTGAAATAAGAGTAGAAGATGGTGAGAATGGAGTGTAAGCCACCGTGTGAGAGGTTGTTAAATTTGAGAGAATTACATTTCTTGAAACGATAGGAGTTTGATCTCCAAGTCTGGCATGCCATGTGTGTAGCTTGCCATACACTCATTTAGATTAGTCACTTCTAACCCCCACTCCCGGTCACAATCACCACCCATAAACATCTAGGTTATACCTACAATTGTTAATCACTTAGACACATTACTATACTTACACAAACATGCTCCTAGGGTAGCATATTGTCATTCACATTATGATAGAAACTGAGCCCCTTGGGCAACCTACGACATCCCCACCTATATGCACTATAGGCACCAAGATACACAACACTATTCTTTTTATCCCTTATAGAAACCCAACAACCCACAACATGCCACTCACCATTAGGCATACATGTACCACCTTGGACTAGGTTTAAGCATGGAATAGCTAGCCCTCACAAAAATACATTATATGGCACAGCATTAGGGTTAATATTTGGATCAATCGTGAATTCTACACGTAGTTTAGAGTGCACAACCTTAGCAAATCCTGAGGCATTTAGGGACATAATCCCATGAGCCGCATTCCATCAAGTCATTCCCATAAGCACCTAGAATAAAATGTTTTCTCTCAAAAGTCCACATACTCTATACTCTCAAGTGAGGATGCACTCACCTAGAGCTTGCTTTTAGTTGCGCACTTCATCCCACTCTTAGACATCTTATTTCCACCTCTTAGGAACTCAACCTGGAGGCACATTCACACAAATCCTAGGATAGATTCATAGCATCTCTCATTTGTCAATGTCTCTTCCAAACTAGCATGCAAGTGCACTTCCATTAGGGAATCCTATTTTAGAACATTTGCATCCAACCCTTAGTATGGTTATGTGACACCTTAAGTACTCCTACCATCTAGACTTTGTACACTTAAAGCTTCTAGCATTACTTCTAGGATAGGTAAGGATTACTAACTATAGCCACATGTACCACCACCACAAGTCATGCAACTATCTATTCACTTTCACCCATTTATTCTAATTCACTTAGGTGCACTTTAAGTAAGGCACATTTAAGTGGAATTTACTTGGAGTCAACTTATTCCTTAGGATCACCTCATAGACCTACTCTAACAAACTTGCACTGCACTTAAGCACAACACACTTAGGCTCAAACCACGTAGAATCAAAACTCACACCACCATCCTAGGCACCTAGGTGCAAGTAAATTGTGGATAGGGGAAAGAAACAAAGCAAGTTGTTGAGGAAATCGGGCTAAATTCGAGCTAAATTCAATTAATTTGCAAGGACAAATTTGGAGAGCATCAAAATTGTCGAATATGACGTGAAATTCCAACAGGACTTCAATACAATTGTGGACTAGAATCTCTTGCAAATTGAGCTTAAAATTGACTTGATGGACACAACCCAAGCCTAATTGCTTCAACTCCAATCAAATAAGCTATCTCTTTGAGCCAAAATCAAGTGAGTTTTACTCCACTCAATCTTATAGAGATTGTTGACTAACTTTCCCTAAAGCACTGTTGCTGAACATTGGGATTGGATTGGTAGAAGTTGTTGAACAAGAAACTGTCTTGGTCATGCAATCTTGGACAACCTTCTTTATCTTCACTATTCACCTCTTTTAATATTCTCCTAATGGTTGAATGATAAGGTTAGGTGCATTGCCTATAATTGTAATAAAATTTGTACTTTGCTATCTTTGGTACGTACTATTGTTGATCAGCTCTTCAATACCTTTGAAATCACCCTTGCACTTTATCATAAGCTTTTGGTAAAACATATGGGTAACTTGGTATGACATCATAAGATAATTTGTCTCTCTATGTTCTTATCCTTGACACCTTTCTATATCATGGCCATTCACCTCTACTAACCTTCCCATAATGGTTGAAATATAAAAAAATAGTCAAATGCATTGTCTATCATTGCAATAATTTCTACCTTACTACTATATTGTAACCCTTAGTTTTAACAAAGAAGTCTACACCTCGATAGGGTCAATGAATATTTCTGTTTTGAAATCTATGTGGTTAGAAGGGAAGTCAATTTTGCTAGTCACTCCAACCCTCTATGCCTAGTATTCACAAGAGAACTCCGAAATCACATGTCTTGATGATCACTTGGTGGACATACTAAGTTATCCCTATTTGGAAAGTCTTATAGTGTTATACAAACAATGAGAGTAATCTCCATGCTTGGGAAGAAAATAACTAATGGTGATGCCTTTCGAACCAACCCTTGATGCCATACAATCCTGGGTTGAGGGTCATACTTACATTAAATATCTCCATACATGATATAAGAAACTACTCTTGCTTCCACCATTTTCGAATGAAAACCAATTTGAATGAGAGTATTACTATTCTCATTTTTGGCAATGAAAGGCAATGAACATACAAACTGCATAAGCTTATTCAAAAGAAAATGAAGGGCACTGAACATATACCATCAATCCTCACAAATTGCATAAGCTTATTCAAAGGAAGATGACACCTCTTTTACATTCTCAATGTTGATAGCCAAGTATTATCTCTCCAATCAGATGTTTTGCATGCCTCCTCGTGCAAAAGTGCAAAGTTTCAACAATTAGTAAAATGCGTGTTTTCAAAGCTTTATGCACTCTCAACAATACAGTCGGGAAACATGATAAGGTTCACCTCGGCTCATTGCAATGCAACGTTTAGATACTAAATTCTGAAATTGGAGGCAGTCCATGGCAAATGACGTACAAGGTGAGTATTATGTTCTGGTGAGTACGTGAAAGTTTTCAAAAAACATAGATCGATCCTTTGCGACGTACGACAAATAATGTAAAGGAGGAAGCTGAGATTAAAGATACTATTAGTGATTGAATTTATAAACGGATGCAGAAACCGCATAATGTCGAACGAATTCGCTGAAAAGATAACTTCTTGCAAAACAACCTAAGTGGGAAGCGGGCGTAGTGTCAAGCAAACAAAACCTTACTTGTGGCGTTAATATATACGCCAAAACAAGAGTACTAACTCAGCTAATTAAGGACGACGTACTGGTCCAGAAATGGGAGATGCAGCTGCAGCCTGGGAGCTTGGTGCATCACTCAGGAGATCAGGTACCGTTGCTGCTCGGGGGGTGGATTAAGATTAAGCTGGTCGTGTTTATTATCTATCTTGTTTTTAACTGGCGGGGGTCCACCTGTGAAGAAAGTATATGGGCCGTTGGGATCGGAGAAGAGAGACCAAGGACGAGCAGGACGATCCCTGTTTGCAAGCTCCGACCACGGCCATGGAACACTCGCAGCAGCACTCCTCGACGCGCTAGCAGAACTATTGGAATTGACTCTGTTGTTAATATTGCTGCCGCGTACGAAGCTGGCAAATGGCGACGTCTGCCCAATGCTGAACATGGGCTGCCCGTCATTGTCCAGAAAAGAGCTCAAAGATGGTGTTAATGTGCAGTCGACATAGGGAGGTTGGCGCTCTTCATTCAGAGGTGGAAGTTGCACCGGCCGCGGACGTGCAAGATCATGGTGTTCGTCATATCCATGAGCAGGCCGCGCCGCAGCTGCGCCTGACCGCGCGGCTTCGCCCATCAACGCATCATGATTATCGTTGTGGCAAGGAAGCATAAAGTAGGCCTCGAATCCGCGACGCAGAAGTGTCTCTTCCTCACGAATATTCCTTCCATGCTCATTAGTCGCCATGGATGACATTGTCGTCGCACGAGTGTACGTCTCAGTCCCGAAACTCGGGTCCATGACCACCTCGACAGAGTCACCTGCAGCGCACAAGAAAGAAAGAGAAGGAATCAGAAATTGCGTTGTTAACGTGCAAAAACCATGCTTAAAAGAAAAAGCCGTATTTTTATACGCTATCGAAACCAGGGCTTTGTCTGTCGGATGCTTGTATATCCATATTCGTAATTGTTAGAAAGTAGAAAGGCAAAGTAAAGAGAGACGCAATTCTGAGAGAGAGGGAGAGAGAGAGAGATCATGCATACTCAATTATCGTTTTGTGCATATAAAATGAACTAGAAAAAGTTAACTACCCTTCGTCACTATGGCCTAATAAGAATGATTGTTAGAATCTTCATCGAAAAGAAGAAACCTGACATAAGCTTGGAATATAACTTTGATAATTTACCTGAAATTATTTACACGTTGACATTTTCCTTTTTGAGAACACAAGGACCTTTGGAGATTGTGCATTTCAATAGTATCAAAGTGTGAAAGAGTCTAGAGGTATTCATATAAGTACAAAAAGGCATGTTAAAGCATATGACACAAGCACTATAATGTGTTGGTGTTTGATGGCTTCCAATTAATCTCCCCATATCTTTGGAGAGATGCTATAGATCCATTAGGTTGCACACACTTGAGTTGTCCACTATATGTTTGATTGCCTTCGTCTTTAGAAATGTACTATGTTGCTCCCTTCTAGATGATTCAAACTATTTATAGTTTTACCCGTGTAATGGCCTCAATTATGAAGCTCTTTTAGATTTGATGATCATGATTGATCAATAAGGCTCCAACAAAACATACAAATGGTATCCTTTAAAAGGCTCATCTTCAAGTATATTGTATTTGAAAAGACAATTTATAAAGGAGCTACTATAGAAAAATGTAGTTATGTAATATTATAGTCCTTCCAAAAAACAAAAATTTTGGGATTGTTAAATGTCAAAGGGAGGAAGAATGGAAGGTCAAAGGAGTAATGAAAAGAATCAAACAAATAGCTACAAAGGCCACATTGTGAATTGGGGCAAACATGTTTACTTAGAATACTCTATGAAAAAGTAAATTTGTGATAGAGGGATTCTTCCCAACTATGAGTTTTGAGGGGAAAGGGGGAAAGAGGGACAAGTGGATGGTTGCTACTATGAGCACAACTAGATCCATGCTAAGCTCCATCAAATGTTAGAATCTTAAACTCTTAAGAAAACCATTAAAAGTCACAAATTTTGAGACATCCATCCTCAAGTCTTCAAATTCATAGAACATAGTACTTTTCTAAGCACACTACCACATTTATGGCTTTTTCTCTCTGTCCATATTACTAACACAATAAGATACATTCAATGCCCCTCATCATCAATGCTCACTACTAGATATAGGCCATATATCGACGTCTAAAGAAATCAAAATATCTATTTAAAAAATTACCCCCTTCGTCAATAAAATCCTTGATATATACGTCTCTACAAATACATCACTATTTGTGTCACTATTTGCATCATAATTAGTGACATAAATAACAAGGCTTTCCAACATATTTACCGACGAAAATAGCGATGTGTAGTATAAGTATATTTATGATGCTTATTGTAACGTGCCCGTTTGTCCACTTGCGGGACACGTCTTATCAGCCCATCGTGAGGAGGGTCTAGAAGGCTCCGCTTGGCACTCGCAGGGAATGACATAGGGTATGCGATCTAGGTCTTCCTGAATTTGCCCCGAGCGGAAGTGTCGAGCCGTTTCCACTTGGGATCGACCTAAGGTTAGGGTTCCTTTCCTACCAGCAAAGTCTCAACCTTTTTGTCAAACGGCATAGACCCATTCCTTTGTCCTAAAATAGAATAAACCGAAGATTCTACATCCACTGATACTAGGTCTTTATTATCTCAAAATTTGAGAAAAGTTCCCAGCTAACCTGGACCACCCTTCCATAGGACCTGAGTCACGTCCACCGCACTTTCCTCAGTTTGATTTAGTTATCTAATTACCTAACACATTACGTTTTGACATGCAAAATCAGCTTCCTTAATTAAGCAAATTCATCACGGGTTCCTTCACGTAACTTAGGAACTGACACAAAAACAATGTTAAACAAGTTGCTCTTTCTCAAGTATCTGTTCTTTATTTATCATAAACCTGGGTTACATCCAATATCATGCCCAAAGGCCATCCCGGCAATCTATAGGATCGTTCCTTTAAGTTCTGCCCGTAGACTAGTACATTGGCCTCGAGATCCCATCTCGAGTACGTCGGCCTCTTGTGCCGGGTCCAGAGGCAAGGGATTTACAGCCAGAGCCTCCCGTGGCACCCAAGCATTCTCCCACTCCAAGTAGTACCCACAGAGAGACCTCTCACGGCGGGTTAGGTCCATATATCCGGCGCGGCTAACAACCCCCTTGGATAGGGCCAGGCAGATAGTCGGAGGTAATTGTTCCTGCCTCTCCCTCCAGACTTTCAACCTGAAGCATTAAGTGTTTTCCTTAAATTAGTTCCTTGAGCAAAGAAATCAAATAATTTATCTAAGTACAAGCACGAACATTTCAGAGGTTGTTTGTGCGACCGATTCTTAAGGTGTGACTCTTTTTTCCCGGATACCTCCTTTTTCCTGGATACCCAGCACCCGATCTTGGGTCTTTCTGCGACTTGGCGAAATCCCAATAATTTTCAACAAGAGCAACTGGTCTTGGTAAGTAGACTTATACTTTTCTTAGGGTATCTTAGTCCCTAACTCAAACACTAGATGGTCAATCAAGGCAATGGACATGCCTTATTCGCAACCCAACCAAGGGTTTTTTAATCTCTAGTTCCATCCAAGTTCAGTTAATACACATGGCAACACACGATTCCTCATTTAAACTTCCAAGATGCGGTTTAGATGCATGCGACCCTTTCAATTCTCTTAGTGCAGTCCTATGCAGGATTTCCCAACCATCATGCACGTTGTACGTTTAGTATAGTTGTACCCCTAAATGCCTTTTATCTCTCTTTATTCCTTACAATGAGTACTTATTTCTAATGCACCGGATCACATGTGTCTTGCATCTAAGAAAGTCCTAGGGTTTTGTTCCTAACAAAGCAAATGTATCTTATGAACAGAAATTAACATTTCATGTGTTTCTTTTAACCATGATTGCGCAACGTGAATTCTAAATGACTATTCATGCACTGAACTAGTTACAAAGCTATCATTTTATGTGAAATAAGGCAATAACCCTATCATTTTATGTGTGTAGAAGCTATCATTTCATGTGAGGTAAGGTGATAACCATATCATTTTAGGTGAGTAAAAACTTATGCGAATTCAACCCTACTGTTGCATGTAACTTAGTTTTTAGTATAAACAAAACCGTATGCACGATATTAATCATTCCATGAGAACTAAGTCCTAAATTAACTTTTTTAATGCTTGGATCCTAGGCTTGATTTGTGTGTGCTGTGTTGGTTGTTCCGCTCCTCCCTCCATCATTACCGGTGGCTTGGGTGCCTATGCTTCCTACGACTTTCTTCTTGGGAGCCATTTGGCTCGCAGAGATTGGGCAGTCCGGGTTTCGGTTGAACACGATCAGTTGGGAAGACCACTAGATGTGGTTCTTTTTACGAGGAGAGTGGTTTGGGTGACTCGTAGCGGTTACCCCCTTTCTCTCTCTTCTTTCTCTACCCCTCTTCTTGTCATTCTCCCACTTCTCCTTCTGCTCCTTCCTCTTTTCCTTCCTCTACCACTTCTCACCTCTTTTCCTCTACCTCTTCTTCTTCTTCTTCTACCTCTCTTCTTTCCTTTCTTCTTCTCCTCTCCTCCTTCTCTCCCTCTTCTTTCTCTTCTCCTACCTCTCTCCTACTCCTTCTCTTCTTCTCCTACTCTCCCTCTACTTTCCTCTTTCTCTACCTTCTTTTCCTCCCTCCTTCTCGGCCTTCACTCCTTCTCCTTCTCTTCTCTCTCTCCCTCCTTCTTGCTCTTCTACCTCCTTCTTTTCCACCCTCTTCTTATTTCCTCTTCTCTCCCTCCTTCTTTCTCTTCCCTCCTTCTACTTCTTATCCTCTCCTCCTTCCACTCCTCTCCTCCTTCTACTTCCTATCCTCTCCTTCTTCTTCTTCCTATCCTATCCTCCTTCTACTCTCTCTTTACTCCTTCTCCTTCACTCCTACTCCTTCACTCCTTCTCCTTCTCCTTCTCTTCTCTCTCTCCCTCCTTCTTGCTCTTCCACCTCCTCCTTCTTTTCTCACTTACTCCTTCTTCTCACCTTTCCTTCTCTTCTCTCTCTCCCTCCTTCTTGCTCTTCCACCACCTCCTTCTTTTTCAGTTACTCCTTCTCTCTTCCTCTTCCTCCTCTTCTCTCTCTCTCACCTTCTTTTTCTTCTCCCACCCTCTTCTTCTTATCCTCTCCCTCTATTTTTTCTCTTCATGGGCCAACAACTCGGGAGGGAGGTCGTTTAATTTTGGAGGGCCTAGGGAGGGTCCCGTGATGCAATAGTCAACAAGGGGTAATTAAGGTCGGAGGACCCAGGGCTTGTTTCAGTAAGACAGTGGGGGGGCAGTCGTCCTTGGGTGGCGGCGTCATACATTAGATGGTTGCCATTGCAACAGATCGTAGGGCAGAAAGCGTGATCAGATGGCAGGGGGGTTAGGGTGGCTTGGGACAGAGCCAGGTTGCCCTGCGCAGCGCTGGGGGACAACGTATGGACGGTGACATTGGGCATAGCCTCCTCCTTCTCTT
Organism: Lygodium microphyllum; assembly: GCF_053477565.2. NCBI lineage: Eukaryota > Viridiplantae > Streptophyta > Polypodiopsida > Schizaeales > Lygodiaceae > Lygodium > Lygodium microphyllum. Next base: position 134,158,842 of record NC_141138.1, read on the forward strand.
CTCTTGCCTGGGGAGGGGAGAAGTCCTCCCCTATATAGGGGAGGGGAGGAGATAGGTGGCATGGTCACCCTCCATATGGAGGTTGCATGTCTCCCCTCCCAATCCACCACTCCCACACTCTCTCCCCCCTCCCCTAGCTCTGCTGTCGGCGGGGAGAGAGGGGGGGAGTAAAAAAATTTGAGAAATTTTTCCTTTTCTTAAAAAATTTGAGAAATTTGAGAAATTTGAGACTTTATCAGGCCGTAGCTCAAGGACTCCTTGGCTAGACATTACAACTTGCTGATCATCAAGTACATGATTTTGATTAGGTAGATACTTTTTCAATAGGCTAACGTGAAATATGTTATGAATCTTTAGGGTTGCGGGCAAGTGTAGTCTGTAAGCATTAGGTCCTAGGCACTTAGTGATCTTATAAGGTCCATAATACCTTGGACTTAGCTTCTTGTACTCTCCCAAGGATAGTGAACTCTTTTTAGGGCATACGCGGATGAATACCATATCACCTTCAAGGAAGGATCTGTCTTGCCGTTTCAAGTCCGCGTAAGCCTTCTGTCTGTCCTTGGCGGCTTGATGTCTTGTCTTATTGATTTTATTTGGTCATCCATATCTTCCAGCATCTGTTTTGAAGCTTCAACCCTCAAGGTTGGATCCGAGAAGCTTAAAGGAGTACGACAATCGTGCCCATACAATGCTTGGAAGGGGGTCATCTGAATACTTTATTGGTAAGAAGCATTGTAGGTAAACTCAACCAGTGGCAAATATTAAATCCACTTTTTGGGTTCACAACAACAATGTGCCCTAAGCATATCTTCAATGACTTGGTTGACTCATACCATTTAACCATTGGTTTGGGGATGGTAAGTTGTACTGAAATAGAGTTGAGTCCCAATGGCCTCGAAGATAGCCCTCCAGAAGTGTGATGTAAAGAAAGAGTCACGATCACTAATGATTCTTTTGGGTAACCCATGCAGTTTGAGTATTTCCTTGATGAATAATCTTTGCGATATCTGAGGCTTTATAGTTTGTCTTGACAGGGATGAGATTTGCAACCTTGGTGAGCATATCTACTACAACCATAATAGAGTTGTATCCTCCCTGAACTTGGCGTAGGCCAACAACAAAGTCCATACTAATGAATTCCCATTTCATTTTGGGAATGTCAAGTGGATGCAATTTCCCAGGCATTTTGACATGTTCTGCCTTAATGCATTGACAAGACAAACATCCCGTGACATATTTGAGAACGTCACCTTTGAGCCTATCCTAATAATAGCTCTTCCTAACCGCAATAAGGATCTTGGCATAGCCAGGATGTTGTGAGAAAGGGGAGTCATGGGCTTCCCAAAGTATCTTCTGCTTGAAAGATTGGCTTGCGGGGATACATTATCTTGTCCTTAAGTAGACAAGTCTACTACAGACAGAGAATTCTTGATACTTCGTCTTTAGCTTTGGGTCTTGATCCTTGATGGGAATCTCCCTTAGCAATCTCTGGTAGATTGGGTCATGGCATGCCTCTTCTCTAGCTAGTTTAAGAATTGGGTTTTTTGGCATTGATACCTTTGTGGATTCAGATCTTGCTGTTGATGGATCTTGCAAAATTAGAGAATTCAGAAATGCCTTGCGACTGAGTACATCAGCAACTACATTCTCTTTTCCAGGCCTATATTTGATTTCAAAATCATATTCTTCCAGCACTTTGATCCATCGACGTTGCCTCATATTGAGCTCATTCTGGGTGAAAGTCCATTTAAGACTCTTGTGGTCCGTCACTAAGGCAAATTTGTTATCCAGCAAGTAATGTCTCCAAAATTTTAGAGCATGGATGACAGCCAACAACTCCAGATCATGGGTAGCATAAATCCTTTCATGGCTCTTCAATTTCCTTGAAGAATATGCTACAAGATGACCTTCTTGCATAAGCACACATCCTAAGGCAAGTGCGCTAGCATCAGTTACCACTTTAGACTCCTTACTAAGATCAAGAAGTTTCAGGATGGGTGCTAATACCAATCTTTGCTTCAGTTTGTCAAAGTTGGTCTGTTCAGCAAGTGACCATATAATTGCTACTTGCTTCTTTAGTAGATTAGTGAGAGGAGCTGCAATCAAAGCATAGTTTTTGATAAAGATCATGTACCATCCTGTCAATCCAAGAAAATTACATATTTGTGTGACAGAAGTTGGTATTGGCCATTCCAGAACGTCTCTGACCTTGGCCAGATCCACTGAAATTCCTTCCACTGATACAATGAATCCCAGATATTCAATCTGTCGCTTGAAAAATGCACACATAAAGCTTGTGTGCTTTCATTGTTTCAAGAACAATGCGAAGCTGGGGTTCATGATCTTATTCCTACTTAGAGTAGACTAGGGTATCGTCAAAGAAGACGAGTACGAAGTCATCAAGATAGGGCCCAAAGATATCCTACATTAACTGGTTGAAGGTATCAGGAGAATTTGTCAGCCCAAATGACATCACTAGGAATTCAAAGTGTCCATACCTTGTGCTGAATACACTCTTCGGGATATCTTCTTCCTTGATCCTTATCTGATAATATCCAGACCTGAGATCTATCTTAGAGAAGATCTTCGCACCTTGAAGACGGTCAAGTAGTTCATCTATTCTTGGAATGGGATATTTGTTTTTAATGGTTGATTGATTCAACCCTCTGTAGTCAATGCATAGCAGAAGCGTTTTGTCTTTCTTCCTTTGGAACAGTACTAGATCTCCCTATGGCGAATTGCTAGGACAGATGTAGCCGTGGTCTAACAGTTTCTTGAGTTGCTCTTTTAGTTCAATCACTTCCGGGATGGACATCCTATACGGTCTCTTTGCGACTGGTGCAGCTCCTGGCGCCAGCTTGATTTCGTATTGACTTCCCTTTGAATAAGAAGTTTTGTCAGCTCTTCAGGAAATACGTCTGCGTATTCCTTTATCCATGAAGATTCTTCCCCAAATTCTTGATTCTGATCTAGCTTATTTAGTTTAATCAGATATATAGGTAGACCCTTTCTCACTCCTTTTATTATCCGTGTTGCTTTTGCCAGCTGAATTTTTGGCTTACCACCCTCTCCTTGAGTTGTAACTAGTTCCCCTTCAGAATTTCGAGAGGAGACTTGACCCTTACCACAGTGGATGTGAGCATCATTGGGTATCAGCCAATCCATTTTGAGCAGACATTCGTGGACACCTAGGTTCATTACCCTAAATCTCACCAAAGTCGGCTTCCGACCTAGTAGGAATTTCACCTTAGTAGTCCGCCTGGTACAAGAGACCTCACGACCATTTGCCAATTCCACAAGTAAAGTAGATGCGTCTCTTATGGCTATCCCTAGTTTTTTTGTACAGATCGGTGAAATAAAAGAATGTGTACTACCACAATTGATTAGGGTTTTGAAGCTTTTACCTTCATAATCTGATGGAGATTGGATCACCGAGAATTGGTAATTCGTACCCTTCTTGTGAAGAGCGGCATGAACCGTTGTCCTCTCAATGTCAGTTTCCATGGATGGATCTTCTTTATCACCCAACTCCTTGTTGGCAACATTGGAGGTTCTCCCTCTGGCCATGACAGTGGCTCCTTGGCCATGGGCGTCTCCTTGGAATGGCCCTTGGCATTGTCCTCTACTAAGATTGGGACACTGCCTCTTGAAGTGTCTAGGCCTGTTGCAATGGAAGCAACAGAGATTGCGGCCATTACCTTGTGTAGGAACAAAGTTGTTGACATCGTTGGTCCTAGCTTTCTTCCTTTGTCCTTGATTTTGGCCATGCACTCTCTTAGCCTGAGACCTATATATTTCCTTGTTCTGATCCTTGTAAGGCCAAGTCCTGTTGTTCCTTGGCTTGGTCTGCACCTCCTGTATTATTGGTGTAGCTCGAATGAGTGCGTCTTGTAAGTCCGTTGGGCGCATTGATTCCAAGCAGGTGATTATGATCCAGCACAAAACTTTGACACCTGTTCTGTCATATCCATTTGTGGCACATACTTTAAGAGAGAGACGAACTTTGAATAATATGCATCAAGGGATAGTCAAAGCTGCTTCAATTCATAAAATTCGTTCATCTTCTGTGTACGGTAGGCAGGGGGTAGGTACCTCCCTCGCACAGCTTCCTTAAGCTTCTCTTAAGTGACTATCCCTTCTGAGATCCCTTGATCTCTGTACCATTGTTTCCACCAAAGTCTTGCTTCGCCTATAAGCTTAAGTTTGGCGAGCATAGCTTGGTTAGTAGGTGCAGTTCTTGCTGCCTCAAAATAGTTCTCCATGGACTCGATCCAGATCTCGACATCAGCTTGAACAATCCTTCCCTTACTATCAAATTCAGGTGGCTTGATTTGTTTGAGAAGGAAATTCTTCTCTTGAATAACAGTTGTACTTGGTGCAAAGGGTTGGACTTGGAACCTGCACTTGGGGTTGCGCCTGGGCAATAAGATTCTTTATGTTAAAAACTTACCAAATGTTTCTCACATTACGTTAATATGACTAGCACAGCCTTTAGCCAAGTGACCTAATCACTTAACTCCTTTGCCAACATTACAGTCAGGATAGACAATAATAAAAATCTTATTCATTCATGAGGGCATAACCCTTTTGAGTATATTTATTTTGGGAAAGTAGAACATGCTGATTGGCACATCGGTTTAGGGAAAATAGGATTGTGTTACATTCGGCCACAGGGACTGAGTAATAATATGGAGAGGGGTCATGGATTGTCAGGAATCAATAAGTCATAGGAAGCTTGGGGTATCCCTTCCTTTGATACGCGTTCTTCTCATAACACCCCAGCACTTTGATTCTGTCAGCATGGATCACCCGAGTCACTTCTTCATACACATACTTGTTCTACTTGACTTGCTGACCACCAACATGCAGGGTTGTGTTTGCGTGAGCTTCAACAAAGATGAACAGCTTCACAATTTTTAAATCCTCCATCCACTTGATTCTCTTCAAGTTGGTTTGAAGGTACTTAAGTGATCGGTGGTCTGCTATGTAGTATATTCCTGATTCTCCTGTCCATCTCCGTTCGGCGTACAGGGATGAAGGATTGTAGATGCGGTCTGGAATATTCATCATGCCTAGCCTCCGTCGATAATCCGAAGCACGCATTGCAGTCATAAATATAACCTACAACACCAAGAATTTGTTCCATGCTTCATGACTCTGCAGCCCAGCATCCATAAGTGAGTAAGGAAATGTTCTCAACAGAAAACACTGCTCTATTCCACTCACCTTCCCCTGGCTATCCCCTTAATCCCTTTACTTTCCTCCATTAATTTCCTTTGTAAATCTTAGATTTCATTGGTTCACTCTCATACCAACTGTAACGTGCCCGTTTGTCTGCTTGCGAGACACGTCTTAGCAGCCCATCGGGGGGAGAGTCTAGAAGGCTCCGCCTAGCACTTGCAGGGAATGACACATGGTTTGCGATCTATGTCTTCCCGAGTCTGCCCCGAGTGGAAGTGTCCAGTTGTTTCCACTTGGGGTCGACCTGAGGTCAGGGTTCCTTTCCTACCAGCAAAGTCTTAACCTTTCTGTAGAATGGCATAGACCCATTCCTTCATCCTAAAACAGAATAAACCGAAGATTCTACATCCACTGATACTAGGTCTTTACTATCTCAACATTTGAGGAAAGTGCGATGAACGTGACTCAGGTCCGTCCTATGGAAGGTTGGTCCCGGTTAGCTGGGAAGTTTTCTCAAATGTTGAGATAATAAAGACCTAGTATCAGTGGATGTAGAATCTTCGGTTTACTCTGTTTTAGGACAAAGGAATGTGTCTATGCGATTCGACAGAAAGGTTGAGACTTTGCTGGTAGGAAAGGAACCCTGACTTAGGTCAGACACTTTTGCTCGGGGCAGACTCGGGAATACCTAGATCGAAAACCCTGTGTCATTCCCTATGAGTGCCAAGCGGAGCCTTCTAGACCCTCCTCTCGATGGGCAGCTAAGATGTGTCCTGCAAGCGGACAAATGGGCACGTTACACTTATAGTGATAGTTCTAGAGAAAAAGAAATTTAGGTGATAGGATATCCTACCCAGCTACCCTTCTAGCCCTATGTGCTAAACAATATTCTATAAAGCATTTATAAATTAAATACACAATTGTCATCGAAACGCATATACCATGGGATGCTGGAAAGAAAGAGTCCTTATTTTAATAGTCAAAGTAGTACATTATTGATGATGATATCTCATAGAATTACACGGAATGATAGAGAGGAGAGTCCAAAGAAAACAAAGAAATGTATCTTTAAATATCATAGAATATGAGTCCATACAAAGGATAAGATATATATCCAAGGAAAGCTACATAGAAAGAGCCTACATGGATCATAGGGCCAAAAAAAAGGAAATGATGTGCAGTCCATAAATCTAAGGAACTACTACAACTCCTCAACCATTCAAGAGCTCCTCCCAACATAATGAAGCAACAAATGGAATCTGCAATATAAACAAGCAAAGATTAATCCATAATATATAATGCATCACAAGAAAACTAATAATTCAAACAAAGAAAGAGGCATGACTTATTGGGCTAGTGCACATATATATTCTATTAATGAGTGTAGTGAGACCATATCTCTCTACATATATTGAGTCTCCAAACCTATAGGATCGTAGTTTTGTGACTGAGTGTTGCAAGAAAATAAAGTAGAATTGTTAGAAATAAGGTTATTAGTACAAGTATTATACCAAGTAAGAAATTCACCATAGCCAAAAGAAAACTTACAAAATCCTCAAAATAAGTCTAAGTCTTCCACTCCCTAGATGATTTATGACCCCTACCTCTAGTCATACCATCATTGCTTACTGCTATTGTTGCCATCGTTCTCTTGGAGAGTCTATTTCCTCCTTGAGTCTTTGCCAATCCTTTGTACCTAACCACTCAAGCTTTGGAGCACCCCTTTTGATTTCCTTACACGCATCCGATGATCTATGTGACATGTATGCATGCATACAATCAATCTATTATCCATCCTATGGAAAGTTAGTCTACCACACCACTATAGATAGATACCGAGAACTCCTCATGCAAGAATGCTACCATATAGTCCTTACTTCCTAATATTATATTTTTCTAGTAATCTAAAATATTATATCTAAATACGTATTAGCACAACTCTCTCATGCATGCCAACACCCTCCTCTAGTCATCATTCATGAGTACTACACCAATTTTCTCATCCACTAGGTATCCGTACCCTAGTGGGATACATCTAAGGTGCACCCTCTCCCACCTGCAACTATGGTATCGGGCATAACTAGGAGACCCCTATCCATCTAGCGTACATGCACAAGGAACTTTTAATCATTCCCTACATAGGAAAAAAAGGGAATTTCCTATCAATTCCCTAGTTTAAAATACACATAAGTAGAAAAAGTAAATGATAGGGAAAATGAAACATTTCCTAGTTAGAGAAACTGTGGAATCACATAGGAAATTTCCTACATAGGAAAATTTCCCTATGGCAACATTTCCTACATATGGAAATTTTCCTAGAAGCACATAGGGAATTTTCTGTATGTAGGAATTTTCTCTAACTAGGAAATGTTCCATTTTTCCTATCATTTACTTTCCCTACTTATGTATGTTCTTAACTAAGAAATTGATAGGGAATTCCCATTTTTTTCCTATGTAGGGAATGATTGAAAGTTCCTTGTGATGTAGGGATGGTATCTCTCGGAACAACACGCATAGGGGTGTCACCTTTATAGAGAGAGAAGACATCGCTAAAAGTGTAGCAACGATTGGAGGTAATAAGTGTCTACTCAAGCAACGAGATGGCTACATAGCATCAGTGTCTCCACATCACCCACCCAAGCTACCCTCTCTAGAATTGGTACGAGAGTGCGAATTAGCAACTAGTCATGGGGTCATAATATCTGCATCTCCATCCTATCCCCCAAAACCATTGCCAGAAAGATGAGAGGGAGTTTACAACTTTCTTAGACATCCACCACAACTACCCTCTTCATCAATCGAGTGAGGCATCCTTGAGCCTCCCTCTGCAACCCCATTCTAGAGAGTCGACTCCCCTTGCTAGAGATCGAAGGATTAGAACATACCGAGATAGAATGCACAAAATGCTCGAATAATGATGACCAAGATAGCTCTTGGTCTATCATATCTTTGAAGTGTGTCATCTGATCTAGAGATATACATATGAATATCTCCTATAGCTCCTCAATCATCATACCTCAACTCATTCTACTCTTTGGATATTGTTAGCTTGCACAGTCACACAACAATGTTAGTGCCATCCATATATGTGTTTAGGTAAAAACTAGGGGTGGTACACATATGAATTATAATAAAATTTCCTTTTGTAAATATAATTCTATACATTTTACTAAATAAAACATCCTTTCCTTTGAATTCATGTGGCATCTTATATGTTCTATAAGGTGAACTCCCCATGAGGTAAAGCATAATAACATAACTTTGTAAATATATACAAGTACATTTAGTAAAAGGAAATTATCAACGAGTTTAGCAAGCGGATATAAATATGACTAGTCTTACAACTCCATGCCAAGCTCTTGACATAAGTCAGCATACATTAGAAGTTCTATGCATAGGTCTCCACAGAAAGAGGAGTCCACTTCATTCTCCAAAAATACTTGTACTCCTGTCTCTTTGTTTATATTACCCGTGCATGTCTCCTCCATGCACTCGAAGCCCTCCTCCTCCACCTATATACTCTCCTCATCCACATTGAGGGCATTGCTTTCATCATATACTCAAGTGCTCCAAAGCGTTGATGGCATAACATACCACCGACAAGGTTGTCGAGGATTTTGATAGAAGATCACATGCTCAATATCACATATAATTGTGTCATAAAGAATGAATCAGTATTTGTGACTATTTCACGCTATTAAAAAATTAATAAAAAAGTTCATGCGTCTATTCACAATTACCTAGTGGACAAATGTATAGTGTAGATCATTCCATCATTTATTGAAATCTACCTCCAAGAATCTAAAGAAACCTCGCCAAACAGTTCTCCTCGAATGGTTGTCCCTACTCCTTTCAATACCACATTAAACTAGTATATATAAAATATGATCATGGAGAAGCTACAATAATCTTATGAAATAACACTCTCTGGGTTGCCAAAATAATTCATCTCATCTACTACAATATTTGGATCTATGGCCTACCATTAACTTTCTTGCTCAAACTTCACCATGACATCACAGTCCATCATGCACATTTCGTCGATGCACTCAACTAGAAAATATCGCTCATGTGACCATGTTGTAGTGTAGATTATATATTGTACATTGAAATAACTAGATTAGTTATCTTATATAAAATCTAGATATAACAACAAAGAAAGCATGCGATCATCTTCAGATTACATCCCCTCAAGAATTTCCACTCTTCCCTAAAGACTTCTACCTCTTCGTGTGAAGCTTCGGTCAAGGCATCATGCAACCACCTCGTAGGCATGAACTATGGCTTCTTCTCCATGCCCTTGGAATATCAAACTCGTCAATGATGTTCGGTATGTAAAATTTTGGATCATGCTTCCTCCCATCCACTTTTTGCTTACTCATCCCTAGCAAGCCACTTCTCCATGGATGCATGGTGTAACATACAAAAATGATTCACTTTCTCCTCCATGGTACCATCCATCCTCTTTTCTATCCCATTTTCAACCACCATATTTCCTGTCAGTCTATCATCATCCTTTAGCATCCATAGCATACTCTTATCTGCATCCACTGTCGAGAGCCACTCTGAAGTATGCAGCAATACCTCCAACACTAGCCAACACCTTCAACCATGCTGCCCTCTAGATGAGCTCATTGTTACATAAAGCCCTTCAAGGGTTTCACAAAGCGCTCAAAGAAAAACACCGACTGGGTATGGATAGTTCATACAATCTCCACTTCAGCCATGAGATGTACTAGGAGGTGAGTTTGTATCATGAGCATGCTCGTGTGTAGGTACTTCTCAAAGAGACAAGTTGTCTTCACTACTCCTTATCTGGCGGATTCAATGGAGGATGTCTTAATCTCCTTCTATGAGATCCATTACACTAAACTTGATAGCTCATAAATTACTAAACATATCTCTAGAGTGAGACACCCTGCAATCGTGATCTGTAGTATGAAGTGCTAGAAATTTAAAGCATTATAAATATCAAATCGACACAAAATTGTGAAATACTAATTATACTTTATACTATCAACACTGAGATAAACCTAGCATTTCTTATGCCAATCATGGGATTTTAGTCATGTTAGTTTGTCATCTTTAGAAAAAGTGGATCCAAGAGAATGCATCATACCTGTGAGTGTACGAATAGACATGATAATTTGATTCACCATATTCTCATATTTAGTGAACATAACCCAAGAAGCATGAGGTAGTTGTATAGGACCATCAGAGCTTGTGACTATGGCTAAAGCACTACCATCTTGCCTATCTCCCTATAGTTTCTTTCTTTCTTGTGATATGGTCCCACAATAAGCTATCCACATTCATAAAAATATGCATGGGACTCAACAAATGGTTTATTTCTAAGTTGGTTTAATCAGAAAACTCATAGAAGACTAAGAACCATCGCATTCCACTTGAAAGGGACTCCTCATGGATCATTTTCCACTCATACCGACTTTCGGCATTCATTTGAAGTACTGGAGATTGTCTTAAAAAACTTGCCCTCAATTCATGGCCCTTTGAGTAGAATACGGTGTGCCCTTGATATACCATCTACTTCATGATTTGTGACCTTCAGGAGTCTAGCTACACAATAGTGGATATAAATGATAACTTGAGGTGACCATACCTATCACAATATTTCTAACTAGTCAACACAAATATAAATGAGCCATATTAGATATCAGCAATGAGAATTGAAGCTCTTTTATCTTTGCACTCCGCAAACCTAGGAAAGGCATGCATAGTTCACATAAGAATGGCTTGTATATTAATGGATTGCCTATAAACATGCATGCTCATGTCCTCCATAGCAATCCCCTCCCACAAACTCTTAAGCTCATCAACTAATGGATGGAGATAGACAACCATGTTATTATCTTATAGCACTTAGGAAAGAGGAAGCTAAGGATTAGGTATCCATTCTTCATAGAAAGCCATGGTAAGATATTGTAGTATACAAGGACTACTAGCCACACATTGTAAGAAGTTGAGGAGAGACCCAATGGATTCACACTATCCATAGCAAGAACGAGCCTAAGATTTCTTGGAGCTCGTGCAAAGCCTCAAAAGGTGGAGTTAATGTGTTTTCATACTCGCAAGTCTATTGGTAGTCACCGGATTCTATTTGTGGATCCATTTTGTGTATGCCACATTGTTAGGCTCACTATGCCTAACATGCGAAACATGTGACGTATAGGCACTATAAGGAAAAGTGTTTGAGAAGTTGTTCAAGGGTGGTTTGCCCTTACAACTCCTATTGATACTTGTGAGCACCGCACTTCAAGCATGCCTCCATAATCTCATATTCTCCTTGAAATAGTACACATTCGTTGACACATGCACGAATGTTGTTATAGTTTATGCCAAGCTTTCATGATACTAGTCATGCATCATCACAAGACTAGGGTATCGTATTTCTAGGTGACAGTATGTGACATTTTAGCAAACTGAAAAAAATAACACAAACACATTTGAAAAAAGTACAAATTGTTCTTATAATGGAGTCAAAGACAAACAAGTGTAGTATATACTTGAACAATCACACTCGCATTGCTCCATTCATATGTTGCATTTATACTTAGGAGCGTAAGTAGCATCTTTAAGAAAGATACCCCACACGCATCATATAATGGTATAGACGCCTTCTCTTTCAATGGATCAAATGACCAAGCATCCATGGGTAGTAATGCCTTGATCATTAGCTCCATATTGGTCTCGAAGATTAGAGGAAGATTCAAAATATTTCCAATATCTTTTGGTATCGAGGGTGTAGTTAGTAGTGTGCTATCCAAAGGGTTTATATGGTTGAGGCACTCCATCCATTGCACGTCCACAAACTCTTCTTATAGCCTGCAATAGGCACATTTCTTGGGATGGAACAACACTTCTCTATAAATATTTTTAGGATACATCTAATATTATTGTATTTGATATTCAATCACACTTTAAATGTAAAGTATGATTAGTATACATTTTTTAAACTATTAACTCAAAGTTCAAGATTGTTTGGTCAATGATTTTCAATTGAAATTTATCGAAGCATTGCAGGTGGTCTATAGAAAATATAATTTTTTTGTCAATTTTCCAACTTGCATTGAGTGCAAGGGCATGTGACACGTTGATTGAGATATGCCCTTTGATCTTGAATGTTGTGGGCATCATTCTTGTCCATTTTATCGATGTTACAACAAACAATAGACTTCTATATATATATATATATATATATATATGTATGTATGTATGTATGTATGTATGTATATATATATATGTCTCTCTCATTTCCACCAACCTCTCTCGCTTTGTTTCTCTATCTCTCTCCCCTCTCTATTTCTCTCTCCTTTTCTTTATTTCGTCTCTCTCTCTCTCTCTCTCTCTCTAATTTTATATCTCCTCCCTCCCTTTCTCTATCTCTCTTTGTTTGTCCCTCTCTTTATTTCTCTCTCTCTCCCCCTCTCCCCTCTTTGTTTCTTTCCCCCCTCTCTCTACCACTTTGTTTCCATCCTTCTCTTTCTCATTCTCTCATTTCCTCTCTCTATTTTTTATTCCCGCTCCCTCTCTCTATCTCAATGCATCTCTCCACAAACAAAAATGAAGAGAGAAAATAACAAAATAAAAAAACAAAGAAATGAGAGGCAATGTCTCCATTTTTCCTTCTCTCCCTCTCTCTTGATGCATGTCTTGCTTGCTCCTCTATTTCCCTCTCTCTCTCTCCTCTCTTTCTCTTTCTCTCCCCACCAAAACATTTTTCCTAGTTCTTTTTGAGATGAGGATATTTGGATTCCCCTAAGAAGGAGAGGATGTAATATGCCTGCCATATGCTTCATATAAAGAAAAAATTCAAGCTTGAGACATTTTAAAAATTACTCATCGAGCTATCACATAAGTGGCCACACGTAATTTTCTTAATATCCAGTCTCGTATTAAAGCAATTTTGCAATCCAACACGAGAAGACTCCTCAATGATCTCAGCCAAGAAAAAGCAAAGATGCCTCATAAATAATATTACGATGGCTTGATCATAAATTTTTGTAAATTATAACTGCAAGAAAAATTGCAAAAGCCTTAATCAATAGAGGAATAACGAGCAAAAATAAGCATGATATTGAGTAAGTTAAGTATCAAAGAGTATGACATGACTTATAAAGTATATAAGTCATGACGTAACTTAGCCAAAAACCACCAAATGAAGTCGTTTTGAAGAAAAAAAAGACGTTTTTGAAAAAATATGCCAAAATTCATGATGATTTTTATACCTGGAGAGAGAGAATGCATAAAATAATCATCCCCATGTTACTATCCAACAGGTAGGTAATCAAAATGCTTCTTTTATAAAGCTCAATTGGCTCTTAACAAGTAGCAAAAACAATGAGTCAACTGCATGATTCCCTCATGCCTATAAATACACCCCCTTTTCTTCACAAAGAAAGCAAGAAGGAAGACCTCTTGATGATGGTAAATTTTCTCTACTTCTCTTATCCATTGAAGCTTCGAGCTTAAAAGAGGGAAATACCCCCCTTCTACCTCATTTTTATTTTCTCTATCCCCTGTTACGCCTTTGTCCCATAGAGCCGTATCACCAAGCGCAACATTGGCAAAATGTTTCAGGATGACCAATAACTCTCCCTAAACCATCACATCAATTTTACCTAACAACCATGGCTTTGCAAGGTCGTAGAAATTCAAAAAGCCCATTTGAAGCAAGGGAAGCAAAGAATGCGACCGATGGAGAAAACCACGGGCTAGGAATTGGCAAAACCCCTGTTACAATAAACCTAAGGTAACATCTCGTCGATTTGGAAAAAGTTAAATTTTTAATAGCTTATCGTTATATTTGGCTTTGAACGATTATAAACGCATTCTAAAGAAAATGAATATGAACTGTCGCTTAAGAAAATAACCTAAGTAATAAATAACTAGCTATTCAATAAAAAGACTCTTTCACTTGAACAAGGAATATATGCCTGTCATTAAGAAAATATCCTAATTATGGTTTATTTCGTGATATTTATTGTTATTCTATTAATGATGCATGTGATCAAAATAACAAAAAAAAGGTAGACAGTTGTAAGGAAAGTGAATATTTTATAAATTTTTCCTAAAAGTGACTATCTCTATTTTATTTTACTAATGATAAACATATGCATATGATTTTTATAATAATTTTTAGAAAATCATTTAGATAATATAATGAAATAATCATAATACATTAAATCAACAAAAAATTGTATAGAAAAATATATACTAGATGCACATAATTTTGGTGCGTAGTAATATAATTCAATGTTTGAAAGATGAAACAAAAATTACACATGATTTTTGTGTTGCTTAGAATAAAGTTTTTAGGAAAAACAATCAACATTACACTTAGGACACGGCTACATGAAAATTGATCTTTTTAGATAACGTTGAAAGTTTGAAAAAATTGTCGAACATCATCGCTTAAACCATAGAATATGAGTAGAATAAAATAAAAAATAATTTTTTGCTGAAAATACGTATAATGTTAATATTAATGATTATATTAGCAAGAGCCTCGATATCATGAGTTGACCCATGTATGAATTAGCGAGAAAACCTAACCTAAAATATCAAGAATGTTGAAGCAAAAACAACTCGACAACCTTGAAACTATCAGTTTCAAGAAATTAAATAAATATAAAAAAAACTGTAGGACTAGTTGGACATTGATAAGAATTTATCGATACAAATTCTAAAGTCTAAACAGACTTGGAAAAGCATTAAAAATCCTCTTAATCGCAGGCTAGGGTAGGGCAGCATGCATGAATTTCTTACCATAGGTATAAATGCGCTAAGAAACTCTAAGAATAAGGTGGGACCTTAAAAGGGAAACCCTAGATTTGGGTGGGGTTGCTTCCTATGCTAAAAACACTTGCTACTATTTCTTTTGATTTGTGCATGCATTGATGGTTGCATAGGAAATATTGATTGTGCTTCCAGCAATTAGATCTAATTGAAAATATATAATCAGGATCATAAGAGAAAAGATCGCCACAAGGAGCTTTGGACGCCGGCTTGTCTATATGCGCGTCTACCATTTCACGTCTATGATCGCATGTATCAACAAATTTACACGCACAAATAGAAGCGCAATAGACGCACATATACACGCGCATATAGACACGCTGGTAGACGCGCTTTTACAAGCATTGGTAGACGCGAACGGAAAACAAAAAATGTCATTTTTAAAAAAATATATTGAATTTCTTTTTTAAATTTGAATTATGAAGGGAGTGTATAAGTGCGTGTAGTCTGCATTATAGATGCACGTATAAACGTGAATTATCTGCAATTTAGACGCGCAGATAGACGGGCAAAACAGAACTGGAACCTCCCATACATCAGATTGTGCATTTGGGAAAAAAACAATATATCTTACGAGCACGAGAATTGAAAATAAAAGTCCATGTATTCATTATATATCAAAAGCATTTACAAGGGAAGTTTAAGTGCTTGCGACCTAAAGCGTGGCCGCAAGCAGTAGGCTCAAAGAGATATTATACATATACAAGAAAAGAAGGCCTCATGAGGAGGTATAGTGCTCCTCTACGAATTTGAGGAGGAAACATCTTCGGTACCACCATGGCTACTAGTGTCGCTATCCCCCTCCTCGCTATGCTCCATATCCGGGTTCGCCTACACACACAAAAGATCAGGGTTGCTTGCATAGACAAGGTGGAGAAAAAGTTATAATTAGCTATACTTTTAATAGGAAAGTAAGAAAAACATACCTCCTCTGGCTGTCGAATCCTCATGGCCCGGTTGTATTGGTCCTCAGTAATGAGACCCTCCTCATAGAAGTGAAGCCATGTCGCTGCGCGGTTATGGCCTCGATGGTAACCTACCTCTCTAGGAGTAGGTGTCCTACCAACGATGGTAGTCTGTAAAACATTTAGATATATACAAACAATTATGAGTCACAATATATTAGAATAAAATATGTAAAGAATTGAAAGAAATATAAATTTAAAAAAAACTAGAAATCAAAATATACTTACAAACTCTGCCTCCCACAACTCTCTGCCGCCCGATCCGTAATGCGAATCCCATTGTTTTCATTTGGATCTGTCGTGCCTCTACGTGCTGGCAGCTCTTCACTTTCTCTGCTGCTTTCTTCTTGGCTTTCTTCCACTCTATGTGATGGCACATAGGTGGTTGGCTATAGGCTCCATGCCCCTCCTCCAACCTCCACAGTGAGTCCCTGGCCCGTGTCATGAGGTGGGATCTTTTGTTGTGAAGCATATCCCCCACTTTTGTATGTCCCCAATCATCGGAGAATTGCTGACCCTCAGGATTTGGGTACCTCCTATGGATTGCCCTCAACACCTCCTGCCACAAGCTGCTTTTCTGATTTTTGAAGGCAATGAAACAATCTTTATACGTCGCATGCACGACACTCCTCATGTACGCCATTACATCCCTTCCCTCATCATCATGAAAGATGCCACCATCATCTGTAACTCTATAGTACTGGCGTACAACCTCCTCTACGTGATCTACTGGTGAGGGTGATCGCTCGCCACCTCCTAGGCAACCCCCACACAAGCCTTGTCCTCCCCCTCGACTCTTCCACCTCCCTCTCTGTCGACTACCCTTTGCCTTGCTGGACGCACGAGCTTCTGCAGATGCTTGTGCTTCAGCCGATGCACGTGGAGCACGTGGAGTACCTGCATGTGGAGTACCTTCATGTGGAGTCTGGGAAGTAGTTCCAGGCAAAGACGTTAGAGGCGTCCCAGACATGACACTGAACACCTCGTCCGCTATGGGAGAGCGGCCAAGGTGTCTGGTCATCTCTCCCATGAAGTCTTCCCTACTAGGAAAACCTCCAAAAAGTGCATTGACCCCCCCTGCCAAAGGAGGCCAATGTATCATTCATGCGATCCACATCCGGGTCATTGCTAGATGAACCAGGATACAACATCTGCAAAAAAAACACAGGAAAAAGATAAAATTATTTGCATACAAAAGATCATATATTACCTACATTTTCAAAGAGCTTTCTTTAGACATTGAGCATAAAACTTAAGTGCTAATGCTTCTCATAAACAAGAAAACTGATAAACATAAACATGGGATTGGTATATTCATCATTGCAAAAATATATTGTTTACTATCAGAACTGGGAGACCTAGCGCGTGTATCCCCACGTCTAAATTACAGGTTAGACGCACCCTCAGACACACACTCCAGAGTGAACCTTCTGTCCAGCGCGTCTATCTGCGCATCTAAGATGCAGCACAGACGCGCTGTTAGACGCACATTCCAGGTCAATGTGCATGTATAATCGCGTGTAGATTGTAGGTCAACCTTCTGTGCAGCGCGTGTATCATCGCGTGTACACTTTAGAGCACATGCACCGGCACACACGCACTAAGACACGCCCTCAGACGCTATGAGAGGAAACATTTTTCGCGTCTATATCTGCGTCTACACTGAGATGTAGACGCGCTATCAGATGCGCTCGGTCGGCTGATTTTACGCCGACGACTGCCATTGATGATTTACAAAATGCAATACATAACGGAATCACAAATCCTAAATACACAGACAGATTAGAGAGAAGAAGAGAGAAACAAAGAGAGAGAGAGAGAGAGAGAGAGAGAGAGAGAGAGAGAGACTCACCTTGGGTGTTTGGTGTGGCGGGTGGTGGCGCTTCTTCCTTCTCCTTCTTCCTCTCCTTGGTAAGTTACCCTCCCTTGATGCTTGCTTGCTTGCTTACTGCTTCTTCTTGTTCTCCTCTCTCTTATTCTCTCTTTCTGCCTCTCCTTGGCTTTCCTTTTTCCCTTCTTGTGTGTTTGAAATGAAAGAAGAGGTGAGTCTTGAGGAGGTGAGGCATGAAGAGACTAGGTGAGGCATGAAGAGACTGTATGTCGGCTAAACTCAAGCTTCAGAACCACAAAAAACGTAGGAAAGAAAAGGCGCAGTTTGAAAAGAAGTGATTTAAGTATGGTTTGAATTTTGACGTGTGCATCTATTTTTGCGTGTATATGTGCGTCTATTGTTCAGATAGACGCAAGTATAGACGCGAACATAGACGCAGAAATAGACGCCAATATAGATGTGTAGGTAAGCGCGGATATAGTCGCACATTTAGGCTTTATCATAATTTTTTGTTTTTAAGATAAGTTTTGATAGTGAATTATTATCATAAGTTTTAATGTATTTATGATAATTTTTGTGTATTTAAAATTGAGATCTTATATAAACATATGAATGACAAATATTTTGATGTTGTCATAAATTAGGTTTAATCATGTCGACATCGTCATCACCTACTGCGGTGCAAGCTGATGAGTCAATGAGCACATCCTTAAGTGAGGATGAAATATTGCGTCTTCATAATCGAGATGCATGGCTACGATGAAAAATTAAATGCATGTGTGATCGTTGTCGAGGTTGTATTTTTCGAGCACGTCGAATTTGCATGTGTGATCGTTGTCGAGGGTTTATACTTTCATAATTTTCATGTTTCATTTAAAAGTATTGATGACTAAGTTCCTTCATCATGAACAACTAGGACAAAAATATATCCTATTTCTAAGAATTAACCTTGCATGTTTGAATTACAACAATATCAAATAAAAATTAAGAAGGAAAACCTGGGCTTGGGGTGAGATATCCACATGGATACCGAGAGATGACCCTCCCACGGTTGCACCTTGGACTTTCTTAGGAGGCATTTCCGCCGTCAAAGCAGCTTAGTAACTTCTTTTTGATATTCCACCGTGGCTCTCTTTTGCAATAACTTGCACGGTCCGTTGAAAGCAGTTTTAGGAGGCTCCCTCTTTGAAGTAGGGATTTCGAAAGGGGGTGCTTCAAAATTTCTCACAACTAAGACCCATTGAAGCCATGGGGAAGGCTTAATGGCCTTTTTAAGCTTGCACGAACGGGAATAGAAAGGTGTGGAAAAGACACAAGGTGTGGGAGAGCTCCAAGGGAAAATAATAACCGTAAAGGTTATGAGTAAGGGTGTAAGGACCCTTAGGCAAATTAAGAGAAAAGGGGCTTATGAGGGTTTACACATGGAGGGGGGAAATGATTCCGAGGCCAATGAGGAAGGGGCTAAAGGAAAAAAACACGCGGGTTGGGTTCCAACTATGGGAAGGGGCATATAATGCTTTAAACACGAGGGGGGGGGGGGATTGAGAGGTGAGTAGTTTTGAAGCCCAAGGAAAAGGGGCTTATAGGGGGTTACAACCGGGGAGAAAAAGGGTTTTTAAGCCTAAGGGAAAGGCTTAATGGATAAAACACGGGGGGGGTGATAAGACCTTTAAAGCCTAAAGGCTTAAGGGATAAACACGGGGGTTCTAACACCCATGGGAAAGGGGGGTTTAGACACGGGAGGGAGGGGTGAAAAGGTTTTTGAAGCCCATAAGAAAGGGGCTTAAAGGTTAAATCACGGGGGGGGGGGGGGGGGGGTGTGGTTTCAAAGCTAGGGGAAAGGGGGCTTATCTAGCCCCCTTAGAAGCTTCCACTTAGAAGCTTCTACCACTTCTTTTTAATACGTGGCAGGAGGGGGGAATCTTCAACGCCTAATTGGCGGCGGTGGATGGCTGGGCGCCGCTTCACAGCACAGGCGATGCTGGCCTCTGGCGGACATCAGCGGCCCATCCCCACTCCCGAAAGTAGCAATGAGCCGTACTTGATCTTTCTCTCCCCTCGCGATGCTGCAGAGTGCCGTCTCCTCTCCCTCACGGTTTCAGAATGGCCGCCCTTCACTCCCCCATCGCTTGGTTTAAATAGGAGGGGAGGGGGATCCTCCCTCTCCTAACATGTTAGGCGGCATGGTATTGAGGCTAAGAAAGCTCCAGCGAGAAGCTTGCTGGCCCTTCTATATCCCTCTCCCCCTCCAGCACAACCTTCGCCGACGGGAGAAGAAGAAGAAAAAAATTTTCTATTAACCTTAATAAGGGTTCATATATGAATTTTCAGTATTTGATATATTACACAAACCATGAAGAAGATGGTATATCAAGGACACGCCGCTTTCTTGCTAGAGAGTCATGAACTTATGGAAGATTTTCTTGGAAGACCTCCAATACGTATGAACGCCGCAAGCTGGTACGAGCTGAAAATGGTCCATGCAGAGTCACATTCAAACAGAATGCGACAGTTCTCAGTTTTCTACGAGTTGCCATATTGGACCTACTTACAGATAAACCACTTGTTGGATCCCATGCATATTTTCAAGAACATGGGAAGCTTGCTATGGGATCACATCACAGGAAAGAGAGACACTATAGGGGCACGAATGGATTTGAAGGAGGTAGGCAAGATGGAAGCAATTTGGCCGCCGCAGTCGAATGTTGATGGTTGCGTATAGCTACCTCACGCTCCTTGGGTTTTTTCCACTAAAGGAGAGTGCATTGTGAAGAAAATCGTTAAGTCTATCCGCACTCCGACGGGTATGATGTGTTCTCTTAGGTCTGCGTTTTCTAAAGATGACCAATTATCACGGCTAAAATCCCATGATTGGCATAAGATATGTTAGGTTTGTACTACGAATGGATTGTAATTGGTGTGCGCATTTTACTGTTTGGAGTGTAGTCATTGTTCATAATGCTTTTTTATTTGTGGCAGTTTGTACTATCGCTCAGAATCGTAGGATGTCTTACTCCAGAAATACGCGGAGCCATTTACAAGTTGTCGACTTTAGTGCAATGGATCTCACAAAAGGAGATTAAGACGTCCTCTATTGAATCCGCGAGGCGAGGAGCAGTGGAGACAGTCTGTCTCTTTGAAAAATACTTGCCTACCAGCATGCTCACGATACAAATCCACCTTGTTATGCATCTTGTAGATAAAGTGGAGATTGTTGGACGTGTCCATACATGATGGATGTTCTTCTTGGAGCGCTTCATGAGAACCTTGAAAGGCTTTGTGCAACAACGAGCTCAGCCAGAAGGTAGCATGGTTGAAGGTTGGTTGGTGTCTGAGGCGCTAGTGCATATTTCATAATGGCTACCAATGGTGGATCCAGACAACAATATGCTATGGTTGCTGAAGGACGATGATAGACTGACTGGAGACGTGGTGGTTGGAAATGGGGTAGTAAAAAGAATGAATGCTACAATGGAGGATAATGTGAATCGCTTTTGTATGTTGCACCATGCCTCTATGGAGACATAGCTCGCCAAGTACCAGCAAGCTAGACAAGATCGAGAGGAAGCGCAATCTGAATTTCGACGTAGTATGCATCATTGACCGATTCGATATTCCGAGGGCATGGAGGAGATACTGTGGTTCATGTCAATGCAATGGTTGCATGGAGCTTTGACCGCATTGTCTCGCAAAGGAGCAGAGGTCTCAACCGAGGAGTGGGAATTCTCGAGGGGATGTAGTCCAAAGGTGATGACGTGTTTAGGATTTTCCATATCTATATTTTATATGTGACAACTAATTTGAGTGTTTCAATATACATTACAAAATATATAGTGCAGTGTGATTGCACAGACGGCATTTTCGCATGGAGCGTATTGAAAAAATCCGCTCCACAACAGATTGTGGTATCATAGCAAGGTTGGAGCAAGAGAGCCGACAACGAGCAACGAATCCAAACACGATTTTAAATGAGATTGAGTATTTTGGAAACTTGCAAAGTATTGTTACGGTGGATTACTGTAGCTTCTCCATGATACTATTCGATGTGCAGTGGTTCAAAGTGGTACTTAAAGGAGCTGGAGCAATAGTTCGATGAGGTCCATCTGGATTTCTCAAAATAGATTCTGAAAAAAAATGGACGGATTTGCACGACACATTTGTGTTGCCAGCCCATTGTGAACTGGTGCATGAACTCATTTGTTTGTTAATTGTATTAGGACATGGTACATGTCACAATAGTTTAATCTCTCTTGTACGTGTTTGTGAATATGTAATATTCTATCCAAACCCCCGACAACCTCGATGGTGGTATGTTATACCTTCAGTTCCCCAAAGTGTGAGAGTATATTATCAAAGTGATGTTCTCAGCATAGATCAGGATAATATGCAAATAGAGGGGTCGATATTGCAAGGGGTGGAGGCCGTCGAAAGCTTGGAGCATGTATTTGAGCGAGCATCGGGTAACAATGATGGAAATACAGGAGTCTAAGAGTTCTTTGAGAATGAGGTGGACTCATCCTTTTATGGTGACATGTCTATCGACCTTCCAGTTTATGCCGAGTTGTGTCAGGAGATTGACATGGAACCATAGGATACTTCATACTTGGAGCATCCACTTACTCAATTCGTTGACTAATCACTTATAAGGTACATAAGATATACATTTTAAGTTAGATAATTTTTTTAAGATTTATATTGGCATGCTTTGTATAATTTTAATTGATTATGCTAACATCATTTTTTGTCTGTGCACGTGACCTTTGTGGATACTTAGATCATCAGGATGAGTCGAGAGATGGGCGATGAGGAGTTGCAGGATATCTTTATGTGCATATCTCCAGATCATATGGCGAGATTTAGAGACATGGCGGACTAGGAGCTGTCTCGGACATCGTCATACTGCTCTATTAGATCTACTTCGACGTGATCAGATCCTTCAGCTTCTTCGAGCACATGAGGTCGACACTCCAGACTTGGGCCAAGGGAGGGAGTGCTTCAAGGTCAGGGGGATGCTGCAGAGATATAGAGGCAATGAGCTCGCGATCCGCTCGGGTGGTTGTTGTGGAGGCACAGATGCGGTGTTTCCGTCTCGTCATTCTACTGCAGTTGCGTCACCTCCAGGATTTGTCACACATGTGGGGACATCTACTCCAGTTACTCCGGCTTTTGCTCAGTCGTCCGCACGTGGCACCCCTATGGGTGCTACATCAATAGATACTACCCTAATCGGTACACCAGATATACACGGGTCTCTTGGATATGCCCAGGAGTGTGGTCGCAGGTGGGAGAGGACCCATCTTAGGCATACCCCAGAGGGGTATTTACCTATCTTGTCGATGATAGGTCAGGAGTGATCATCATGAATGATGAGGAGAGGCGGGTGATGGCTCGTATGAGAGAGTTGTGCCGACAAGCTTTTCGGCACAACCTCTTAGACCATTGGAAAAACATACCGGAGGGGAGCAAGGACTACATACTAGCATCCTTGCATGAGAAGTTTCTGATTCTAGCCACAGCAGATAGGTTTTCTACGGGCTGGATGATGGAGTACATGCGTGCATATATGTCACATAGAGGATCGGACACACGCAAGGCACTCAAGAGTGGCATTGCAAAGCACGAGTGGCTAGAGCAGACGACTGGTGCCGACTTATAAGGGAGGAGGCTACAGATTCTCCAGGACGTTACAGTCAGCAACGCGAGGTGGCGAGGGCATGACTAGAGGTCGGAGTGGTCATGTATCTTGGGAGTAGTGGCCTGTAATATTTCCGCACACTGCGTACCGTAAATGTTGACTTCCCGCACGTCGTGTAAATCCTGTGCAAGGTTATCCCCTACATCGTATTATTGGTAGCTTAATCCATACCATGCACGCTCAAAAATGAGGCCTCCACAGTGTAAATTAGAGGCTGGGGTTGAAGACCACAAAAGCCGCGAGGGAACACCCTTTTTTGAAGGGGCAATTGGATAAATTTTAGGCAAATTTTTTTATCCCTTCCCCCAGCCGATGCATGGCTGGAGGAGAGGGAGTGTGGGGAGGAATGGCCAAGGAAGAGTGAATCGGGAATGCATGAGGAGGGAATGGCATGAGTCCTCCACGTGGGGGAGCTTCCCTTCCCTCCCCCCTTGCCTATATGAACTCCCGTTAGGGAGAGAGGAAAAAAGAAGAGAGGACGGGCTGTGAGAGGACCCTGCTGCTGCTGTTCGGGGAAAGGAGGAGACCAGGCTGCCGTCGTCGCCACGCAGAGGGAGGCCGCCGCGCTGCCGCCCCAGTCCGCCAGCCGCCAGCCGCCAGCCGCCATAGCCGCCGCCACGGCCGCCAGACTGCCACGGTCCGCCATCCCCGCCCTCTTCACGACGAACCCCCCCACCCCCGACGTTGCTGCAGGCCAGAAGCTTCTTAGAAGCTTCTAAGGATCAAGGCCATAGGCCTTGATCCTACGCGACTTCGCGGTTTTGAATCCGGTTAGGGAAATACCTATTCCCACGCAAGGAGAAGATAGCGATCCCCTAGCCGTCTCGAAAAGCGAGGGTAAAGGAGTCCGTAACCACGACTACAATGGCTCCCAAGAAGTTGCAAGGCGCGACTGCGGGAGGTTCATCTCCGAGCATACAAGTGGACATCTCCCCGAGCCCACAAGTCCAGGTTTTTTCGAGTTTATTCTCGCATAAAGAAATGTTTAGGCGCGCTTAATTCCATAAGGAAGAACGCATTTTACGCTTATTTTTAATGCATTGTGGCAGTGTTAAAAATACATTTGATAAATTATCTCTTTAAACATTAGATAAGGTTGATGCATGTCATGAAATTGAAACGGTTGCATTTCGAGAGTTGTCCGCCTTAGAAGACTAGCTGCATGTTGCTATTTTGGAACATTATCAAAGTAATGAGTCTAAACATATATTACTTAGGGCAAAGAAATGAAGTTGATAAGTGCATTTGGTTACTAGACATGGTAGGAATAAGCGTGTGCCGCATTTTAGGCAACATCTTCCTTGTAATGATTCGTGAGGAAAAGTTAACACCCATAAGATATTACCCGAAAAGAAATAGAAGAGTACGATAATGATCTTATGGACTTGCAAGTAGCATGTAACATGGAATAAGTTAACACTAGCTTTAGTTTGGTATGAACTTCATTAACTACATTGTAGCTAGGGGAAAGTTGCGTGTTGCATAGTCATCATGCAGAAATTTCATTCATCAGGAGCCGTATTTAGGAAAGGTCGCATGGTTTATCAAAGCACGAGATTCTAAAGTGTAGACAACAAGGTTGTAGGCATGATTATTTGATGTAAGTCCTAGTAGGTCCTAGGAAAGTTAGTACCCAGATTATCATGCATTTTTACGATACAAGGAAAGATAGAGTCATTGTGAACCATGTGATGCGTAGAGGCGATGAATCACATGTTTACATGTATTGTGGTAGTTGCAACTATTTTTCCTCTTTTAGATCTAGTTTATTGTCTCTAGGAAGGATTCATCCTTGTCGCAAGACAAGCATAATGAATTACGCAAATCACCTAGCCACAAAGGATTTCATATGAGCATGGTTCAGTCAAGACGTTAGATACCCAAACACTAACTAGGGGTTGGCGCGTTAAGGATTCGGCCAAGTTTTCCCATTGTCGCTAAGTCAGAACCTTCAAACCCAATAGTCCTGACCATATTCCCAAAAATGTTGGGCTAATTGGATGCTCATGTAAACAATAATCTAGGATTCCTACCTTATGGACCAAGCGTTCAAGATGATGAAACTCGATTTGAGTTGGACTAAACGCTGTCGATTTAGTGAAATTAAGGATGGGTGGGTAAAAAGACACCCTAAACCCTCCTTCTCGTCTGAAGTTAATTCTGTGACCTGAATACGCCATTCATTAGGTGAAATGATCTCTTAGAATGGAGGCGACACTTGTGCAATAAATTGCAACGTCACTTAGCTTTGCGGTTTGATCGTAAGAAGTTTTGCCATTCCGTGGATTAAGGTTGGCAGGTTCTTGCGCCAGTTTAAACTCGCAAGGGGAAAAGGGTAGTCGTCCTTTTACTCTATCCTCATTAGGGAAACTTTGTCAAGTTAAGGGAAGCTAGGCATTTGCTTGGACGCAAATGATTAATCAATAAACTAAAGCGACATGGTCACCGGAATTTACCATAAACCAAACCTAAAGTATTGACAGGGTATGACCCTAGCCCAAGGACGATAGGAATCTTGCCAAGTTGCAATTGATTCCGGATCGAATGCGGGTTGCATTCGGAGAAAAGGAGTCACTCCTTAACAGTTTGCCAGCTAAAACGACCACTGGAATTGATTGTGCTTGTAACAGTTTAGAAAGCACTGTTTGCATTGTTTGCTCAATGAACTAAAGGATGAAACGATATCTAAATACTTCAGGTTGAAGGCCTGAAGGGAGAGGCAGCTTCAGTTACCCCCGACTGCCTGCCTGACCCTAACCAAGGGGGTTGTTGACCGCGCCGGGAACGTGGACCGAACCCGCCGTGAGAGGTCTCTCCGTTGAGTTCTACTTGGAGCAGGAGGACGCTTGGGTGCCAGGGGGGGCTCTGGCCGTAAATCCCTCGCCTTCCGGGCCCTGCACAAGAGGCTAACGTGACTCGGGATTGGATCTTGAGGCCTGCATACTAGTCTATGGGCAGAAGCTTGGATTAGTGATCCCTGGTGGATTACTGGATAGCCTTCGGGCGGATTATGAACAAGCCTACGGGCGGAACTCCTTGTATTTCAAAGATAAAAGGATAAAATGATAATAAAGAAGTTGTTTGACATTGTTTTCTTTATGTCCTGTGATAAGATTACGTGAAGGAACCAGTGCTTAACAGGATTAATCAAGGAAGCTGTTTGTTATATGTCAAATTAATGTGGTAGGTAATTACATAACTAAAACAAACCGAGGAAAGTGCGGAGGATGGACCATGGGTCCGTCCTATGGATGGGTGGTCCCGGTTAGCCGGGAACTTTTCTCAAAATCTTCGACGAACAGAAGGATGATCATCGAAACGAATAACGAGAACGACGACTTAGAATTACCTATTACCCGATTCACGTTGTTTTAGGGGAACGGAATGGGACTATGCATTATGGCAGAGAGGTCGAGCCTTGCATCCCTCTCGTTTCCCATTCTCCTTGAACTAAGTGCAGTGTGAATCCGCTTCGGACCTGGCGTTTCTGCGTAAAGTAGTTCGCTCGGGTCTGACGCTAGTGGCTGCTAGCTAAATGACCAAACAAGAAAACCTTAATTCCGGTCGATCCTAAGTGGGAAACGGCCAGGACACTTCCGCTACGTGGCAGACGCGAAAAGACCTAGATTGCAAAACCTGTAACATTCCATGGGAGTGCCGGGCGGAGTTCTTTAGACAGCCTTTCCGATGGACTGCCAAGACGTGTCCTAGAGGATTCTAGTGGACACGTTACAGTTGGTATCAGAGCAAACCAACAAAGGATTTGTTTTTAGAAAATTTTACGAAGTAAAGAAAAATGCTACT
Organism: Lygodium microphyllum; assembly: GCF_053477565.2. Classification (NCBI taxonomy): domain Eukaryota; kingdom Viridiplantae; phylum Streptophyta; class Polypodiopsida; order Schizaeales; family Lygodiaceae; genus Lygodium; species Lygodium microphyllum. The sequence goes on from NC_141138.1 coordinate 134,186,134, forward strand.
GTCCCAAACATTTCCTTACTTCAATGCTGTCTTGCAGAATTACGAAGCATGGAACAAGTTCTTAGTGTTCCGAGTCATGTTTATGACCGCGATGCATTCCACAGATTATCGACAAAGGGTTGAGATGATGAACATCCTAGACCGCATTTACAATCCATCACCTGTGTATGTGGAACGGAGATGGATGGGTGTTACAGGGATCTATTACATAACTGCCTATCAACCTGCGTACCTTCAAATTAACTTGAAGAGAATCAAGTGGATGGAGGATTTGAAGATCATAAAGCTGTTCGTCTTTGTTGAGGCTCATGCAAACGCGACCCTACAGGTTGGAGGTCGAAGGGTTAACCAGAATAAGTATGTGTACGGAGAAGTGATTCAAAGAATCCCTGCCGACCGAATCAAGGTTTTGGGGTGTCATGAGAAGAATGGATATCGAAGGAAGAGATACCCTAATCTTCCAATGAACTATCGATTCCTGAAAATCGATGACCCCAATCCGTACTACTACTCAGTTCCTGTAGCTGAATGCAATAATATCTTATTCTCCTCAAATTAATGTATCAACTTGTTCCATCGCCCCAAGAAATAATTATACCTCGAAAGGGCTATGTTGATATGAATGGAATAAAACTTTTTTTTTCCGATTGTCCTGACTATGAATATTGATAAAGAAGTAAAGTGATTTGGTCACTTGGCTGAAGGAATACGTGGACGTAGCTTCTGAAGAGTTAACAGAACTCTCGCTTCAAAGTGAAGTAGATCATGAGATCAAGCTAGTAATAGGAGCTGTGCCAATTGCGAAGAGACCCTATAGAATGTCTATATCGGAAGCAATTGAGTTGAAGGAACAACTCAAGCAACTACTAGATTAGGGCTGCATCCGTCCTAGCAGTTCACCATGGGAAGCACCAATACTGATCCAGAAAAAGAAAGATGGAACACTTCGGCTATGTATTGATCACAGTGGGTTGAATCAATCAACAGTCAAGAACAAGTATCATATTCTTAGAATAGATGAGCTTCTTGATAGTCTTCAGGGTGCCAAAATCTTCTCCAAGATTATCTTAGGTCTGGTTACTAGCAGATAAGAATCAAGGAAGAAGATATCCCAAAGACGACCTTCAACACTAGATATGGACACTTGAGTTCTAGTTATGTCATTAGGGCTTATGAAGGTGCCTGACACATTCAATAGGTTAATGCAGGATATTTTTAGACCATATCTTGATAACTTCGTGCTCGCCTTCTCTGATGACACTCTATTCCAAGCATGAGGGAGATCATCAATCCCAACTTCGGATTTTCCTTGAGACAAGGAGGTCACACAAGTTGTATGCTAAGATGACGAAATTATGCATTCCTCAAACATTAGATTGGTTATTTGGGATTCATCATATCGGTAGAAGGAATCTCAGTGGAGCCAGCCTAAGTTAGAAATGTTCTAGGATGGCCAAATACCAACAACTGTCAAAGAAATACTCAGCTTTCTGGGATTGACAAGACGGTATGGGGTCTTCATCAAAAACTATGCTTTGATTGCAGCACCTTTGACAGAATTATTGAAGAAGCAAATGTCCATTGTATGGTCAACTGCCGAACAAACTAGCTTCGACCAATTGAAGCAATGTTTGGTATCAGCACCTATTCTGAAACTTCCCGACCTCAATAAGGAGTTCGAGGTAGTAACTGATGCCATCATTCTTGCCTTAGGGTGTGTACTCATGCAGGAAGGTCATCCCGTAGCATATTCTTCAAGGAAATTGAAGAGTCATGAAAAGAATTATGCCACGCATGATCTGGAGTTATTAGCTGTCATCCATGCTCTAAAGCTTTGGAGACACTACCTGTTGGGTAACAAGTTTACTCTAGTAACAGATCATAAGAATCTCAAATGGATTTTTACCCAGAACGAGCTCAACATGAGGCAACGTTGATGGATCGAAGTATTGGAGGAGTATGATTTTGAAATCAAGTATCGACCGGGGAAAGAGAATGTAGTTGCCGATGCACTCAGCCGCAAGGCATTCCTAAATTCCCTAATCTTGCAGAATCCATCAACGGCCAGATCTCTGGCTACAAAGGTATCTATGCCAAGCAACCCTATACTCGAACTAGCTAGAGAGGAAGCATGCCATGACTTATCCTACCAAGCAATGATAAAAGAAATATCTACCAAGGATCAGAATCTGAAGTTACAGGCCAAGTATCATGAATTTTCTATTGACAACAGACTTATTTACTACAGAACAAGGCTATGTATACCAACAAGTCAGTCACTTAAGCAGAAGATATTATGGGAAGCTCATGATTCCCCTTTCGTAGGACATCCTGGCTATGCAAAAACTCTTAATGCAGTTAGGAAAAGCTACCATTGGGAGAGGCTCAAAGGTGACGTCCTCAAATATGTCACCGAATGTTTGTCTTGCCAACGTATCAAGGCTGAACATGTCATGATGCCAGGAAAATTGCAACCACTTGACATTCCCCAAATGAAATGGGAATTCATCAGTATGGATTTTGTGGTGGGCTTACCCCAAGTCCAAGGAGGATACAACTCCATTATGGTTGTAGTTGACATGCTTACTAAGGTTGCACACCTGATTCCAGTAAAGACAAACTATAAAGCCTCTGACATTGCTAGAGTGTTTATCAAAGAAATATTCAAGCTACATGGGTTACCTAGAAGGATCATTAGCGATCGATACTCTCTTTTCACTTCACACTTCTGGAGAGCTATCTTTGAAGCTATTGGGACAAACAGAGCGAGTAAATCAAATCATTGAGGATATGCTTAGGGCTTACTGCTGTCGGGAGCCGAAGAGGTGGATTCAATACTTGCCGTTAGTAGAATTTGCTTATAATGCTTCTTACCAGCAGAGCATTCAAATGACCCCTTTCCAGGCATTGTATGGTCATGATTGTCGAAGTCCCCTAAATTTTTCTGATCCTACCCTAAGGGTGGAAGCCTCAAGACAAATGTTGGAGGACATGGATGACCAAATAAGGTCAATAAGACAAGACATACAAGCAGCCAAAGATAGACAAAAGGCATATGCGGATTTGAAATGCCAAGAGAGGGTCTTCGGAGAAGGAGACATGGTTTTCATTCGTGTACGCCCAAAAAGGAGTTCTCTATCTCTAGGTGAATGCAAGAAGCTAAGTCCAAGGTATTGTGGTCCGTATAAAATCCTCAAATGCCTGGGACCCAATGCTTATAAATTGCAACTTCCAGATAACCTAAAGGTTCACAATGTATTCCATATTAGTCTCTTAAAAAAATATATACCCAACCCAAATCATGTACTTGATGACCAACAAGTTGTAATGCCTAGTCAAGGAGTCCTTGAACTAAGACCGGAAAAGATTTTAGATGTCAGGGAGAGACAATTGAGATCTAGAACCTTGAAAGAATGCCTCGTCCAGTGGAAAGATTATCCCGAAGAGGATGCTACCTGGATGGATGAGAACTCTCTCAATCTTCAATATCCCCAGTTTATCTCGAGATGAGGACATCTCGATTCTTCCAAGGGGGAGAGAATGTAATATTTCCGCACACTGCGTACCGTAAATGTTGACTTCCCGCACGTCGTGTAAATCCTGTGCAAGGTTATCCCCTACATCGTATTATTGGTAGCTTAATCCATACCATGCACGCTCAAAAATGAGGCCTCCACAGTGTAAATTAGAGGCTGGGGTTGAAGACCGCAAAAGCCGTGAGGGAACACCCTTTTTTGAAGGGGCAATTGGATAAATTTTAGGCAAATTTTTTTATCCCTTCCCCCAGCCGATGCATGGCTGGAGGAGAGGGAGTGTGGGGAGGAATGGCCAAGGAAGAGTGAATCGGGAATGCATGAGGAGGGAATGGCATGAGTCCTCCACGTGGGGGAGCTTCCCTTCCCTCCCCCCTTGCCTATATGAACTCCCGTTAGGGAGAGAAGAAAAAAGAAGAGAGGACGGGCTGTGAGAGGAAGGAAAGGATCCTGCTGCTGCCGTTCGGGGAAAGGAGGAGACCAGGCTGCCGTCGTCGCCACGTAGAGGGAGGCCGCCGCGCTGCCGCCCCAGTCCACCAGCCGCCAGCCGCCATAGCCGCCGCCACGGCCGCCAGACTGCCACGGTCCGCCATCCCCGCCCTCTTCACGACGAAACCCCCCCCCCCCCCGACGTTGCTGCAGGCCAGAAGCTTCTTAGAAGCTTCTTAAGAAGCTTCTAAGGATTAAGGCCATAGGCCTTGATCCTACGCGACTTCGCGGTTTTGAATCCGGTTAGGGAAATACCTATTCCCACGCAAGGAGAAGATAGCGATCCCCTAGCCGTCTCGAAAAGCGAGGGTAAAGGAGTCCGTAACCACGACTACAATGGCTCCCAAGAAGTTGCAAGGCGCGACTGCGGGAGGTTCATCTCCGAGCATACAAGTGGACATCTGCCCGAGCCCACAAGTCCAGGTTTTTTCGAGTTTATTCTCGCATAAAGAAATGTTTAGGCGCGCTTAATTCCATAAGGAAGAACGCATTTTACGCTTATTTTTAATGCATTGTGGCAGCGTTAAAAATACATTTGATAAATTATCTCTTTAAACATTAGATAAGGTTGATGCATGTCATGAAATTGAAACGGTTGCATTTCGAGAGTTGTCCGCCTTAGAAGACTAGCTGCATGTTGCTATTTTGGAACATTATCAAAGTAATGAGTCTAAACATATATTACTTAGGGCAAAGAAATGAAGTTGATAAGTGCATTTGGTTACTAGACATGGTAGGAATAAGCGTGTGCCGCATTTTAGGCAACATCTTCCTTGTAATGATTCGTGAGGAAAAGTTAACACCCATAAGATATTACCCGAAAAGAAATAGAAGAGTACGATAATGATCTTATGGACTTGCAAGTAGCATGTAACATGGAATAAGTTAACACTAGCTTTAGTTTGGTATGAACTTCATTAACTACATTGTAGCTAGGGGAAAGTTGCGTGTTGCATAGTCATCATGCAGAAATTTCATTCATCAGGAGCCGTATTTAGGAAAGGTCGCATGGTTTATCAAAGCACGAGATTCTAAAGTGTAGACAACAAGGTTGTAGGCATGATTATTTGATGTAAGTCCTAGTAGGTCCTAGGAAAGTTAGTACCCAGATTATCATGCATTTTTACGATACAAGGAAAGATAGAGTCATTGTGAACCATGTGATGCGTAGAGGCGATGAATCACATGTTTACATGTATTGTGGTAGTTGCAACTATTTTTCCTCTTTTAGATCTAGTTTATTGTCTCTAGGAAGGATTCATCCTTGTCGCAAGACAAGCATAATGAATTACCCAAATCACCTAGCCACAAAGGATTTCATATGAGCATGGTTCAGTCAAGACGTTAGATACCCAAACACTAACTAGGGGTTGGCGCGTTAAGGATTCGGCCAAGTTTTCCCATTGTCGCTAAGTCAGAACCTTCAAACCCAATAGTCCTGACCATATTCCCAAAAATGTTGGGCTCATTGGATGCTCATGTAAACAATAATCTAGGATTCCTACCTTATGGACCAAGCGTTCAAGATGATGAAACTCGATTTGAGTTGGACTAAACGCTGTCGATTTAGTGAAATTAAGGATGGGTGGGTAAAAAGACACCCTAAACCCTCCTTCTCGTCTGAAGTTAATTCCGTGACCTGAATACGCCATTCATTAGGTGAAATGATCTCTTAGAATGGAGGCGACACTTGTGCAATAAATTGCAACGTCACTTAGCTTTGCGGTTTGATCGTAAGAAGTTTTGCCATTCCGTGGATTAAGGTTGGCAGGTTCTTGCACCAGTTTAAACTCGCAAGGGGAAAAGGGTAGTCGTCCTTTTACTCTATCCTCATTAGGGAAACTTTGTCAAGTTAAGGGAAGCTAGGCATTTGCTTGGACGCAAATGATTAATCAATAAACTAAAGCGACATGGTCGCCGGAATTTACCATAAACCAAACCTAAAGTATTGACAGGGTATGACCCTAGCCCAAGGACGATAGGAATCTTGCCAAGTTGCAATTGATTCCGGATCGAATGCGGGTTGCATTCGGAGAAAAGGAGTCACTCCTTAACAGTTTGCCAGCTAAAACGACCACTGGAATTGATTGTGCTTGTAACAGTTTAGAAAGCACTGTTTGCATTGTTTGCTCAATGAACTAAAGGATGAAACGATATCTAAATACTTCAGGTTGAAGGCCTGAAGGGAGAGGCAGCTTCAGTTACCCCCGACTGCCTGCCTGACCCTAACCAAGGGGGTTGTTGACCGCGCCGGGAACGTGGACCGAACCCGCCGTGAGAGGTCTCTCCGTTGAGTTCTACTTGGAGCAGGAGGACGCTTGGGTGCCAGGGGGGGCTCTGGCCGTAAATCCCTCGCCTTCCGGGCCCTGCACAAGAGGCTAACGTGACTCGGGATTGGATCTCGAGACCCGCATACTAGTCTACGGGCAGAAGCTTGGATTAGTGATCCCTGGTGGATTACTGGATAGCCTTCGGGCGGATTATGAACAAGCCTACGGGCGGAACTCCTTGTATTTCAAAGATAAAAGGATAAAATGATAATAAAGAAGTTGTTTGACATTGTTTTCTTTGTCCTGTGATAAGATTACGTGAAGGAACCAGTGCTTAACAGGATTAATCAAGGAAGCTGTTTGTTATATGTCAAATTAATGTGGTAGGTAATCACATAACTAAAACAAACCGAGGAAAGTGCGGAGGATGGACCATGGGTCCGTCCTATGGATGGGTGGTCCCGGTTAGCCGGGAACTTTTCTCAAAATCTTCGACGAACAGAAGGATGATCATCGAAACGAATAACGAGAACGACGGCTTAGAATTACCTATTACCCGATTCACGCTGTTTTAGGGGAACGGAATGGGACTATGCATTATGGCAGAGAGGTCGAGCCTTGCATCCCTCTCGTTTCCCATTCTCCTTGGACCAAGTGCAGCGTGAATCCGCTTCGGACCTGGCGTTTCTGCGTAAAGTAGTTCGCTCGGGTCTGACACTAGTGGCTGCTAGCTAAATGACCAAACAAGAAAACCTTAATTCCGGTCGATCCTAAGTGGGAAACGGCCAGGACACTTCCGCTACGTGGCAGACGCGGAAAGACCTAGATTGCAAAACCCGTAACATTCCATGGGAGTGCCGGGCGGAGTTCTTTAGACAGCCTTTCCGATGGACTGCCAAGACGTGTCCTAGAGGATTCTAGTGGACACGTTACATGGCCACAGGACATATATCGAGGACTTTGTAAGTTTTTCTTTTGTTTTTCTTGCTTATTTTTTTGCAATATCCTTTGTACTGACAATTATGTTTCTAACAGCTAGTATTTTATTTCCTTTGTAGCACTCCATTACAAATCACGATCCGATGCGTCTTGAGACTCGATATGCAGAGAGACATGGTCTCACTGCATTGATCGACCGATTGTATAGACATAGCGGCCCTGTAAGTCACTCATCTTTCTTGTTCGTAGTTACCATGTTTAATTAGAATACATTATTGTATGGTGGACTGATGTGTAGTTGTTTCTTTTTTTGCAAAGTCAGTTTGATGCTCCTTTGCGGGGCAGGATAAGCTTTTGGATGGCAAGAATGTATAGCTTTCCCTTTGATCCCTGGAGCTCTCACACCCTTCTTTTTTGGTCGCCTGATCTGTGTACACATTTTCTATGTAGTAGTGATATCTTGCCATGATTATACCAGTCACTTTCATTATGCGATCATATATGTATTTCATGTATGAGTGTTATTATTTAAGTACGCATTGTCTTTATTTACACGAGCATTGTACACAGTGCAGAAACTATTTTGTATGGCCCAAATAAAGCACATAGTGCTATATGGGGCAGGGTAGTTTGTTGCACTGCCATAATTTTTTTTTTCCCTGTTACCATTGCTATTAGCATCGCAAATTTATACTACAACAAAAAGGCCTCATAGATGCACATTTAGACACGATTTTTGAATATAGAGAAATTCTTACGAGTGCATCTATCCGCCCGTCTATTTGCGTGTCTACAATTTCGCGTCTATAATCGCATGTATCAACGAATTTACACGCACAAATAGATGTGCAATAGATGCACATATACACGCTGGTAGACGCGCTTTTAAAAGCACTAGTAGACGCGAACGAAAAACAAAAAAGTCATGTTTTTAAAATAGATATTTAATTTCTTTTTTAAATTTGAATTATGAAGCGCGTGTATAAGCGCATATAGTCTGCATTATAGACGCGCGTATAAATGCGAATTATCTGCAATTTAGACGCGCAAAACAGAACTGGAAAAAAAAACCAGAGAGTTGCTCTTTGGTTTTTTTTTTTCCCCCTCCCATACATTAGATTGTGCATTTGGGAAAAAGACAATGTATCTTACGTGCATGAGAATTGAAAATAAAAGTCCATGTATTCATTATATATCAAAAGCATTTACAAGGAAAGTTTAAGTGCTTGCGACCTAAAGTGTGGCCGCAAGCAGTAGGTTCAAAGAGATATCATACATATACAAGAAAAGAAGGCATCATGAGGAGGTATGGTGCTCCTCTACGAATCTGAAGAGGAAACATCTTCGCTAGTACCACCATGGCTACTAGCGTCGCTATCCCTCTCCTCGCTATGCTCCACATCCGGGTTCACCTACACACACAAAAGATCAGGGTTGCTTACATAGACAAGGTGGAGAAAAAGTTATAATTAGCTATACTTTTAATAGGAAAGTAAGAAAAACATACCTCCTCTGGCTGTCGAATCCTCATGGTCCGGTTGTATTGGTCCTCAGTGATTTGACCCTCCTCATAGAAGTGAAGCCATGTCGCTGTGAGGTTATGGCCTCAATGGTAACCTATCTCTCTAGGAGTAGGTGTCCTACTAATGATGGTAGTCTACAAAACATTTAGATATATACAACAATTATGAGTCACAATATATTAGAATAAAATATATAAAGAATTGAAAGAAATATAAGATTAAAAAAACTAGAAATCAAAATATACTTACAAACTCTGCCTCCCACGACTCTCTGTCGCCCGATCCATAATGCGACGATCCCATTGTTTCCATTTGGATCCGTCGCGCCTCTGCGTGTTGGCGACTCTTCACTTTCTCTGCTGCTTTCTTCTTAGCTTTCTTCCACTCTATGTGGTGGCACATAGGTGGTTAGCTATAGGCTCCACGCCCCTCCTCCAACCTCCGCAGTGAGTTCCTAGCCCGTGTTATGAGGTGGGATCTTTTGTTGTGAAGCATATTCCTCACTTTTGTATGTCCCCAATCATCCAAGAATTGCTGGCCCTCAGGATTTGGGTACCTCCTATGGACTGCCTTCAACACCTCCTGCCATAAGCCGCTTTTTTTATTTTTGAAGGCAATGAAACAATCTTTATACGTTGCATGCACGACGCTCCTCATGTACGCCATTACATCCCTTCCCTCATCATCATGAAAGATGCCACCAGCATCTGTAACTCTATAGTACTGGCGTACAACCTCCTCTACGTGATCTACTGGTGAAGGTGATCGCTCGCCACCTCCTAGGTAACCCCCACATAAGCCTCATCCTCCCCCTCCACTCTCCCTCCTCCCTCTCTGTCGACTACCCTCTGCCTCGCTGGACGCACAAGCTTCTGCAGATGCATGTGCTTCTGCAGATGTTTGTGCTTCAGTCGATGCACGTGGAGCACGTGGAGTACCTGCATATGGAGTACCTGCATGTGGAGTCTGGGAAGTAGTGCCAGGCAAAGACGTCAAAGGCATCCTAGACATGACACTGAATACCTCGTCCGCTGTGGGAGAGCGGCCAAGTGTCTGGTCATCTCTCCCATGAAGTCTTCCCTACTAGGAAAACCTCCAAAAAATGCATTGATCCCCCTGCCAAAGGAGGCCAATCTATCATTCATGCAATCCACATCTGGGTCATTGCTAGATGAACCAGCACTACAACAAAAAGGCTCCATAGACGTGCTTGTAGACGCAATATTTAAATTGTGAAAAAAAAGTCCGGCGCGTTTATTAACGCGTCTACAAAATCGCGTCTAAAAGCGCGCTTATAGTCAGAAGTAGATGCACACTTAGACGCGCCTATAGATGCGAGTATAAATGCGCTACGTAAATATATAATAATATTTACGTAAATATATATATTTACGTAGCGCGTATAAACGCGCTACGTAAATATATAATAATATTTATAAAAAAGTGGATATATTCATATTGTGCATCTATACACGCGTATATCTACGCATCTAAAACCGCGTTTACTCTGAAATTTTTTGACGAGAATAGACACGCATTTATCCTGCAATTTAGACGCGCTGATAGACGCGCAAAACAGAGGTATGGAAAAAAAACCAGAGAGCATGTGGCCTTGCAGGCCACATGCTCTCTGGTTTTTTTTTCCCCCCATCAACATCAAATTGTATACTTAGGAAAAACAGAGAAAGATTATTTCGAAGATTGGATACTGAAAACAAAACAATGTATGTAGCACACGAAATTTCATATATATAGATGAAATATTTTTACATTATGAGTTCTAGTGCTTGTGACATCATGATCGCAAGCACTAGCTGAAAGTAATACATATCAAAAATGAAAATTACAAGCCAAGGGGAGGCATGCATGCATGGGGCTCCTCTATATCTCCTCAGAAGAGGCATCATCATCGCTACCACCACCACTGCCTATACCTATACCGCTGCCGCCACCGCTACTGCTACTCCCCCCCTTCGCTATCCTCAACTGCATCAAGGTTCGCCTACACAAAGGATTAAAGTATATAAATACCATTACAAACAATAAATCATACTGATCTATACTTTTCATGTAAAAAATAAAACATACCTCTTCTGGTGGTGGAATCCTCATGGTGCGATTATATTGCTCCTCAATGATGAGTCCCTCCTTGTAGAAATGCTGCCAAGTGGACACCCGGTTATGACCTCGATGGTAGCCTACCTCTCTAGGAGTAGGCATCCTACCAACGATATGGAACTACAAAACAATTTGAACATACAACGTAGTAAAACACGCTACATAATGAAGTGAAACAAATTACAAAATTTAATTTTAAAAAAATCAAATAATACTTACAAACTCAGCCTCCCATGACTCCCTGCCACCCGATCCATAATGCAACGATCCCATGGTTGCCATCTGGATATGTTGCGCCTCTGCTGGCTGGCGACTTGTCATTTTCCCCGTTGCTCTCTTCTTGGCCTCTTTCCACTCCTTGCAGTGGCAATTGGATGGTTGGCCATATCCACAGTGCCCCTGCTCTTGTCTCCGCAATGACTCCTTGGCGCGCGTCATAAGGTGAGACCTCTTGTTATGAGGCGCGTCTCTCACCTTTGACCGTCCCCAATCATCTGAGAATCGTGAATTCTCGGGATTAGGGTACCTTTTATGTACTGCCCACAGCACCTCTTGCCACAAACCATTTTTTTGGTGCTTGAAGGGAATCATGCAATCTTTGTATGTGGCATGCACGACACTCCTCAAGTAGGCTATCACTTCCCTCCCCTCGAAGTCATGCAAGATACCACCAACATCAGTGATAGAGTAGTACATTTGTGGAGGCTCACCTCTCTCATTTTCCGGTGAGGGTGATCGAGAGCCACCACCTAGGCAACCCCCACAAAGCCCTCAACCTCCTCGTCCTCCCGCACCACTCTCCCTCCTCCTTCGACGTGCACTACCCTCTACCTCACTCGATATACGTGTCTCTGTAGATGTACGTGCTTCGGCCGATCCTTGTACCTCAGCTGATCCCTGTGTAGGCAAAGATGTGATAGGTGTCCCAGACATCACACTGAAAACCTCATCTGCAGTGGGAGGGTGACCAAGATAATTGGTCATCTCCCCCATGAATTGCTCCTTGTTGAATGGGGTACTGGAGGATCCAAGATTCCACATCTACATAAGAAAAATCATATTACCCTGTGTAGATAAAACATATTACATACAACGTCTATACCTGCGTCTCTGTGCGCGTCTATACCTGCGTCTGTGTGGGCATCTGTCAGCGCGTATATCCTCGCGTGTACACTACAGAGCACACGCCTCAAAGATGCACCCCCAGAGAAACGTTTTTCGCGTCTATATCTGCGTCTACACTGAGATATAGACGCGCTATCAGACGCCCTTGGTCGGCTGATTTTGCAGACGACCGCCATTATTCATTTACAAAAAGCAATACATAATGGAATCACAAATCCTAAATACACAGACAGAGCAGAGAGAGGAAGATAGAAAGAAAAAAAGATAGAGAGAGAGAGAGAGACTCACCTTGGGTGTTTGGTGTGGCGGGTGGTGGCGCTTCTTCCTTCTCCTTCTTCCTCTCCCTTGTAAGTTACCCTCCCTTGATGCTTGCTTGCTTGCTTGCTGCTTCTTCTTGTTCTCCTCTCTCTTGTTCTCTCTTTCTTCCTCTCCTTGGCTTTCCTTTTTCCCTTCTTGTGTGTTTGAAATGAAAGAAGAGGTGAGTCATGAGGAGGTGAGGCATAAAAAGACTAGGCGAGGCATGAAGAGACTGCATGTCGGCTAAACTCAAGCTTCAGAACCGCAAAAAACGTAGGAAAGGAAAGGGTAGTTTGAAAAGAAATGATTTAGTATGATTTGAATTTTGACGTGTGCGTCTATTTTTGCGTGTATAAGCGCGTCTATTTGCGCGGATATATAGACGTGAAAGTCGCGTCTATTTACACGCACATTTAGACGCGCCTATAGACGCTGTGATAGACGCGCCCGACTTTGCGCGTCTAACATGCGCATCTATGCCTCGTTTCTATTGTAGTGCAGGATACGACATCTCCAAAAAAACACAGTAAAAAGACAAATTTATTTGCATATAAAAAATCATATATTACCTACATTTATAAAGAGCTTTCTTTAGACATTGAGCATAAAACTTAAGTGCTAATGCTTCTCATAAACAAGAAAACTGATAAACACAAACATGGAATTGGTCACATTCATCATTGCAAAAATATATTGTTTACTATCAGAACTGGGAGACCTGGCGTGTGTATCCCCGCATCTAAATTACAGGTTAGACCCGCCCTCAGAGGCGCTCCAAAGTGAACCTTCTGTCCAGTGCGTCTATCTGCACATCTAAGATGCACCATAGACGCCCTGTCAGACGCACATTCCAGGTCAATGCGCGTGTATAATCACGTGTAGACTGCAGGTCAACCTTCTGTGCAGCATGTGTATCATCGCGTGTACACTGCAGAGCACACGCGCCAGCACACGCGCACTAAGACGCGCCCTCAGACACTATGAGAGGAAACATTTTTTGTGTCTATATCTACGTCTACACTGAGATGTAGACGCGCTATCAGATGCGCTCGGTCCGCTAATTTTATGCCGACGACCGCCATTGATTATTTACAAAATGCAATACGTAATGGAATCACAAATCCTAAATACACAGACAGAGCAGAGAGAGGAAGAGAGAAACAAAGAGAGAGAGAGAGAGAGAGAGAGAGAGAGAGAGAGAGAGAGAGAGACTCACCTTGGGTGTTTGGTGTGGCGGGTGGTGGCGCTTCTTCCTTCTCCTTCTTCCTCTCCTTGGTAAGTTACCCTCCCTTGATGCTTGCTTGCTTGCTTGCTGCTTCTTCTTGTTCTCCTCTCTCTTGTTCTCTCTTTCTTCCTCTCCTTGGCTTTCCTTTTTCCCTTCTTGTGTGTTTGAAATGAAAGAAGAGGTGAGTCACGAGGAGGTGAGGCATGAAGAGACTGCATGTCGGCTAAACTCAAGCTTCAGAACCGTAAAAAACGCAGGAAAGGAAAGGCGCAGTTTGAAAAGAAATGATTTAAGTATGGTTTGAATTTTGACGTGTGCGTGTATTTTTGCGTGTATATGCCCGTCTATTGTTCAGATAGACGCGAGTATAGACACGAACATAGATGCGAAAATAGACGCCAATATAGACACGTAGGTAAACGCGGATATAGACGCGCATTTAGGCTTTATCATAATTTTTTGTTTTTAAGATAAGTTTTGATAGTGAATTATTATCATAAGTTTTAATGTATTTATGATGATTTTTGTGTATTTAAAATTGAGATCTTATATAAACATATGAATGACAAATATTTTGATGTTGTCATGAATTAGGTTTAATCATATCAACGTCGTCATCACCTAGTGCGGTGCAAGCTGATGAGTCAATGAGCACATCCTCAAGTGAGGATGAAACATTGCGTCTTCATAATCGAGATGCATGGCTACGACGAAAAATTAAATGCATGTGTGATCGTTGTCGAGGGTGTATTTTTCGAGCACGTCGAATTGCAATGTCACATGTCAGCTTGTATGGAGAATGGGACCGAGAAAAATCACATGTATTCATTGTTTTTTTTTATCACTAAGATTGCATGTCTATGTTACGGGAATTATGTATCAACGTACATGAAACTCCCTTTTGTGGTTGAGCAGGATGCGGTGCCACATCCTCAGATGCTCCCTTCCGGGCGTCAAGAGGCTGCAAAACGTCGACGCGAGGAGACAGAGTCTTCAAGAAGAGTAGAGACTGACGATCATGATAGTAGCCCTCATGAAATGCCCCATCAAGTCGTAGAGGATGAGATTTTGGACAACATGGTACACCATTTATTTTTGCAACCGGTTCAGGGAGAAGGTCACTCTACGAAGCCAGATGATCCACTATATGTAGCATCATCTACTCCGTTGTATGAAGGTTGTACGTACTCCGTTCTTCGTGCGTCCCTCAAGATACTTAACTTGCAAATAATTTATGGATGGAGTAATGTCAGTTTGGATGCGTTATTGAAGTAGGTATCAATTCAGTTTGGCTTATGAATCATAATATTAATTGTTCTATTTTGAAATCAGACAGAAATATATGTTGGTGGTTTTTTAACTCACTTTTAAAAATATATGTAGGTTATTATCACAAATGCTTCCAAAAGGAAACAAATTGCCAACTAAGAGAGAGCAAGCAAGACATTACTTGACATCTCTGGGAGGGGATTGGATGCATGAATACTCAAGATTGACTCTTCAATATTAAAGGATATTTTTCCTATCTCATAGGGTACTATGAGGTATGCCTTCTTTACGAATGATTGTAGGTTGTTGATTAGGATTAGGAGGCTAAAATGACTATTTGTCTCTAATTTCCTTATCTGCTAATTATGCCACTATAAGAAGTTGAGATATTTGAGTAGTGAACTTGTCCATAGATGCTTTAGTAGAAGCTATAAATTTCTCCAAAGTCTTTAGTAGAGTGGGCCATTTTCTCCATTTCTTATTTGGTTTGAGAATTAGACTAAAGCATTTTCTCAACCACTTGATCTAACTTGGAATGTCCTATTGTCCCTACATTCCGTGAATGTGGGTAGGTCCTTTAGGGTATGAAAGTTTCAGCTTGGCAATAAGAGCGACTCGGTCACGTCTTTAACGTGCTAAATCCTAGTTAGCACTTGGGATATATTGCATCGATTTAACCCTTCCTAAGCAATTCCTTCACGGTTTTAGATGTTTAGGGTAAACCAATTTACTTGTCTATTCATGAAGATAGTCTTGATCAAATAGGGGAAAAAAACTAGTTGCGTTTCGATACCATTCTCGTAAGCACACAATTTATTGCCTACGTATGATTAGATTTACAATCCCTAACTTTTTTATTAAGATCAAAGCGTATGCTAAGTTATGGCATAATTCCTATTGATCCTTCTAAAACATGCAAATTAAGATTCATGCTACTAAGCTTTAGGGTTTTATGTTAAAAATGAACCATGCAACCTTTTCTTAATTTCATTTCTAAATGAATTATTCCTATGCTAAAATTACACAACCTTTCGTAATTACTTACGTAGTTGATTGAGATTTATGTCAATTTTCTAGAGATTAATCTACTTCATGCAGCTTTAGAATCATTTCCATGCCTTGCAAATTCCTACGGTTATTAGCAACTTTCTTTAACAAATCATTGCAAAGAAAAGATATCTAATAATGCGACATGCGATTTATTGTTTCATGCATAATCGAAGTGTACAATAATAATTTCAACTTTATAAAGATGATCTTTAGTTGATCTAAATTCGTTACTTTGTAATGCATAAAAACCACTTGCTAGGAATGCATAGAGATCTTATGCTCTTTTTTCATTCATTTATTTGAAAAATACAAATGACCGATTCTTTGATTGTAAGTTATTTCCTTTAATTTAGCCAAAGTATTTCAATTGAAAAAGCGCATCCTAATTCCATAAATGATTCATGCGCAATTATAATATTACGACGTAAATCAAAATTTAGGAAGAAAACCTGGACTTGTGGTGAAATATCCACATGGATGTTAGGAGATGATCCTCCTGCGGTTGCGCCTTGTGCCTTTTTAGGAGCCATCGCGTATTCAAATTTCTTGCCTTGGCCGTAGACTTATGATCTTGGCCCGTCTCCCTCGCATGCAAAACTCCCTTTGAGATTCGGCTTGCTTGACTGATTGCACTGTCTTTCGGAATCAAGCTTTAGAAGGCCTTGTAGGCTGCCTCCTCGAAGTAGGGAATGGATTTAAAAGACTTGTAACGGAAGGCTTTATAAAGGAAACTAGGGAAAAAAAACTTTGTGGGGATGCTATGAAAAGGGGCTTGAAAAACCCGAGCTAGGTGACTTTTGGGGAAACCAAGGGCCAAAAGGGTTTAATTTCTGGGGATGCAAGGGGAAGAAAAGCCTAATTCCCCGGGTTATAAGAGAGCGCTTGAGAAGGCAATAGAAAGGGTTTTTAAGGGTCCGCAAGTATATATGAATTTGAGTGGGGATTTCCCACGGAAAGGGTCTTTAAAACCCGGTCTAGGGTGGGTTTTGGGGGCAAGGGGGCTTAAACTCCAAGGGGAAAGGGGGTGTAAATATTGCTTGGGAAGGGCTTATGGAAAACCACAGAAAGGGGGGTTTTAAACGGACCACGGGAAGGTGCTTAAATCCTAGGGGGTTATAAAAACCCGCTTGAGAGGCAATAGGAAAGGGGGTTTTAAAAGAACCCGAGTTTAAAATGAACTTTGAAGGGGAATTTCAATAGGAAAGGGGCTTAGGGAGCTCCCTTAGAAGCTTCCAAGAAGCTTCTATGGTTGTTAGAAACCATGTGGAGGGAGAGGGGATGACTAATATCGCCGATTGTTGGCGGGCAGGAAGTGAAGTATGGCGGCAGCGATTCTTTAGGCAATCCTCCTCCCTCTTGGCGCGATTAGAGCGGCGCAGCCCTCTTCACTCCTTCTCTCATCCTGGCGGTGTGATGGCTCTCTCCCTTACTTCTCAGAATTCTCTCCTTCACCCAATCGCGGCAGCGTTTGACAACAGCATCCCTTCTCACTACTACCTCCCTTACTCCCCCCCCACAGGGGGTATATATGGGATAGGGACACAAGGAACTTTCAATCGTTCCCCACATAGGCAATTTGGTGAAATATAGGAAATTCTCCAATATTTCCTATGTAGACAAGTGCGTATTCCCCATCTATAACTAGGAAATTGCATTCCCTACATCTTATAATAGGGAATATAGAACATTCCCTACATTCCTTTGAAAGTCCCTACGTTCCCTACATCTTATAATAGGGAATATAGAGCATTCCCCACATTCCTTTGAAAATCCCTACATAAAGAATTATAAGGATGTGATTCCCTACTTTTATGTAATAGGGAATTAAAGGTACAATGAGGATAAGATAAAGATGATGTTTATCACAATTCTCTATTTCTCAATTTAAGTTGATAATGATGGTTTCGAGAAGGTAAGGACAAAGGTCACAAGAAACTCTAAACCACTTACTATATAGAAAGTTCACATTATAACTAGGAAGATTACTAACCAAACTAGGAAGAATGTAGAATTTTCTAGTTATAACTAGATAATTTTGCCATTACTAGTCTCTGCTAACTAGTAACATCCTTTTCCTAGATAGTATCAAGAAAATTGAAGCCCTATCTAGCAACATTATCTAGCAAGTTATTGTATAACTAGTAATAATATCAACCTAATTAGAAAATTTTACTTTTTACTAGTCATAACTAGCAAGTACTATCCTCTAACTAGGGAATTATAGATATTCTATCAAGTTAACTTGGAACTCATGATTTTTCTAGGTATAATTAGTAAATAAATATTCATTGATTAGACATTTACATTTGTATAATACTTACTCATAGCTAAGCTTTTCACATTGACACAAAAGGAAGACCACAATTGTTGAAAGGTAATCACAATAACAAAAAAGAAAATTAAAAGAAAGATGTTTAGTACACATGAATAACACAAACTGTGTGGCCCCAACAACAGAGTCATTGCATTTAGCAACAATAACACTTACAAAATTGAGCAAAGTACATGGCCACATTGACCAAGCATATATCATGGCCATGACATCCATCTTATTGCAAAGCTCATGATTATATTAGTGAGGACAAAGCATATTGCACCAATGGATTAAATAGAAACTCCACACACTAACATCATATTCCCT
The DNA here is from genome assembly GCF_053477565.2 of Lygodium microphyllum. NCBI lineage: Eukaryota > Viridiplantae > Streptophyta > Polypodiopsida > Schizaeales > Lygodiaceae > Lygodium > Lygodium microphyllum. Next base: position 134,204,613 of record NC_141138.1, read on the forward strand.
ACTGTCCAAATGAGCAACAAGAGCAAACATTCAAAGTGCATGGCAAGAAAACCACACAATCATATATACCCTATCATGAAAATTAGATAGCCATATCAAAAAGGAAAGCACATTACCAAGTGCATGACCATATTGGTCATGGAAGTGCACATGGAAAAAAAGAACCACCAAGGTAAAGCGCATAGCCATATTGAGAAAAAGCTAAATTGCATTTCCCAAAACATGTGGCTATAGAAAATAAAGCAAACTACATTGCTAGTTGTATGATGAAATATTATCACCTTTCAAACTAGCACTAAACTTATAAACTTCATGTCTTAACACAAAAATATAATACCAAGGATTCTAGTGATTGCCAACTATTGTAGCTAGCTCTATGTGGAAGCTTGCAACATGATAGATGGGAAGCTACTTTAAGGTTCACTATGAGGCGACTTGAATAACAAGAAGGCTACACCTAAATAGCCTTACAAGGGTGGAAGTATATTACCTTTACAAAGAACTAGTGCTCCAAAACAAAGAAATCCTCATTGGATATTCTCATTTTATTAGGGTTTGAAGTTGAGAAATTCCATAGAAAAGTATCGATGGGAGCATATCAAATTCTCACCAATCTCAAAGGTAGGTGAAATAATTCAAACAATGTAGAAACTCTTGCAAATTCTCAATGGAACATTGAAAGTGCATCATAATAAAAGGAAAACACAAGAGGAAAAAAAGATCAAATTAAGATTGGAAAATTTTTGAATTTATCTTTTGAGAAAAAATAAGAGAGCTAAAAGAAAGGCATGCTTTTTGTGCTAAGAACATGCTCAACAAGGCCAATATTAAAATAGAGTACTATAAAAAGCAAGGAGGGGAGGAAAGCATGTTGGGCTATTCTCTCCTATACATCTTAAACCTTCCATGTTGGGTAAAAAACCATAGGTTTGAATCTCTACAAGAGAGGCTGAACCCCTAGAGGATCTTAATGTACCCTCCGTGAGGATTTCAATCATGCTATGCATTTGGCAATTCAAAAATTATGATGTGTGCAATCTTGTGTAGCAACTTCTCCTATAGGCACCTATTTGGCTAGTATCATCTTGTGGTCATAACAAACATCAAGTGTAACATCCATGACAAGTCTATTTATGCTACCCTCTCATCCCTCCTAACTTGCTCTAGCCCTTATTCCTATAAGTCAAGCCTTAGAGGTAATTCAAAGCTCCCAAAAATCTTGGAACAACTCAAGAAAATTCATGAGCACTATCATATCCCTTCTCTACCATTAGAAATAATAGATACATGAATTTTTAGCAAGACCATTCATATATACTTGTGAAGATCATATCCCAACGACTATATTTATGGCCCCAAAAAATATTATTACGAATATTTTAAAATTACTCTATGAAATTATCATTTTGTCTAATTATAACAAATATTTTGAAATTATTCTCTAAAATTATTATTTTTCATGGAACAATCTGACAAAATTTTTATCATTGTAGTTCAAGCCATTGGCATTTCCATCCCAATATGCCTTAGCATCCTATAAGATGCCAAAATACTCACTAGTGGGTTGGGATCCCATGATCTTTTAGGAGATAGGTGTTTTTGATTACATGAGTGCTTGAGAAGGCAAAAGGCCAAGTGACCCTATTATATAGGATACCTTTAATGCTGAGGGAAGCTTATCATGGCTCTAAGTTAATAAGTTCCCTACTGTGTGTTGTTGACAGAAGTAGTGTAATCACGTACAACCCAATCTTATGGGGTTGGAAGCTCACATCCTAGGCTAGACAATTGTTTTCTCTGTAGGGATATGGATTTTATACTACTTCATGGAATGGTGTTTTTATATATTATCTTTTGTGCAATAGAATGTTGTTTTCCAAAGTGTTTGTCATGTGCTAGATGTTGTGTTAATGGACCCTATGTAACATGATAATAAAAGGAAGATGCTTTTTTATATTGTAATAGTATGGTACCTTTGCTAATTAGATAAGTAAAATAAATCCCATCAAGGAACGTGAGAATACCTCAATCTTGATGACCAATCATCTATGGCTAGATGGACCTAATAATTTGGGTAGCTTTTCTAAACATTAGATGGAGTTATTAATACATGATCCTCCAAATTTAGTAGGACATATATGAGGCTCAACTTCATTTTTGGGGGTCTAATGGAACCCCAGAAGTGTGTAAATTGAGCACACATGATAGGAATATATAGAGGGGACCTGGGGCGCTATATATAGACACGAAAGGAAGAGAGGAGAGAAGAGAGATATGAGACACTAGAAGTGGAACCTCAGAAGTGTGTAAATTGAGCACACATGATAGGAATATATAGAGGGGACCTAGGGTGCTATATATGTCATGTGTGCTCAGTTTACACACTTCTGGGGTTCCACTTCTAGTGTCTCATATCTCTCTTCTCTCCTCTCTTCCTTTCGTCTCTTGTCTTCCTCGCAGTTTCCAACATGGTATCAAAGCTGCTTGCATCCGATGAGAAAGAATCGTCTGATGACGAGGAGTTGGATTGGACAACAGGGCCGATTGGTCACAATTGAGAGCTAAGCCAGCTTCCTCTCTCTACGCCAGATGTCTGACCAGAAAATCCTACCTGATGCTACTCCTCAACCTACCTGGACCGAGCGTGCTGTGCTCCGGTAAACCGCTCCAACGATCCAGACCGTAGTTTTCCAGCCTCCCAAGCCTCAGGAGAGATACCAAATGCATCAGGCCCCTCTAAAAGCCCTAGGATGTTCAAAAGCTGATTGAGTTCCTCCTTGATGTCCTGTCCATCAACTCTGAAGCTCCACGAGTAGGCATGATTCAATACGCGGAAACGCGTCGAATTTGGCGTTTCATGAGAGGAGGGGGACAAATCTGAGGGGATTAAATCTGCAATTTTTATCGCATTGCTTCTCCCCAGTTTTGGCTTGACGGGAGAAGATGGCTTTGACAAGAAAGCCATGGTTGGCATACTGCCACCAGGCTTGAATGCAGTCGTGAACGGGATCTCCCTCCTGGGGGCCTTCGTCGGGCAGCTTTTCTTCAGCTGGTTGGGTGACAAGCTAGGCTGCAAGAGGGTCTACGGTATCACGGCCATGCTCATGATCTTCAGCTCCATCGCCTCGAGCCTCTCCTTGTTGCAGAAATGCAGGCAGCAGAAGAACCTGTGTATGGCTCGACACTTACACGCCTGTATGCTTGCACGTGGCCTTGATACTCATCGATTGATGGGCAACTACCTTGTGCCGCTCCTTGTCGAGTGTGGTGCCCTGTAGATCTTTGGCAAACTGCCCCATCACAATGTCTATTCCTGGACATCCCTCATCTCTGCCGCTGCAGAATGTGGAGAAGCGCCATGTCACAATGTGTACTCCTGGACTTCCCTTATTTTTTGCTATATCAATTATGAGGAAACAGAGTATGCTTTTCATCTGTACCAGAAAATGCCTGTCACAATGTGTACTCCTGGACTTCCCTTATTTTCTGCTATATCAATTATGAGGAAACAGAGTATGCTTTCCATCTGTACCAAAAAATGGAAGAGGCTTGAATACAACCTAACAATTATACGTTTCTTGCCCTGCTCAAAGCTCGTACTAAGCTACAAGACATGGAACGAAACAAAGGCATACATGTTGATATTGTTAAAAATGGACTGGAAAATGACCAATACATTGGTAACACTCTGGTGGATATGTACGCTAAAGGTGGCTCACTTCTCTATTCTGATTCAGATAATCGATTTTGTTTCAAAAGTGGGATGAGGCTGGTTTCCTGATCCTGCGAAACTCCCATGAGATCAAGTGCAAGTGGAACTTCTTGTTGAAGGTGGACTTGAGACTTTTGGAGCACTTGGTCCAGGAAGATAATGTTTTGTGGAACTCCGATGATACACTTCTTGCTGACCACGGCGATCCAGGAGGAGTATCTTTTCAACATATTGTCTTATGTCAATACATGCTTAGGCACAATGTTAGTCACATGCATTTTTATTATGTAGATCAATTACAATGTCTTGTCCAACTTGCTTGATTGGGCTCCATTTGTGCCAAGACTATTGTTTTCTTTTCAAGACTTGGTTGAGGAGCCCTTGATTACTAGAAAATTCTTGATTTTGATGTTTATTGGTTAAAGAGAAACATAGCCTTCATGTGTACTTTTGAACATTTCCAACACTACATTCATTCATCAATATTGAAGATGAGTACTAATGTTAATAGAGATTCATGATTGGGGTATTGTACTTCTTATATTATGAGGTGTGAAAATTGGAAGTAAGAGTTCTTGAACGTAGTGATTATAATTGATAGTTAAGTAAATCAATCAAATAGCTAGCATGCACATCATTTGGATTTTTTGTTCAATGTAGCCATTCCAATTATGCTCTATGTTGTAGCTCATTAAGCATGTAGTTTAGAGGTCCTATAGAAAGGATTCCGTACTCTAGCCTTATTTTTTACTATCGATGATTTTCCTAACTTATTCACACTATTGGCCTTGTGACGTTTATTAATGAATGCTTCTTTCATGGCTTCAAACACTAGTATGATAAGGATTGTTGTAAGTGGTGGTCTATACTCTTGAAAACTACACATCATTTTGCTACAATAATCTAGCACATTTGAATACTACAAGGTCCTATTAGAGCACTATTTTGTTCATGCTAAATATGCTCGTGCAAAAAGATAATAGACTTAGGGTTGGTACTATGGAGCATACTTTCAAGCAAAGCCAATGCACGGGGAACCTACCTAGTAAGAGTGTTTAGCACAATGCTTTCAAAAAGATAATCCCATTATTGTCGTGAATGCAAAAGCACTAAACCAATTAAAGAAACATTTTACAAGGTGTTCCTAGCTTGTGGGATATCCAGATCGCCCACACAATTCCTACCGCAGATGCAGCAGGAGCCGCAGCCGCAGTCTGACTCGAAGTCCTAGTCGTAGTAGGAGCCAAAGCCCTGCTCGAAGTCCAAGCCAGAGCCGTAGTAGAAGCCCTAGCAGGGGTACTGATGATCGTCCCAAGCACCGATCCTATGACAAAAAGGAATCACCATATGCTGACAGGGGTAGTCGATCTCCTAAAGACCATAGCTTGTCGTCCTATGACATAAAGGAATCGCCATATGCTGACAGGGGTAGTCGATCTCCTAAAGACCATAGCTTGTCGCTCTCCAGGTAAGGATCGGAGCCTCTCTCCTATGCGCAAGACTGTTTCACGAGGGGGCAGGAGATCCCCCTCACTCAGTGCCCTTCCGTGGATCTGTGGAGTCTCGCCAGGTTGTGGTGGAAGTTGCCATGGCGCAGGGCCAGGGTCAATTGACATCAAATTTGCAGATGAACTTTCTCGATGAGATTCTACTGCAGGGAGAAGAGAAGGATACTTCCCTGCGTAGGAGATCATTCCCAATCCTGAACAGAGCAGTTCCCCATCAAGGATGTCATCCCCGTGGGGTACTTTGTGACACTGCCTAATGGTAGAGAAGGATACTTCCCTGCGTGTAGGAGATCATTCCCAATCCTGAACAGAGCAGTTCCCCTTCCACTGTCCTTGAAAGAGATGTGAGTGCATGCCTTTAATCTCAGGCCTCTTCAGCTAGCAGTGGATTGTTAGACAAGGATGCAAATGCATCTACACCACGTTCCCTAGGCTCTTCAGTTCATAGTAGTAAGAAATGTAGAGCCAGAAGAAAAGGGGCTGGTAAGAATCAGGAGATGTTTTTTTTTTCTACTCGGTTTTTCTGCTCAGAGAGACACTATATGTGTTGTATGGATCCTCCAACTTGGGTCCATGTCAACGGCACCCTCAGCCTCTCCACTTCAAACATCCCGGGCTCGTGTTTCGACTCCAAGATCAGGGCACATGACTTCCACTTTGTGGGCGTCCCCACCGATATGCGAATTGGCATTTTATTTTTGGGAAAACAGATCGTCATTTTGGTATTACATTGACCAGAAAATAGCAGCAGTATTGCGAATTCAAATTGTCATTGTTTTATCTTGCTCTCATCTTCCAAGAAAGGAACAAAATATGATGTATCAAAGAATGTTTCCACAACTATTGTGGCTAAGCCAGAGACTGCAAGTTCCGAATTTCTCAAATTTACTTCAGATATCCAATTTTACATAGTTCTATGGACCTTTTCTAGAGGTGTTGCAGCAGACTTTAGATCCTATTGTTGCAGTAAAATTAGCTGGAAAGCAATCGGCATCTTGGTTTTCTGATCCTGTGAAATCCAAGTTTGAAGTTGATAGAAATGGTGCTCTAATCAAAATCAATGAGTCCCCAGTAAATGATCAGATTCAGCTGGAGAATGTAGCTGATTTTGAAGCTTGGGAGGATGCCCATTTGAACAGTGTGAACTCAGAAGTGGAAGTGGAAGATGTGGGGATCCATAGGGACTTGAAGAATATATTGTTTGAGCAGGAAAAGGCAGCCAAGGTCCTTCAAATCTGGTTCACAAAATGTCAGAAAGAGAGAAGAACAACAGCCAAGGCCCTTCAAATATGGTTCAGAAAATGTCAGAAAGAGAGAAGAACACGCACACATGAAGAGTCTAAGTGGGAGAAGTTTTATAAAGAAGCTTACAAGGCAACCAGGTCCTGGCTTCTTTCTACTGAGCCTTTGCACGACGGTGTTGTAGAGCTTCTCTATAGAAAGAGGTTTGTGTCTTCTATCATTGTATGGTCTCCTCAATTTTGTTAAAGGACAAAGATTCAAATGCTAATGCAGTTTCCTGGGAATCAGTATCTAGTCTGTCCCATATACTTACTGTCTTTAGTTACTGTCTTTAGTTAAAGGACAAAGATTCAAATGCTAATGCAGTTTCCTGGAAATCAGTATCTAGTCTGTCCCATATACTTACTATCATGTAGATCATTGTGCAACCATGTTCATCTCTGTTGATCATGATGTATGTTTATCTTGTTGGTGGTTCTTGTCCTTGTACACTGTTGATGGTTCTTGTTTGTCAATGCCTTGCATTCAGTTGTATTGGTCTTGCCAACTTGCAGTTGTTTTCACCATCTTGTATGATGTGCTTGGAGGATTGCATCTTGTGGCACCTGTACAGGGGACGAAGACCCCAAAGAGAGCCAAATGGATCCGCATGAAGCTGTGGGAGTGATCGCCTCAACCAGCCTTTTGATTAACTGGATATGTATATGGCCGGCTTGCCTTTCTCTCTACATTTCAACATCAACATTACTTTTGGATGTTGATATTGCCATGCTTCATAATGATCGTCCTCGTTCGTTATTCCATTAATGAGCGTCTATATTATAGCTGATGATACATTGTCTCGTTTATATTCTTTCCAGCTGATGAGGGTCTATATTCCAGTTGATGACACATTATTTCGTTTATATTCTTTCCAGCTGATGACAAATTGTTTTATTTATATTCTGTTCATGGGGCCCCACATGTGTTATGTTGTCTATAGAGCGGCGTCGCGAACCGTCTCTATAGACCTTGTGTTATTCTAATGTCACTATAATGTTTTTCTTTAAGTTTTGATGTGATAGATATACTGCTTACATCCCAAGTTCAGTTGAAGGAATTTCTTGGAGATTTTATTTATTTTACATGTATTTTTAGGAGTGATAAAGCTCTTTTGATGCCTTTGCATAGGTTGTTGTAATTCAGGAGTGATGTAGCTCCTTCTCCGTTGATGTTGTAATTCACGAGTGATGTAGCTCCTTTGGCGCCTATGAATAGGCTCTTGTAAGTTCAATTTTGTAATTTTATATTTTGAATATTAATATAATGGTAGGCCTATATAGAACTGTGGGTTTTTCCCTTGAGTCCCCAAGGGTTTTTTCATCCATAGTAAGGGACCTTTATTTGAGTGGGGGTGTTAGCTATATATAGTCTGTCTATATATAGCGCCCCAGGTCCCCTCTATATATTTCTATCATGTGTGCTCAGTTGACACACTTCTGGGGTTTCACTTTCGGTGTCTCGTGTCTCTCTTTTCCTCTCTCTTCCTTCGTTCCTCGTCTCCCTCATGCTTTGTTCAACAAATAATTGTTGCATCATTACTAGTTTGACAATTCTGATACGTTTCTCTCTTTGGTGAATTTCACAGATTGCAGGTCAGGAGACATTTGGTACACTTGGAGCCATAGTACAGAGTAGGATAGTCAGGTTGGGTTTCTGCCAAATCGACATGTTGTGGTTGATTTGGACTACCCCAACCAGAAGATGTTCCATCCACTGCCTCCAAATGTTGGACCTGGTGTTTATTTGGGTGCAGTGAAAAGGGCAATGTCTTTTATTACAAATGAGCGGTGGTATGGCATTTTTACAAGTGTGAATCCAGGTTTCCCTCTTTGCTACTTGTTTTTGAGCTGTCTGCTGTTAAGGCATTCTTTATTATCCATTTTATAAACTTCTCTGTGAGTTGAAAGAAGAATTCTGGTTTCCGTTTCTTGATATGACAATATTGATACTTGATGATGTTTGCTCATGGGGCAGAGACATTTGTGCGAGCTGATGGTGCTTTCATCAAAACATCAAAACCTGCTCAATTTACTATCAGATGGTGTAAAGAACAGGGCAAAAAAGGTATGTGTGTTTTGATGTTTTGATGTTTTACAAATGCGTGTTTTGATGTTTTACAAATGTCTCTTATGTTTCTAAACTTTGGTTTATTATGTGTACATAAAGGTAACAAAATCACAAATGATGGTACAAGAGATAATGGAACAATGAAAGCTAAGGAGGTCATTGGCCCTAATGTCTCTTCAAATCACGATATAGGTATATGTCTTTATTTCTACTAAACTTTGAAAATTAAAATTTGTACATATTTTACATCTTGCTTTATTAGGTGATTCATTTTGAGATTAACTAGCTTTAATTAGTCTCTTTGTCTAATTTAAAATGTTCATAGTTATTCATATTTTTAAACTTTGAGTAATTGTGTGTATATATATAAATATAGATTAAAGAACAACAAAAGGTGGGAAAAAAGGTAATGTAAGAAAGGGAGATCAGGAGGTTACTTGCAATAATGTTTCTTCAAGTCAAGATGCAGGTACCAACTTTAAGGATCAAAAACTTATACAAATTTGGTGACCCAAATTGATACAAAATATCTAATTACTTTCTTTTGTATTATTGAAAATTTTCATAACCTTATATTATCGTGAGCTTTGGTTAACTCTATGTATATATAGGTAAACAAGTTACTAAAGATAATACAAGAGACAATGCAAGAAAGGAAGACATTGAGATTGCTTGCCTTAACACTTCTTCAAGCCAAGAATCAGGTATTACCAGCTTTCTTATATTGATAATGAGTCATTTTTTGAAATGGTTATACTAACTAATGATATTTGATCACTTGAGTATCAATAGGAGTGATACGCATACCATCATATGATGATATCTATCGGCCACCCATGTTAAAATTTAGAGAAGAGGGTAGACAAACATTTATTACTTTGCAACATATTGGAGATTTAAGGGATAAAACAATCAAGACACACATGTTTCTTAATTAGTTTTTAGTTTTATGCTCCTTTAAAATTATTTTCATTTTTATTTTGATTGCTAGAAGTAGATGTTGATGTCTTAATTTGTTTAATCTATTTTGATCATTAGATGTATGTTACTGATCCTTACTTAGAAATTATGATATTCTCTATATAATTTTCTAGTTAAAAATTTATTGTGCAATTTCTTGTTTGATATTAGCATGTCTAAGAGGAAGGGCAAAGTAGATAAAGTAATAAGGAAAAAAGAGAATTTCCACGGAATTCCCTAGTTGAAAGTACATATAAGTAGGGAATGTAAAAAATAGGAAAAATGAGAGATTTCTTAGTGAGAGTACTTAGGGAATCACCTCTAGAAATTTTTTTCTATATATGAAATATTTCCTATATAGGAATTATTCCCTATATAGAAAATTTTGTATTTTCCTATGTAGAAAATATTTCCTACATAGGAAAGGTTTTATGTGATTCCCTACTTATTCTCACTAGGAAATGTCCCATTTTTCCTAGTTTTTACTTTTCCCACTTATATGTATTTTCAACTAGGGAATTCCATGGGGAATTCTCTTTTTTTCCTATATGGGGATCGATTGAAAGTTCCTTGTGGGAGAGGACCTTCCCCCCTCCATGTGGCCTGATTGCATGGCCATTTCCTTCCCTATGTCCTCCAGCTAGATGCTTAGTCATAAGCGCATTTCTCCCTCTCCTCCAGCATGGCCGTCGGCTGGGGGAAAGAGGGGATAATTTAAAAGAAATTTGCCATAATTCCAATATTATCCTCATGACCTCCTCCCAAGAGGAGGTTCTTATGAAGCTATGCGGGATCTTTAGTCCTTAGACTTGCTTTGCCAGTGGAGAGTGTACCAATTAAAGCCCGCACCGTCCGTGACCACAATACCGACATTGTCATTGCATGAGACTCACGCGGCTCATAATATTTTTAGCAGAAATATTACATTATGAGAGAGAGGGAGAGAGAGAGAGAGGAACGAGCAAAAGAAGTAAGTCTCTATATAGTTTATGGATTATCAAGTTCATGTGATGTTATTGACTTAATATGCGAGGATAATATGTATGCCGTGATAGGGTCAATATTAATAAAAATTACCATTCAATATTTTGTCTTTGAAAAACTTTGAAAAATGGTCAGTAAGGTTCATTGGAGATATAGTTTAGGCTTGATTCCTTAATGTTGGCCTTTTGCTCCTTGTACATTAGTGAGTGTCACATCCCCTTATGTTGCATCTTTATGTATTCAATGTTATATTTGCCTAAGTTATCAAAGCTTTCGAAGTTCGAATAATGTTTTTTTATCAACATTACATAAAATCTCTTACAAGTTACCACATGAAACATGTTTTCAAACCATGTTACAAAAAGTACAGGGAGAATAACACTAGTGCAAAGTGCCAAGAGATAACAAAACTAATAAAACTACGTTCTCACATGTATGTTTCGCGTGGCTGTAACTAAGAACAAAAGCGTAATCGAAGACAACCGCCTCTGCAACCTTGTTTCGCGTATAAGATGGTGATAGTTTTGTCCATTTAACTTCATACAACGGGTCACAATGTAGGACTCAGGAGCTTTAACATCCAATATCGTTGCTCCTGTGCGAAGATTCGTCCACAAATTGTGTTATAGTTTGACGTCCACTTACCGCTCGAAACCCCTCTAAGAGTATAATTTCTAACCTTTTTTTTCCCGACGTCCTTTGATTTCTGTCCGACTAGACTTCCCGCTAAATGATACAAAGAGCATTGCGAAAGCCCGTCTTTTGCGTCGAGATATTGTTGTGTAATTGGGCTAGTGTGTCTTGGAATCAGGATAACGTAAAGATTATCGTGACTCGTGAGTAGTGATCACGGCGCCGAACACTATGGACGAATACGTGCTACAGGAATTGGAGCGGCTAGGAATTTCTGACGTGGAAGGCGAGAAGGGTGGGATGTCGTGGGAACATGTGGAAAAGCTTCTGGAGCTGGCGCACTCGTGTCGACACAGTACACGTACATCGGAGGCGCCGGCGCCGGCGAGGCCATTTCGCGATAATAATACCGTTGGTGTCAGCACAAGTGCATCAGAGACGTCGGCGGCGGCGGCTCCAGTACGCGGTAATATAATGGTCCATAGTATTATGGTTTATGATAATACTGTCGGTGTTGATCCGAGTCCCTGCCGTTCCGTTTCAGCATATGATACTGGCTTGATGTTCGGCGTTTCTTCTGCGCGAGGTGATCGTCCTCATGGATCATATCATCGACCGAGTGCAAAAGTAGGCACCTTCAATGATCGACCTTGGCTATATCATCGAGCCTCAGCATCCGCCGGTTTCTCTTCGTCGTTACCTCATACGAACCTAAACTGGCAGGCCGACCAAATTACAACCCACCTCTCACCATGCAGCTGCTGCGACTCGACTCACCATCATAATGTTCACGGCGATGTAGGCCCAAAATCCTTAATGCCTTCTCTACCGAGTTGTCACCACGGTCCTACATCTGCTTCTCCTCGTCGTCATGCTCCAACAAGGAGGGATATAAGAAAATCTACTCTTAACCCCGCAACTCTTGCCTCTCCGCCTCCTCCTTTCACGGAAAAGGACAAATCACAAGAAACTCTAAACCACTTACTATATAGGAAAAAAAAGAGAATTTGCTAGTTAGATTTCCACATAACTAGAAAGAGTCTAATATAGGAAAAATCAAACTTTACTAGATTGCCAATCTAGAAAGATAGTTTCCAATATAGAAAGATTTTTCTAGTTAATTTACTATATAGAAATAATCTATATAGTAACTTCATCGAAAAAGTTACCATATAAGAAATTATAACATATAGCATCTATGTAGTAACTTTATCATACAACTTAGCATATAGGAGGCATATAATGATATAACAAAATCTCATAGAATGACATTTTTATATGTTTGATATAAATAATCATAGAAGAATACTTTATTTAAAAAGTGATTTTAATAAAGTAAAAGTGAATAATAGATTTTTTGCCAATGTCCACAATACAAAAGTGGCATACTATAATGTGAAATCCAAATTGTCCCTATTCTACTACATTAACATCATCTAGGCTTAAACTTCCAATGAGTGTATCTTTGATTATAACTCGTTTTTGAACCACTAGCCACTGTATTATAACCTTTCTCATGGCATCCACATTATGCTCTGTACGATTTGTAGTGAAAGTGGGATCTCTCTTAATGATGTTAAAAGTGGATTTTAATGATGTATATAGCTCATCCACCGTAGCAATATCCAAGTATTTTAACAAGATCGTTTCTTCATCCACCTCACTCAACATACTCTGCAATTCCAAAAAAATGATTTTAGTAAAAATAATTTATATTTACATATTTAGCAATACACACGTATACTAAATAAACACAACACATATAACCTGAGAGGATTGGGATTTATCAAGTGTCTTAGCATGGCCCCTAGCTAGCCGCACATTGGAGTTTTCAATCCCCTATTAACCATCATAAAAGGGTTAAATTACCAAAATAAAGACATCCATATTTATCTTAAGATACACTCAAAATACCTTGGATTTATTATGATTCTCTATATCCCTTGAAGCTTTTTTCTTCATTTCCTTCATGTTATCTTTCATCTTTTCACTCCACTATAAGATAAAAATAAATTGATTAAGTAAAGATAACTTTTAATCCAAACTATAGAGATAAAAAGAAAGAGAAATATCTTAGTACCTTTGGGATTCGCTTGCTTTTTCGATTTACAACTATAACATTATTTGCCAACATAGTGTTCTCCTCAATCTATAATTTTTTTAAAAATAATATTATTAAATTATAATATGATATATATTAATATTTAATTTTTACAAAGCATTAAAAATAACTAACTTATGTAGCATGTACAAGAAGATCGGTAAATGATTTATAATTCTTGGGCATGTCATCCTTAAAAGAAAATGAAACATGTTAGTAAAATTATCCAATTTTTAATAAAAAATAATTATAAATATCATGCTCACCGTATCAAAATTCTCGTCATTTTTTGTGTGATTTGAATCATCTTGTGTATGTGAAGGTAGTTCTGGACGATAAACATCCTCTATCTCCATCTTGTTTGAAAGAAAACTCAGTATTCAAATAAAAAACATAAATATTCCAAAAAGTAATGATCAATGAGGTGCATATCATAGTTTTATTGACAAACCTCTATTGTGCCACATGCATTACGATCCAAACCCTCATTTTCTTCATTGTTAAAAGCTTGGGATTGTTGCAATGTTTTTTTTTAAATATAACAAAAAAGTACAATTTATGTCAGTACATTTATGTAAACCAAATTATAATTTAAAAAAACATCACTCTAAAATAAAAATAAATTTTTTGAAATAAACCTGTTGAACTTATTGATCACCTATAGTATCCTCTCCAACTATAGAAGTAGTTGATTTCTATAAAAGACATTGAATTGTAAGGAGCATAAAAAGTAAAGTAAGTTCTAATACATGTAAAAGAATGTACCATAGAGGAGCTCTCTGATAAGTGTCTCGTCTTTTTTTTCTTGAATTTTCTATTTGTTTTCATATTTCGAAGGAAATATAGGTAGATGTCTTCTTTTCTCCAAATATAAGTTGCCCCTGGAAACTCAAGTGGCTTAATCTCATGATGTTTAGACTCAATGTAATCTTTTATCTCTTGTTGCAAGTCAAGCTTATGTCGCAGATCTTTATACTTTTCTTCCATATATTTCACCCAACGTCTTACAGTAGCTTGATTTGCACAATAAATTTGGTTTTGTGTACTACGACAATATGCTATGAGATATTTTCTTCCATATTTCTTATTAAGATTGCGATTGTTTGATGGTGGAGGAAAAAATATATGCTCATATGTTGGTGTATCTACAGCCATGACTTCATTAGACGCCATCGTAAAATATAACCTGAAAAAAAAAACATACAAGTCAAATAAACATAATATTTAAGATAGTAATCATTCACAAAATGGTAAATATTACTTTTAGAGATATATGAAACTTGGATTGATCTAATAAAATAAATGTTATAAAAAATACTTACATTTATAAGCATGTATATAGTCTATATAGACATGTCTTTTTTGCATAAATTTAGGATATCCATGACACTGGAAAATCACATAATTCTCCAGAGGGTAATATTACTCTCCTCCTTTTCCTTATCAACCATCCATGTATTATTGTGATACAACAATTCCAGTCCCTCGTGCAGTTATCCTCCATAGAAACTTTCCATAAGTTATTTTGATTGCGATCTTTCTCCAACCATGCTAATTTGCATTCTTTTTTTTCTCTATCCACTTCACGTATCACTGCATGTTTGGTTAAATCGTTATTCATATCCATATATGCCAACACAATATCATTCTTCTCTAGCCAAGGAGGAATACATCCAACTTCACCTACTTGAAGCAGTCTTGTCCTGGGTGAGAGATCTTTTATTTCATAAGCAATAAGCTTATTAGTGAAAGGGAGAAGCATACACTTGTGCAATAATGAGCTTACAGGCCTTACACAATCCCAGTCAAATGGAAGACGTTCTCTCTGTAACACACTCATTCCTGTAGTTGGTTCGATAAGTAAGCACTCTTTATTATCTTTTACTATGATACATTGTTTATAATACTCTGCCCCAAAGAAAAGCATGATCTCACTATTCCATTGAACTGAAAAAAATGATGTAATACGAGCCTTCCAATGACCCATGCTTTCAACAGTAGTGTTAGGCTCATCAACTTTAACTACTACATCATCCCCAAGCTTATAAACATCCCCATTGAACAATAACTTTTTATACATTGTCACATGTTGGGATTGTAGAGAATTCTCTTCAAGAGACCAATAGTGCTCCACATACTTTTGTTCCTCCTGAATAAGTGGTCTAATTATTCCTCTCTTTTGTCGTATTGCTATACCTTTTTGTTTTATCATTCTCCAACATGCAATATCTTGATTTATTATTTCAAGCTCCCTCCATAGCTCCTTCGCCCTCTTGACTGACGAAACCTCCAAGATTCCAGGTTCATGTGTTGCGTGGCATGATGTGCTGTCACGACTTCTTATCTCAAAAAAAGAAGGAACTGATAAACACATATGAACACTTTTTAATGTCCTCTCATGTGGCAAAAGGCTATCCTTGTTTTGCTGTAATATTGAGAAAACCTCTGTAAATAGTATTCTTCTATAATAATGAATGTACGACATCTCCATGTCTTTTTTATTGGTCTTGATACCAACATATGTTAGTACCTTACGTTCAAATTCATAACACTAATAGATATCATGCATTCCATGCCTGTAAACATCATCAAGTATTTCTCCAAACCCTATAAATAAAATATGTTAGTTTACATTATTAGAGGCTATGAGAAATTGATATGAGCAATTAATAAAGGTTCATACCTGCAACATGCTCAAGAGGAGAAGAATTTGCCCCCATAGACTCTTCCTTTCTTACTCTCCATGAAAGAAGCAGGGAATGCATCATTTCTATGCTTTCCTTTGACCAGCCTTTGTCACGACTGTAATTATAAAACCCATGGGATATATCTACTAGAAGAATCCGCAAGTCATAGATTTCTCTATGTAAGTCAGAAATTCTTAGTAAAATATACGGTAAACACCACTGGATGAACTTTTGATTCTCCTCTGCCTTAAAAATATCATGGTAGTTGCTTGGAGTGGATGGCCAACGACCATTTCGAATGGATTGTGGAGCGAGGGAAAATACTTTTTCAACACAAGCATCTATTTCTCTCTTTGTCTCATTGGATGCAGCTTGCATAAGAGCACTTATATATTTTTTGAATACATTCAATGCAAAAATATGCATTGAATCATAGACTAAATCCAATGATAAATTGAAACCATATAGATCATGCAATCTCCACATTATAGACTCTCCAGATAATCCTGATTCCTTGAGTATACATTCTCGTTCAATCTGCGTGAATGCTTTTTTGGATTGTAAAAGTGCTTCTTTCATTCCTTCTATGGTACGTTTTTCTGGAGGATACCGAGCTTGATATCTATTTCCATCATAAATATAGCGACCTTGAAATGATGAGTTATTACTATCCAAGGTAGCCTGAGCTTTATCCCTTCGACAAAAGGATTGTCCTCCATCTTTAAACATTCCAAGTTTGCATTGGGCTGGATGATCACCTGTGACCATCATTAACATTACACGTATCTTGCAAAATTGTGTTTGTTGAGCAGAATTATCAAAGATATGTTCAATTGGATAATTATAAAACACATTTACTCCCTCAATGAATAACTCCTCAAGCTCTTTTATTAATGGTCTCAAAAGGATCCCGAATGCAAAGCTTGAATTGCGAATCAACTTTTTGCTACTTAATGGCAAAAATAATACAGGAAGAATCCCAACCCTAGACCTTTTGCCACCGTTTAAAATCATAATTTCTACTGCTCCACAATCCTTTTGAGTTGTTCGAGAAGCTTTGAATCCATCCCAATGTAGAAGTAGAGCGAAGTTTCGAGGTTCTCCCTACATAAAAAATTAATTTAGTA
Organism: Lygodium microphyllum; assembly: GCF_053477565.2. Taxonomy (NCBI): domain Eukaryota; kingdom Viridiplantae; phylum Streptophyta; class Polypodiopsida; order Schizaeales; family Lygodiaceae; genus Lygodium; species Lygodium microphyllum. Next base: position 134,221,676 of record NC_141138.1, read on the forward strand.
CAAATACGCATAGAGCAATAACTAGTATGATTGTATGTGTTCACAACTAGATTTGGTATACATCTTTTGAAAAGATAACTAGTGAAATATGTACCTTGCATAATTGTTGATGGTGTTTATTCAAAGTACGACACTTATTGCATATAAATATATACTCCTTGGTAGATTCGCTTCATCCATGCTGAAGTGTTTCTGATTTTCTTGGAAAGGTGGAAAACATAGTATTACACCTTGAGTTTTGGCAGATGATAGGTAGCTCGTACTCTGCATTTGGATTCCAAAAATCTTGGACCTCACGACATTTTGATCCATCCCAAAATTCAAAGGATGAGTTTGGATGCATAGAAACAGCTTGTCCAAGCCATCTCTCTTTGTGGCGCCACATTTGTAAAAATCCATGGCAAAAGCTTTGACTTTTTACTAAAAGTTGTAGTTGATTCTTAATAGGTAAATAGTCAAATGAAAGCATATCCTTTCGTAGCTTTTGACACCTTGGACACTTGGAAGAACAAATTAAGCAATCACGTTTCAAGATGCTTTGTCTTCTATTTCCTGGACAAGAACACTTTTCAACATTTCCCACATATAGATCTTCTCTACTAGGCTCAAAAAGCTCTATCTCATGAGGATTATCACGTGTACCTCCACAAATCTTATAGCGTTGAGATTGAATCATTCCAAGTCCATTATACATTGTAAACAATTGCTCCCAACATGCAGGAATCCTTACTCCATCTAAGGTCCCATCCCATGTCTCAGGCAATTGAACTAAGAGCTTACTCAAGCTTGGTTTCAAAGGCTCATTATCTCGTTTTCCAACTCTTTGGCCACCCATATCACCAAACAAAAGTTGAAGCATTTCATCTTGAGCTGTAATAGATACTTTATGTTTATCCCAAAGAGCTTGTAACTCAATTACTTTCTCAAGTATCTGGATGCAAAGTAAAGACTCTGTACCATCCACATTTGCACTACTTGGATCAACGTCTTCATGTATATGGGTATGTTCATCATGTTCTTCCAAGTGCTCAACATTGTTAGCATTATCCTCACAATGTTGATCTGGGTCACTATATGCATGATCTCCATGATCATGAACATCACTTATTATATCATCATTGCTCTGCGGCGTTAATCCTATCTCGAGTCCCAAGTCTCGATATTTCAACCTCAATTGTTGATGAATAGCAAAGGTAGAAGGAACAACATATCTTCCACCATGACAATATAAAATGCAATTGCACCAAACCTGTCTCCTCTCTGTGGGCCCATCTATAGTTTCAGTTAATTGTTCCTCATCTTCGGCCATAGTCAAGTTTGGATTTTGTAAACCGACTCTCCTATGCATGTTACCAAGTAAATCTTGGCGGCTATGATGGTAGAAAGTACTTCGACTAACCATCTGCCATCCTTGATTAGTTTTTGAACACTTGTAGAGGCATGAGCATCTTCTCATATCACTTGAGGAACTTGCCATCTGTGCCACAAGAATACCATTCAATTAAAACTTTATATAATCTCTTAACAACTTTAGTTTTCAAGCTTACTATAATCCACATTTACAAACCCACACAGCACCCATGTGGAACACTCTTGAATCTTAGAAGGAACATGGTTGTAGGCTGAAAGGGTGGTTGTAAGCATGGTTAGACATCTCCTCAAACAAGCAAAGGGGATATTAAAAAACCCTACTTGGATAGGAAGATCGTGTCCCTAGGGCCAAAAAGACCCATCACAACAATTATCCTTTCCCAAGCACAAGAATGTCTAATGAACAAGCATATTTCAGTAAATAAAAGTATTGTAAGGTGTTTCATATGCGAAGTAGAAAACGACTTAGGCACTAGTAGGGAAGCACATAAAAAACACTCTAATCCACATTTACAAACCCACATAGCACCCATGTGGAACACTCTTGAATCTTAGAAGGAACATATCACAAACCAAACTTGGTAGAACCTTGGACAAAAGCCAATGAGAGATCTACCAACCATACTTCTAGAGGAAGATCGAGTCCCTAAGGCCAAAAAGCCCATCACAACAGTTATCCTCTCTCAAGCATGGTTCCACATCTCCTAAAATAAGTGATACTTTCTACATATCCCTCTTCTTGAAATTACTCAATCACATCAAATTACTCAATCACATCCCTCTTCTTAGTGGCCAACTTTCTACATATCCCTCTTCTTGAAATTACTCAATCACATCAAATTTTAGGATAATGCCCTAGAGTATGCTCCTTCATTAGGTCCATACACACTTTGACAAAAGAAGTACTACAAATAGTTATTTCACATATGTTTTAGATAAGATAGAATTGCACATGGACTTATATGAGCAATAAAGCATATCTTCAATCTACATGGATCTTGTTGTAAGGTAGATCCATTCTTTAAGCACTAATATAAGCACCACTTTAGATTCCATATATACATCCATACACTCTTCTCATTATATAATATAAGAGACGTTAGATTAGAGTACTATAAGTCCAAGAGAATAAAGACATCTCATGCTACTAGTTATTCTTTCATGCTAGTAAAAGCTATATTAGAAAAAGATGTAGATCTATATTTGTGACATCCTCATAGAGATGTGGCCAGCTTCTCAATAGACCAAATAATTAGTACCATGCCTTGCATGCCACTACATGATTGGTTAGCCGAACACGATTTCAAACAAGTTGAGAAAAATCACATGCTTCATTAATGTAGATACTTTAAGAGACAAAGTTTGAAGTTTTCTAGTTGAAAATTGTTTTATTACCATCCAAGTAGTGCTAAAAGAATGTCAAGTGAATGTAGTAAATTGTAAAGAAATAACTTCCTAAAGCATCCAATTGTTTGCAAGCACACAAACTGCATAATGCGTGATTACTCAACCGTCTAAGCCAACTAGTGTTGTGTAAATCGAGTATATTACTTTTATAATGTTGTTTATTTTTTCCTATGATCCTTAGAGTCTAGATCTTATATAGTACAAAGAGCTTTGTGCTTTGTTATCTTTAGAGTTATTTTGTAATGACAAAAAGGGATGTTTGCTTCTTTTAGAGAGCTTGCACATACATACATACATCTAAGTATTCAAAATCTAAGTGCTTTTTCATCATCACAATATTATCCTTGGAGTTATTTTGTAATTGTAAGAGGAAAGTCTACTTCTTCTACTTCTTCTATAGACTTTATACATAAACTAATCTTAGTACTCATCATTTAAGTAGTTTCCATCATAATATATATTGGACTTGGTCTCAAATAAGGGGTTTTAAAAATTACTTTTCATTTTTAAATAATAGTAAATGAGCTAGAAAAACCTTCTTAGGTCATGTGAGACTAGGCTTCTTATGCACATTGTTTTCATCTCTTGAAGTGAGAATGAGTCTAATTATGAAGGAATTGGACTTCATGATAAAAAGCCAATTTTGTAACATTTTTTCAATTTTCTTAATGTACTTCTCTCTCAAAACAAAATAACTATAATGCATGATTCCCCCTCTTTCTCCTAAGAGAGCCATATCACAAACCAAACTTGGTAGAACCTTGGACAAAAGCCAATGAGAGATCTACCAATCATACTTCTAGAGGAAGATTGTGTCCCTAAGGCCAAAAAGCCCATCACAACAGTTATTCTCTCTCAAGCTGCATGGTTCCACATCTCCTAAAATAAGTGATACTTGGAATCTTAGTTCACTATTTCTACAATTTCAACTTTCTAGCTTACTATAATAAAGCTAAGCTTTGCAAAAGCTAGTGTAAAAGCCAATGAGAAATTACAAAATCATACAAAAGCTAGTGTAAAGCCTTGTACTTGATTGGTACCTTTGCTTATATAAATGCCAACTACTGCAAGAGAAGTTGTGAAGCCCAAGCTGGATGTAAATTGGTCCAACACAGCGCCTCAGTACAGCTCGATGTCCAGCTCACGACCACAGCGCCTCAGTACAGCTCGATGTCCCGCTTCAACCCCGCGGCCACGTTAGCTTCCAGCTGTAGCTCATAGTGCAGTACAGTAGCTCACAGGGCACAATATGCAGCTCACAGGGCACATGAGCAGCTCATAGCAGTGCACAGCTCACAGGGCACATGAGCATTTCGCAGCAGCGTGCGCACGGGCCCATCACAGCAGCTCGATCAGTACAGCAGCGCGTGCACAGCGCACTGCAATAGCTCACCGTACACGTTAATTACCAGCGCGTGCACAATGCCCTGCAACTGCAGCTAGCTCACTGCATATAAGTAGCGCGCGCACAACGCCCTGCAATGTTAGCGCTGATCACTGCAGATCTGGCGCAATGCACTAGCTAGTTCAGTTGATCTGAGCGACGACGTCATTGGAGCTCCTCGTGCAGCAAAGTACCGGCCAACTAGTATATCAAAGCTGGAAATTGATCGAGACTGCTTAATCTCCAGCACAGGTATTTATATATGATATGATCCGTCGTCGATGTGCAGACAAAAAGCGCAAACAGCTATTGTTGATATCGCATCTTTGCAGATGCAGATCAGGACGCAATCAAAGATCATGATCAGGCGCGCCAGCAGCGGATCGACATATGATGATCCAATGTGATCCCATCCTGCTTGCGCCCCTGCAATAGCACGCCCTAGCTAGCTGCTCATGACAGCTGGCGCATATACATAAGGTACAGCGCGCGCAGTATATTACAATGCCGGCCTGCAACAATATATTACTTAATGCGCGTGCAGTATATTACAATACCAGGTAGCTCAGTACTGCAATATAGCAGTGCGCGCACATTAATAACGCCCTGCAATAGCGGCGCTCACTGCACTTCGAAGCGCCTGGTGTTCGATTTGAGGCAGAAGAAGGCGTTGCAGATCAAGGCGTTCGATTCTGGCTTACAGGTAGCTGCAGATCAGGCACTGATCAGGTAGTACTGATATGGCGACGAGTGTGCAAGAATATAATAGTACAAAAAGAGAAGGATAAAATGATGTTGAAGGAAAGAATGGAGACTATATAAAAGAGAGGGAAGTATCCGTTGGCGGGAATTAAGGGGTAGGTAGAGTTATTTCCCTTCTACCAACCCTTGACTAAAGTTTTTCTTCCCTTCTACCATACACGTAGATGTAATGTTCCTTTTTATCAACCCTTGACTTCTACCATTGAGTAGATGCTATGTTTTCTCAAGTAGCAAATAGAAGATACTCATGAGATTTATCAAGTTTTTTCATTGTAGGAAACATATGTGGTGAGAACATATTAAAAGGAAAAACCTTGTGTGTCATTTCAATTAAAGGCAAGGTCACCAAAAGTATTAAGTACACATGAATTAGGTATAGATAACACTAAGTAAGTAGTGCACACACACACACCCCTCACCAAGAGCACTTTATAGCTATAATCTCTATCCTTTAGAAAGTAAAGAAGCCTAGGACATCATCCTAACACTATTGAACATGAAAGTCCCATATTGAGACATTTTATCCCTTATTAAGGAACTAGGTGTAGCACAATAGATCCACGTTCTCATAAGATCTACAAAGGCATATGCACATCCCTTAAGTTAGCATCATATTAATTCCATCTATCCTTGCAGTTTAGTAAAGGTGCATTTTAGGATAGGTTAGCATCTTGTCTAGATCGATGATGGTAACCTGGCACCATTAATTAGTGCTCCGAAATCCCTCCAATATTTAGTGCTCCAAAATCCCTCCAATCTGTAAAGAGTCATGTAATATATGATCAAAGCCTCCAACTTTGCCTTTCATTGGCTTGGTTAGTAAGCTAACTAAATTTCGAGTTGGCAGCTTATTAAACACTTATTGTGCTTTTGCAAGCAAGCTAAGTTCAACGCACATATCTACCAATACAATGCCACAACTACTATATCATGTGTATTTCTTAGCCCTTCTATGCCACTTCTATGCATCCACATGCCTTGAAGATGCAACCAAAAGTGACTAAATAAGCCCTAGCTTGTGTACCTTGGTATGTATCTTTTTTCCCTTCTTTGATACAAGCTTTCATAATGCAAGTATGGGTGACCAAAATGAGAGACACTCACCTTTGAGATGTTGCCAAAACATCTCAAAGCTTCGGCACCATGTCCATGCTTTGCCTATCTCTAGTGATCAAGGCACTTCAAGAGACTTTGTTTGGTACTGGGAACTTGTCAAACACTTATTTTCCTTTTGCGAGTGCAACACACTTTGAATACACATAGAGCTAGGCAACACCAACACATATGTCCTTTTTAAGAAACCTTATCTTCCGATTTTGGGCATCTGATTCTCATGAGTCCCCGACTGTCTGATTGTCCAAACTAGATGAGCCATGGAGGGTTGGGTGGTGTTTGGGTGGTCGGATTTCCAAAATTAGATCGTTCGATTATCTGGAATCCGATGGTCCAAGTTAGATTCTAGGAATTGGACTCTATCAGTCGCATCATCTGGTCCCGATGGTTGTGACTCCACCAAATACAAAAATCGACTTGATGATGGCAAACAGTTTTGGGGATGCTAGGCCACACCAAGTTCCAGAAAGCAAGAATATACAAGGGGCAAGGTTTGCATATACCTAGTGCGGCTGGAAAACACCTGTGCTACGCGACGATCAATTCATGCTTTGGCCCTGGGCTCTCTCTTCTCTCTCTCTCTCTCTCTCTCTCTCTCTCTCTCTCTCTCTCTCTCTCTCTCTCTCTCTCTCACTACAAAAGTTAAAAATGAGCCTTCCACCCCCCTTCCTTGGGTCTTAAACCTTTGTTTGGGGTTAACATTGAGGATGAAGATGAGATGATGGATAAAGATGATGAGGATGAATTTATAGTGATGATAAGGGTGAATTTACAACAAACAATACATATATAGTTGCTGAAAATGCATTAACAACTACTATAAATGTTGGTACATTAGTCCATATGTGGTTAAGAATATGCATGATAATGCTACATATTCCCTTAGTGAGTTCGTTGGCACACTTGTAGGGAAATGGGTCAAAGACTTAAAAATGAGAGAGTTTGATGCATATGAGGAAGAGAAGCTTGTTACAGATACTATCTAAGACAATGTTGAGGATGATGATGATGATATTGAGGATGATGAAGAGGGTTTTGAACCTGCTGTGAAGAGTCATAGTGTGGCACATGTTGGAGGATGTGTAAGTTTAGAGGGGGTGGATGTCGTGCGACCCTATATCCAAAATATAAAAGCATAATAAAGATTGTATCTCAAACACTTCAATGGCATGCATATGGGCACATATGATGGGATTTTTTATGAGAAGTTTACCTACTATAGTGACTTACCTGTGCATGGATAGTGTTTGGCTTCTCATGAAGAGGGAAAGTGGTAAGTCATGCTAGAGCTTGGAGAAAGTGTAGCCTACTTATGACCTAGAGTTGGAGAATTGGTATCTAACTTGTAGTAAGCTTGGAAGAGCCTTATGGGTGAATTTCTTTTGCCAAGTAAAGGGGGATGTTGGCATGAGGAAAGAAACATGAAGGGGCAAAGGGGAGGACAATGCAAAACTGGAAGGGAAAGAGGGAAGCTTATGCATGCAAGTCATATGCTTGGAGAAGGGAAGGAGAGGAGCTAATCACAATGGAGATTGAGAACATGGGAATGGGAGATTAGAGCAAGGGTTTTTGAAGAGTTTATGGTCTGATCTTAATAGGAGAGAATAGGGCAATATCCACAGTAATCAAAAATTTCTATAATAAATTTTAGCTTTCTTTTTATGAGTGCTATCGAGTCAAATACATGAAGCCTCTTCTTGCATATACTTGGTAGAAGCTTTGTGGTTATCAAATGGAGTAAGAAAGTGAATCTAGGACTAATTTGGACTAGTCTAAGATAGAGTTTTATAGTGTTATAAACAACATATTATTGCTCTAATAATTTTCCCTCAATCTCTACTGTAAGGTATTGAACCACTTATAAGAACCATATCGATGTATACTTTGGGCATATGCTTAGGGCATGGACATGATTGATTTTGAATGCATATTGAGTAGTATAAGACTCTTTTTTACTACTATAAATACACAAAAGAATATAGCTGAAATCAAATATTGAAGATATTAGAGGATTTTCCTTGATTCCTATGCATTCTACTAGTAGGGAAGCCTTCCCATTTGATAGTATTTGATAGTTGTTACATGCATCTTGGGTTTTATCATGACACATGAAGCTTATGGATTGGATTAAAGATTATATATTATAGAGATTTTTTCATCATCAGGGTTTTTTTTGAGCCATTGTCTCAAATAGATTGGAGTATTGTCCCGAAACATAGGGTTTGAGCTACTATCTCAAGTGTATGTATTGATTCACATTTACTGACTAAGGATTCAACCTAAAGTTTCTCTACAAATTCTTGTGGTGATTCTTGGTTCTAAAATTAAGTCTCTTTTCTTTCTTCTTAATCTTCCATATCCCTATTCTTTGCACCTCTTCTCTTCAAATCCTTGTGATTAAGGCCCTCGACAATGGGTTCTAGACACTGCATTTAGCTAATCAATCCCTTGCATTGTTATTTAATATTTTACAATAGAATATTCTTAAAACCTAGAATTAGATCCAATACCTACTCTAGTGCTAGCTGCTGAGATGAAGTGACTCTAATGCCTAAAATAGGGCTTCAAATCCACTTGCATCACCACTTGTTAGTTTTAAAATAATAGCTTTCTTGAACTACATTTCTTTAGGATTCTCTTGAAAACCCTCTTGTTGATCACGATCCTCTATTAGGATAGGTTTGTCCTACCTTGAAAATGTCACACTTGATGTAATGCTTGATTTCTTATTTCCTTTTATGTTTTCCAGTCCAATCCCTTCCTTTGAGCTCTTGTTATAATAGTCATTGCTTTTGCATCCTCTTGGACTCTTCCACAACCATGCAATTGGAACAATCACATCTAGCATATAACTCTAGAATACCATCCACTTGTTGACTTGGTGCTAACCCACATGTACTTCAAGTAACTCTTCCCATAACTCAGTACAATCATAATAGGTAAGGCATGGTATGTGCACCTACTCCTCGGGAAAATATGTGATAACAACAATGCTTGGGGCTAGTGAGTGTAGATGTTGTGCTTTTGCGGGGCCATATTTGATTGTGATTCCTTGCTATCAATGTTCCTCAATTAGCTTAATACCTAGTCCATAGTTCACATTGCGGTCCCATGAAATGTCCATGGCCTCGGTAGTAGTGACAAGTTGCTTTTTGCCTCTCCATTTGTTCTTGGGGTCTATTCCATGTTGACATGTTTGGAAACTATCTAGGTTCTCTAAAACCTATTTGCATTTGATTATCTATAACTACTTGGTGAACCATTGTTAGTTGTATTCTTACAAGTGGTAAGGGATCTTTAACATTTGGATTATATATATGGACCGGCTCATTGCTTCATGACCAATATTATCACAACTCTAGCACATCTTTTCTTGCCTTTCTAACACCAAAACTCCTAAAGCTTTCAACATATGCAGTATCTTGTAATCTAAGTTACTAGAATATTTCTTCTTAGAAGAGGATATGAAATATCACTTTCTTCATTTGAATAGTCTTTTAGAATCATTATTGGTGTCATTGTTGGAACTTGATCCTACATCTCTACTCTTTTGAGGAAAAAATTAAGCTATTTTTCCACCCATACAACTACTTCAATTAAAGTATCCAATTTTTGCTATGTTGTGAGGTCCACATTTGTTGTTGCACCAAGCATCTTAAGTTTTCTTTTGTTCAAATATAATTGATTGTTTTGGTCAAGCCTATTTAATACATTTTAGAATTGTTCAACATAGTCTTCCACTAGCATCTCCTTCTACTTTACATTTTTAAAATTAATGACAAATTTAATGAATATGAATAAATTAAAAGAAAATAGAGACAACAATGCACTCTAAATAGATGAGTACAATCGCTTTAAAGCTAAAGCGTATAAATAGCTTTATATGATAATAGTCTCCATAATAGTAATAATTTCACATTGCACTCCACTAGTGATCAATATTACAATCATTACATCTCTATACTTGTCTAGTTATTTGCTCACCAAAAGTAAAACAAATTAATTGCCTATTATCATCTGTTTAGCACAATATGATCATCATCACACATATAAAAAGTTAGAATTGTACTACAAATAGGTCAAAATTAATGAGAATCCACAAAATGACTAAATACAACTTATTTTTATAGAAGTAACACATGATGTATAAGCCTATCTTACTCTCTATATTCTTTACCTTAAATTAGAATTAGACTCAATATATACTAGCCTTATACTGCATTAAAGGTTAGTGTTAGGGCTAGGCTCGTAGTAAGGTAGAGCTAAAGCTTAGGCTTAGGTTTAGATTGGATTAGTTATATAGGCAAGGTATATGCATAGGCTCCTCATACAGACAAACTGATAGAGGCTATAGAGTGGCTAGACATAGGTATGTCTAACATAAATACACAAGGGGTAGGCATAGGGTACACATATGGCAAGTTAAGAAAATACTAGGCATACTATAAGCCAATCCTATGTGTATACATAGTCTAAGCATATTCTAGGAAGAGTTTAGACATAGGGTAAGCATATGCTAGGAGCCAACGCCTAACACAACCCTATCCTATTCTATGGTTACCTTGTGCCTAGAAAATGCCAGATATAAGTTGTATTCTTATGCGTAGCATATAATGTTCCTACTTTATATTATCGAGCCAATGCCTAACCTAGCATGTGCTTATCCTATGCCTAATGTATAAGCTAGGCTATATATAAGCTATGGATAGGCTAGACTAAGCATAGGCTATACAAACTAGTGAGTATAGTTATAAGTGTGAAATCGAAAGCTTAGCTCATAAGTGAGTAATATACAAATGTAGATTTCAAATAAACTAATATTCGTTTACTAGTTTATCCTAGCAAAATCGTGAGTCTACGTTAACTTGGAAGACTATCCATAATTTCCTAGATAGATGATAGTACTTGCTAGTTATGACTAGTGAAAAAAAAATTTCCTAGTTATGCTGATATTGTTACTAGATATACAATAACTTACTAGATAATGTTACTAGATAAGGCTTCAAATTTCTAGATACTATCTAGAAAAAGGGATTTACTAGTTAGAAGAGATTCGTGATGACAAAATTATCTAGTTATAACTAGAAAATTCTACATTCTTCCTAGTTTGATTGCTATTCTTCCTAGTTATAGTGTGAACTTTCTATATAGTAAGTGGTCTAGAGTTTGTTGTGAATGCAAATAATTCAACCTTGAATGATGATTGGAAATTTATTTAACCTACCAGCAGTCGACTTAGTCTCCCAACACGTATTCCGATATATGATTGTATGCCTTTTCATTACGGTCATAGTAATCAGTCCTGCTGGCTGCGATCATGACAGCAAGCGTATGTCTAATAGTCTAATAGTCTATCGAAGGGAGACGGTTCTCGTCGCACGATAACGAGTGAGTCGGATAAAGGGTATTAAGTGCAATAAGAGCAGTAACTGATTTTTAAAAGCTAGCTAATGTTATAGTACGGCAATGTTGGCCTGTCCTTTTGCATGTAACTGTCACAGTGTAGTCTTATTCGAGTTATCACAGCCAAATGGAGATGTAAAGGGACGCAATGCAAGCGACAATGGGTAGTGAAGCTCGGATCGGTACTGCTGCTACTGGTTCTACAAATGAACGTGAAGCAAGGAAGAATGGATGGTGAGAGCACTGAATGTATAGTGCCTGTGGCACGAACACATGTCTTCAGTGATTACTTACGAGAGGATAAGGGAGTAGACTCAAACTAGACGTTAATCCACGATTGGTCACTGAAGAAGAGGTTGTCTTGGATACTAAAAGGAACATTTAACCGTTCAGTAAGTAGGAAACAAAAAGGAATTCCCTATAGATTCCCTGGTTAGAAATACACATTAGTAGGGAAGTAAAGAGAAGTGGAACACTTCCTAGTTAGAGTAACTAAGAAATCACATAAATTTCTCTACATAGGATCATAGGGAAATTTCTTTTCTATGCACAAAATTCCTATGTGATTCCCTAGTTACTCAAGTAGGAAATGCTCCATTTTCTCTTGCTTTTACTTTTCCTATTTATATTTATTTCTAACTAGAGAATTTATAGGGAATTCCCTTTTTTTCTTACCATAGAGCTCTCCACCATGAAGTGTATCGATTGTAGCCTTATTCAAGAACATTCCATCATAAAGCAACAATAATGGGCATACTAGCAAGCACTTATTTTGCTTATGCGAGTGCTCCACATTTAGTTTACATATCCAAAAATTCTTTGTCTATATAATGGCCTTTAGGCCACAAAGCAAAGGTGATGTTAATTGGAAAAAGCCTTAATGGCTATATCCAAATAAAACAAGCAAGTTCTTATGCTACCTCAAGCTATGAAGATACATAGAAAGGAGATACCACACATAGAAATTCAAAACTTCCTTACCAAGCATGTACATCTAAAGTTGAAAAAGACGTATATGCCCACTATTACAAAAGTAAATATCACATCTCATAATTCATAAATAGTCATTATCTATGGACCCTTGGCATATATATTTTTCCCAATTTAGTTGATTCTATGTAGCTACATGCTCTAGACTATGGTTCTTATTGCAAGCATATGTATAGATCCTCATAATCATTTACCCTTTCTTCAAATGACAAATGTGAAATATTATTCTTGTTTAATTATTCATGCTCTAGAATTTAGAAGTAATTACTTTTCTCTAGTAGTCCTTAGTGATAGTTAAAAACCATGGGATTTGGAGTAGCTTTAGAAGCTTCCTCTCGTCCTTTTGACGTAGGAATGCGCACAACATCCTAAATGTCCTCATTTTCTTGCTCAAGAACCTCACACTTATTAGTGCAGTTCATTAATGGTTAAATATCCATTTGTGTAAGGAGCTCAAATTGTCAAATATCCTCGAACAAATGATGCATAGGTTCCACATGTCACACATGAAGAGCAGTAAACAAACTAAACATATGTAGTTTAGCCTATGGAAGCTTATAAATTGCTACTTCTCAATCCAAAAACCTTCAAAAATACAAAAGGACTTATCGTCATTAGTATTAGGAAAGCCTTTCCTTGAGTTGAAAGCTACGTGTAGAACAAACAACAAGGGCCTAAACTATTGATGAGATTCACACACACTACAACAAAAAGGCTTCATAGACGCACATTTAGACGCGATTTTTGAATATAGAGAAAAACTTACGGGCGCGTCTATCCGCCCGTCTATTTGCGCGTCTACCATTTCGCATCTATAATCGCATGTATCAAGGAATTTACACGCACAAATAGACGCGCAATAGATGCACATATACACGCGCATATAGACACGCTGGTAGACGCGCTTTTACAAGCACTGATAGACGCGAATGGAAAACAAAAAATGTCTTTTAAAAAAGATATTTAATTTCTTTTTTTAATTTGAAATATGAAGCACGTGTATAAGCGCGTGTAGTTTGCATTATAGACGCACGAATAAACGCGAATTATCTGCAATTTAGACGCGCTGATAGACGCGCAAAACAAAACTGGAAAAAAAAACCAGAGAGCATGTGGTCTGGTTTTTTTTTTCCCCCTCCCATACATCAGATTGTGTATTTGGGAAAAAGACAATGTATCTTACGGGCAGGAGAATTGAAAATAAAAGTCCATGTATTCATTATATATCAAAGCATTTACAAGGGAAGTTTAAGTGCTTGCGACCTAAAGTGTGGCCGCAAGCAGTAGGCTCAAAGAGATATCATACATATACAAGAAAAGAAGGCCTCATGAGGAGGTATGGTGCTCTTCTACGAATCTGAAGAGGAAACATCCTCACTAGTACCACCATGGCTACTAGCGTCGCTATCCCCCTCCTCGCTATGCTCCACATCCGGATTCGCCTACACACACAAAAGATCAGGGTTGCTTACATAGACAAGGTGGAGAAAAAGTTATAATTAACTATACTTTTAATGGGAAAGTAAGAAAAATATACCTCCTCTGACTGTAGAATCCTCATGGCCCGGTTGTATTGGTCCTCAGTGATGAGACCCTCCTTATAAAAGTGAAGCCATGTCGCTGCGCGGTTATGGCCTCGATGGTAACCTACCTCTCTAGGAGTAGGTGTCCTACCAACGATGGTAGTCTGCAAAACATTTAGAGATATACAAACAATTATGAGTCACAATATATTAGACTAAAATATATAAAGAATTGAAAGAAATATACATTTTAAAAAACTAGAAATCAAAATATACTTACAAACTCTGCCCCCCATGACTCTCTGCCGCCCGATCCGTAATGCGATCCCATTGTTTCCATTTGGATCCGTCGTGCCTCTACGTGCTGGCGACTCTTCAATTTCTGAGCTGCTTTCTTCTTGGCTTTCTTCCACTCTACGTGGTGGCACATAGGTGGTTGCCTGTAGGCTCCACGCCCCTCCTCCAGCCTCCGCAGTGAGTCCCTGGCCCATGTCATGAGGTGGGATCTTTTGTTGTGAAGCATATCCCTCACTTTTGTATATCCCCAATCATCCGAGAATCGTTGACCCTTAGGGTTTGGGTACCTCCTATGGACTACCCTCAACACCTCCTGCCACAAGCCGCTTTTCTGATATTTGAAGGCAATGAAACAATCTTTATACGTTGCATGCACGACGCTCCTCATGTACGCCATTACATCCCTTCCCTCATCATCATGAAAGATGCCACCAGCATCTGTAACTCTATAGTACTGGTGTACAACCTCCTCTACATGATCTACTGGTGAGGGTGATCGCTCGCCACCTCCTAAGAAACCCCCACACAACCCTCGTCTTCCCCCTCGACTCTCTCTCCTCCCTCTCTGTCGACTGCCCTCTGCCTCGCTGGACGCACGAGTTTCTACAGATGCACGTGCTTTTGCAGATGATTGTGCTTCAGCCGATGCACGTGGAGCACGTGGAGTACCTGCAAATGGAATACCTGCATATGGAGTACCTGCATATGGAGTACCTGTATGTGGAGTACCTGCATGTGGAGTCTGGAAAGTAGTGCCAGGCAAAGACGCTTGAGGCGTCCCCGACATGACACTGAACACCTCGTCCGCTGTGGAAGAGCGGCCAAGGTATCTGGTCATCTCTCCCATGAAGTCTTCCCTATTAGGAAAACCTCCAAAAAATGCATTGACCCCCTACCAAAGGAGGCCAATGTATCATTCATGCGATCCACATCAGGGTCATTGCTAGATGAACCAGGATACGACATCTGCAAAAAAAACACAGTAAAAAGATAAATTTATTTGCATACAGAAAATCATATATTACCTACATTTTCAAAGAGCTTTTTTTAGACATTGAACATAACACTTAAGTACTAATGCTTCTCTTAAACAAGAAAACTGATAAACACAAACATGGGATTGGCCACATTCATCATTGCAAAAATATATTGTTTACTATCAGAACTGGGAGACCTGGCGCGTGTATCCCCGCGTCTATATTGCAGGTTAGACGTGCTCTCAGAGGCGCTCCAGAGTAAACCTTCTGTCCAGCGCGTCTATCTACGCATTAAACATGCAGCACAAACGCGCTGCCAGATGCGCATCCTAGGTCAATGCGCGTGTATAATCGTGTGTAGACTGCAGGTCAACCTTCTGTGCAGTGCGTGTATAATCGCCTGTACAATGCAGAGCACACGCGCCAGCACAAGCGCTCTAAGACGCGCCCTCAGACGCTCTGAGAGGAAACATTTTTTCGCGTCTATGTCTGCGTCTACACTGAGATGTAGACGCGCTCGGTCGGCCGATTTTAGGTCGACGACCGCCATTGACGAGTTACAAAATGCAATACATAATGGTATCACAAATCCTAAATACACAGGTAGAGCAGAGAGAGGAAGAGAGAAACAAAGAGAAAGAGAGAGAGAGAGACTCACCTTGGGTGTTTGGTGTGGCGGGTGATGGCGCTTCTTCCTTCTCCTTCTTCCTCTCCTTGGTACGTTGTCGTAGATTTCGTGTAAGAGCTGTTGAACACGGAGTTCAAGTTGCAGCAAGGAAAAAAGCTAACAAGAAGAAATCGAATTTTTGATGCCAAAGTTCACTATATTCCTTGTCAAGTAAATTACATGAGGTCCATGTTCAGAAAAATCTTTAGTATCTCATAACCAGCTTTGCATTCAGGTGTTCGAAGACAGTTCTGCCATTGGCACATAGGCTTGATGAGTTCTGTTGGGTAGCAATCCCTATGAACAATGCTCAGAAATTCATACAATGCCAATACAATGAAGTTCTGTGGGGCAGCAATTCTGAGCCTTTTCTTGATCTAATCATTTGAGCAATCAACCCATTAGTCTATCCAACATTCAGCACCAGTTCAAGGCTGTTCTCAGCATTCAAATTTCAGCAAGAGATTGCCACAGGAGAAGGCAATAGCAGTGGTGGACAACAGGCTTTTTGAGAGCAACCCTGTCTGTCTGTGGTTAGCAATACCTCCTGTTTGGGGGCAGCAAAACCTAATAATTTCCTAGCCAAACTAGCCCCATAAATACCATCTACATCAGCTCAAATATCAGCACCACTAGCAGCCCCAATATCACCTTTAACTGAGGCAAATAAGTAGCCCAAAAGGCTCCTGTTGTTGGTGCCTGCTTCAAGACAGCCAACACCTTGTTTAAATCAGCATCATTGAGCTCATATACTTGCTGGGCACCCAGAGAGTGTCATAGATGGTGGTGGTGAGCGACTTGCTCTGATGTCCACCAGCATCTGTGGCCTGTTCCTTGAATCCATTGTCGTTGTTTTTGCCAAAGCTTTCATTCTCATTAGTTGGCACAATCTCATCAATGCTATGGTTTACCACCTCACCGTCAATATCAGTGCAAGTCCTTTTTGTTTTCCTTTCATATACCTCGATGTCTTCATCATCCAAAAATTGGTCTATGGAGCTTAGCACCTCCGATTCTAGGAAAGTAGCCAAAGACTGGCCTCCATCTTCATCACAGAAAAGGGCAGGCAAATACAAGAGTCACAGAGGCAACTTTTATTGGCAGTCTCATTCAAGTCTTCGTCTTCATCTTCACTCTCCTCCTCCTTCGTCCGAGCTCGTCAACTTCGGCGTTTCGTCCTCCTTCGATTCTCTCGTCGTCATAGCTCATCAGCACGTTGTCCTTCACCGGGGTAGAAGATGTTGCAATGCTCCTCTTTGATTGTAGGTTGGCGTTTCCTTCAGCTCTCTGTGGCACATTGTCGGTTTCGTCACCTTGAACTTCTTCGCTACTAATCTTCGATCGCCTCTATGTCAGAGACTTGCCCTTCATCGTCAGCTTGCAGAGCTTAATCTACCTCCTTTCAGAACGCAGGAATGTACAAAGGGGAGGATGGGTGAGGGAACGAATAGGATTCGATGAATTAAACTTCTCAAAAAACCAGAGATATGCCCTGGAATGGAAAATTCCCTGTAGTTTGCCAGATTTCAAACGATTCAGGATCGAGAGGTTCCTAGTAAAGGCGATGGCGAAGTCCCCCGATCATTAAGATCCTCATATCGATCATCTGTAGCCTCCGTCCTCTCTATCAACTGCTTTTTTTCTTTTTCATGCTAGGAATGTCAATCTCTAAATCGGTGAGTGAAAAGCCGCCTGAAGTTCCTGGCTCCACGCATCATGTCTGGGGAAGCCCTATTCTGATCGATGACGTCAACCATAACCACAAGCTTTCCATAGCTTGGTCCATAATTCCCATAGCAATGCGCCCTGATCTCAACATAGCGTCGGTAAGGCTATATTGAGGATGCGAAGCTTTTGATCTTTCCCTCCAACTTTCGAAACAGGAAGCCTAACCCACCTCTTACACTTGTTCTAGACACTTGTCTCTTATCTCCCCCAAGATTGTTTTGATAGAGAGAACAAAACCAATCTCCCTCCGGTATGCAGGATAGACCAACACATTCTATGTGGTATGCTCCTGGGCATCCACCACAGAGAACAAGATCTCCCCCATCACCACATTCTGCACAAATGTCATCATTATCATTGGGCTTGTACCAGCAGCTCTATCCTGTCTCTTCACTCAAAGAGCTACTGCAACCTCATGTAGTGACTGCCCATCTGATAGAAATATACTCAAATACGGATTTCGTCGAGAACCCCAACCAACATGAGCTTCAAATGATGAACAGCTAATCACTTCATTTTAGCATCCACAGCGAATTCCCAAGCCTTCCTTCGATTCCACGGTATCCTGCACTTTTCTTGGAATTCATCATTGAAATTGACAACATAATATTACTCTTTGGCATCAGTTTTTCATATTTTTCTAATACACACACAACATGCATACAAACTGAAACACACAAGTGGAGTATGTACATTGGATGCGGGTACTGAAAAGGACGGAAAGATAATGCAGCAATCAAACACAATGAAACACACGCGAAAAGATAACACAGATACACAACAAAAAAATGGAGGTGTTTACGGCTTGGATGCGCAGCAGCACGACATCCACCCCCTCTAAACCTGCGCATCCTTCGGATGAGCCAACTATCCAGGATCATCCAAGTCCACAAATAGGTCCAGTCCTTCATGATTTTTCGGTAGACCTGTTTCACCATCAAATTCATCCTGTCCCACTACCCAACCTATGCCAATAGGGCTAGTATCAACTGTCAACATGATTGGCCGTCCACACTGATAATCCGCCTTGCGAAGAGTACTAGCAGCTGATAGTGAACATCTACTATGTGAGCAAAATGAGGAATCCAATCATGTAAAATACACAAGCTCCCACAAATCTCTGCACCTCTGAAGTAGTTGAGCAATACTCTGCAATCCTGCTTATGGCATCCACCTTTGCAGGTGAAGGCTTCCTGCCATAATAACTAACCATATGCCCAACAATGATGACTTCATTAACACCAAAGGCAGATTTCAGCCCTGAAAGAGTCAAATTCACCTCCTCTAGTCATGTCAATATTTGCTCACAAGCAACCAAGTCTTCAGCCACAAACTGTCTACATCCTCGCAAATCAAGACTCTCATTCTTTTCTTCTTCTACACAACCCTTAATAGGCACATCATCTAGGAAAGGCATGGTATACTACGGAATATAGTCTTGTAGAACTCTATGCATAGCATTCATCATATGAGCAACTGAGTTGGTGGCACCTTGAGACAAGGTACACATCCTCACAATACCAATAGGTGTCTGCATAGTAGTAATATCCCTGCTTTCCAAGGCAAGCTGAAACTGGTCATAACCAGAATACAAGTCACCTAAGGAATAGATGGCTCGTCCTGCAAAAGCCTCGGCAAACTCATCCACAACTGCACCTGTTCCCAAATTTCTGATTGTCACTTTATTCACGGGTTGCATATCCTAAATAAATCTCAAGGTTCCATTCTTCTTTGGTACAGTAAACCACATGTTAGAATAGGGCGCAGAAGAGGGTTCCAAAATTCCCATCTTAATCTTCTCATTCAGAAACTCTATCAGCTTTGACAAGTGTGCTCTAGGCACAGGTATAGGACGTATATTCCATGGCACATGAGGAATAGTGAAGATGACCATAGGCGCAACCAATTCGGGACTAATGCAGCCAATTTCATGAGGAAAGAAAGCAAATGCCTTACCATGTCGTCCAAGCATCTCTCTAAAACATTCTTTTTCCACTGGAAGTAAGAAATCATCATTCCCAATCTTCAATTCTGCAAGAGTTTCAGCTGTAAATTCATGTCCAATATTTGTAGAATCTCTCAACATAGGCTGCTTCATAGCTTTTTCTATCTGCACATCACTATCAGGAGGAAGTGGCCCTGCAACCGACTTAACCTTCTTATCAATTGTTTTATACTTCGTGTCAACCTTGGCATCAGTCAGGCACTCTTTTCTTTGCTACAATTTCTGCAATTTTTCAGCAACTCTCAACTCTGTTGGCTGAAAGATTTCATCCCTTTGCTCTATGGACTGCATGGGTGCAGCTTGAAACTCTGTATGCTGAAATTTTTCAGCATTAAACTCTGTTGGCTGAATGGTTTCAGCCCTCTGCTCTATGGACTACCATGATGCAGCCTCATACTCTATATGCTGAATTTTTCCAACATTTAACTCTTCTGGCTGAAAGGTTTCAGCCCTCTGCAACTCTGAAAGCTGATCAAGATCAGCCATAGATTCGGTTTGCTGAGTTTTCTCAGCCTCTAACTCTGTTTTCAGCATAAAATCATAAATTTCCTGATACATATCCAAGGTTTGCACATGTATGATCTTTGAACCCTTACATACATCAGTTTTCAACATATTTTCCATCTTAGACAATGTATCTGCATAAGACATTCCTTCATACAGCCCATCCACATGCTCTTCTGCTTGCAAAATACCTGCAGTCTTCAACTCTTTCTCCTTACGACCAATGTACTGCCTGACAGCTCTAGACAAATCTGAAATTTTTTGATAACTCACTGAACTATCTGAAGAAAAACCAACAAAATTAGTGGAGAAAGACTGGCTGCCAGGAGGCGAGATCTCCTCTTTTCTCCGCTCCGTATCACTGGCGTCTCGCGAGACAGCAGTACCTAATGAAAATCCAACTCCTTCGCAAGTAGTGGTGCCTCACGCAAGGAGTCCCTGTTTCTCGGATGATTTACTCCAACAATCATAAATTGAACAGCTCGAATACCATCCTTAATGCGTATCCGTGCATAGGCTGAGGCATCATCCATCACTTTCGTCTCCATTCTTGCTTCTGTAATGAAAGGCTGTCTAAGAATAATCGGATAAGAGCAAGAATCCTGAACAAAGCAATGATAATCCTCCTCAACATTACCAATAGAAATTCTGATGCTCGGACAAGCAGCATACATATCTCCAGAAGTATTATTGGTTGCTCTCATGCGCCAGCCATGCTCTGCATCCATAGGCCACTTGCCACTCTCATAAACACCTCGAGCAATAAGATTAATCTCGGAACTATGATCGACTAAAGCGACCAAAGGAATCTGTTTCTCTCCAATCCTTACCACCGTCTCAGTGGTTGCTCTAGCCCAATGACTGCGTGAAAAATGATTGTGAGGAATGAGGATAGGGGTATCATCATCTTCATATTGCATAGCCTGAACTATTTTCTCCAACTGCGGATTGACAGAAGCATTCTCCACCATCACTGCAGCATCATGCTCTTCCCCAAGAGCTCCATGCCATAACCCCAAGAGGTCCTTCCATTGCATGTCGTTTCCTCCGCAAAAGATCCTGCATCTGATCCTGTATTTCTCTTCTAGCAATCCCAAGAGCTTCACCAGCAGTAAAAGTGACTTCACTATTCAAAATTCTTTCATGAAAAATCTTACTCATATCCGTCTGTATATCAAGGTCTGACAAGAGCTTGAATCCTGGCTCCTTTCTTGGTTGTCTCTTTTCTTTCATCTCCTTGTCTCCCATAGGTTGTTCAGGACTTGATTGAGCTGGAGAACTCGTCATAGGTGGAGCTGTAACAGGTGGTGAAAGAAAGTCACCCCCTCTAGTCTTTTTGGAGGTGCTAAGACCCTCCTCATCTCTTCTTCTCTTTTCCTCAACCATGGCATCTAAACCCTGTGTTTTCGCCATATAAGCAAAAATAGAATACCTATCAACATGAGAATCCCATCCCATTTTCTCCTCGGATGCTGGAGCCCACACAAGCCATAGTAGATGCCTGAACTTTCCCTCTTCTCGCTATCTCCAAGGCAGAGGACCATAAAGCAGAGTCTCCATCTGATTTCTGCTCAAACTGGACTCCATAAGCTGAAGCATCTCCTCTAACACTCACATAAGCTGATCGCGCAGCCATATCATCAACGAGCTTCTTCATGCCTCCCTTACCAAAGTTCGTGTCAATAGGAGTACCAGTCTCTGTCAGCCATATCTTCCCATCTTGTCCCCAAAACACTACGTTCTTTTTACGCGCTTCCTGAAAAGCATCACAATCTCTGCAGTGTTGGTGCTCTGTACTATCGCACCAAATACATCGTCTCCCTTTTCTTTGGCCAGCTGGAAAAGCAGCTCACTGGAGAAGGTGCTACAACAGGTACTGACATAAGTTGCTCTTTTAACTTCCCAACTTTAGCTTTGACTGCCTCTATCGTCAAATCTGCTAAGCCTTTAATAACATCATCTACGAATAATGGCACTGGAGCAGCAGGGACTGGTGGATTTACAACAGGAGGAGTAGGCTTAGGCATAGAACTTGCAGCAGGGGTAGAAGTAGAGGTCTCCAAGGATTTTTGAGAAGCAGATCCTATATTACGATGCAATCGTACCCTCCTGCGCTGCTTCTTAACAAGCGCATTCACAGCATCAATGACATGTCTCCACTCGGTCTTTAAACCTGAATTGGTAGCTTGATCTTCCAAAAGATCATCCAACTTTTCCTGTAAATCAGCATCAGCAGCTTGTAAAAATAATTCCACTTTCTGCATCTCCAAAGCTTGCTGCTCAGTTCCATCCAACTAATCACAGGGGCTCTCAAACTCTCGCAGAAGGGCGGTAACTGAAAGTCCTTTATTAGGCATAAAAACCCATGCTAAGAAATTCCTGCGGTTCATAAGACCTGTATCCTCCAGGAAATATTCATCTTTTAATGCCTTCTTAAACTCTGTCCAACCAGCATGTGTTCCTTGAATTTCTGAAATTCGGACTTCAAGAGCGCGGACCACGATCCGCAAGAAGTAGTGGCTCCAAACATCTTGAGAAACCCCAAAAAACTTCATCTTTTCTTCATACAAATGCCGGTAAGTTGAACCTTGTTGGCCATTGAATTGCTTCATCTCCTGTTGGACAGCTTTCAAGGCATCCATGGCATCACTATCGCGTATCGCGTGAGCTTGCTGCTGCATATAGGTTGTAAATGACTGAAACAGATGCTTCATGACATTGTCATCTGTCATCTCTTCTTGGGAGTCTCCCATCTTGCTGAAAATTGACGCAGTGCTTTCATGTCGGGTTCACCAGAAATGTCATAGATTTCGTGTACGAGCTGCTAAACACGGAGTTCAAGTTGCAGCAAGGAAAGAAGCTAACAAGAAGAAATCAAAATTTTGATGCCAAAGTTCACTATATTCCTTGTCAAGTAAATTACATGAGGTCCATGTTCAGAAAAATCTGTAGTATCTCATAACTAGCTTTGCATTCAGGTGTTCGAAGACAGTTCTGCCATTGGCACATAGGCTTGATGAGTTCTGCTGGGTAGCAATCCCTATGAACAATTCTCAGAAATCCATACAATGCCAATACAATGAAGTTCTATGGGCAGCAATTCTGAGCCTTTTCTCGATCTAATCGTTTGAGAAATCAACCCATAAGTCTACCCAACATTCAGCACCAGTTCAAGGCTGTTCTCAGCATTCAAATTTCAGCAAGAGATTGCCACAGGAGAAGGCAATAGCAGTGGACAGCAGGCTTCTTGAGAGCAACCCTGTCTGTCTGTGGTTAGCAATACCTCCTGTTTGGGGGCAGCGAAACCTAATAATTTCCTAGCCAAACTAGCCCCATAAATACCATCTACATCAGCTCAAATATCAACACCACTAGTAGCCCCAATATTACCTTTAACTGAGGAAAATAAGCAGCCCAAAAGGCTCCTGCTGTTGGTGCCTACTTCAAGACAGCCAACACCTTGTTTAAATCAGCATCATTGAGCTCATATACTTCTTGGCACCCAGAGAGCGTCGTAGATGGTGGTGATGAGCGACTTGCTGATGTGCACCAGCATCTGCGGCCTGTTCCTTGAATCCATTATCGTTTTTTTTACCAAAGCTTCCATTCTCATTAGTTGGCACAATCTAATCAATGCTATGGTTTACCACCTCACCATCAATATCAATGCAAGTCCTTTTTGTTTTCCTTTCATATACCTCGATGTCTTCATAATCCAAAAACTGGTCTATGGAGCTTAGCACCTCCGATTCTAGGAAAGTAGCCAAAGACTGGCCTCCATCTTCATCACAGAAAAGGGCAAGCGAATACGAGAGTCACAGAGGCAACTTTTATTGGCAGTCTCATTCAAGTCTTCGTCTTCATCTTCACTCTCCTCCTCCTTCGTCCGAGCTCGTCAACTTCGGCTTTTCGTCCTCCTTCGATTCTCTCGTCGTCATAGCTCATCAGCACGTTGTCCTTCACCGGGGTAGAAGACGTTGCAATGCTCCTCTTTGATTGTAGGTTGGCGTTTTCTTCAGCTCTCTGTGGCACATTGTTGGCTTCACCACCTTGAACTTCTTCGCTACTAATCTTCGATCGCCTCCATGTCAGAGAGCTCACCCTTCATCGTCAGCTTGCAGAGCTTCATCTACCTCCTTTCAGAACGCAGGAATGTACAAAGGGGAGGATGGGTGAGGGAGCGAATAGGATTCGATGAATTAAACTTCTCAGAATACCAGAGATATGCCCTAGAATGGAAAATTCCCTGTAGTTTGCCAGATTTCAAACGATTCAGGATCGAGAGGTTCCTAGTAAAGGCGATGGCGAAGTCCCCCGATCATTAAGATCCTCATATCGATCATCTGTAGCCTCCGTCCTCTCTATCAACTGCTTTTTTTCTTTTTCATTCTAGGAATGTCAATCTCTAAATCGGTGAGTGAAAAGCTGCCTGAAGTTCCTGGCTCCACGCATCATGTCTGGGGAAGCCCTGTTCTGATCGATGACATCAACCATAACCACAAGCTTTTCATAGCTTGGTCCATAATTCCCATAGCAATGCACCCCAATCTCAACATAGCGTCGGTAAGGCTATATTGAGGATGCGAAGCTTTTGATCTTTCCCTCCAACTTTTGAAACAGGAAGCTTAACCCACCTCTTACACTTATTCTAGACACTTGTCTCTTATCTCCCCCAAGATTGTTTTGACAGAGAGAATAGAACCAATCTCCCTCCGGTATGCAAGATAGACCAACACATTCTATGTGATATGCTGCTGGGCATCCATCACAAAGAACAAGATCTCCCCCATCACCACATTCTGCACAAATGTCATCATTATCATTGGGCTTATACCAGCAGCTCTATCCTGTCTCTTCACTGAAAGAGCTACTGCAACCTCATGTAGTGACTGCCCATCTGATAGAAATATACTCAAATACGGATTTCGTCGAGAACCCCAACCAGCATGAGCTTCAAATGATGAACAACTAATCACTTCATTGCAGTATCCATAGCAAATTCCCAAGCCTTCCTTCGATTCCACGGTATCCTGCACTTTTCTTGGAATTCATCATTGAAATTGACAACATGATATTACTCTTTGGCATCAGTTTTTCATATTTTTCTAATACACACACAACATGCATACAAACTGAAACACACACAAACACAAACACACAAGTGGAGTATGTACATTGGATGCGGATACTGAAAAGGACGGAAAGATAATGCAGCAATCAAACACAATGAAACACATGCGAAAAGATAACACAGATGCACAACAAAAAAATGGAGGTGTTTACGGCTCGGATGCGCAGCAGCACGACAACGTTACCCTCCCTTGATGCTTGCTTGCTTGGTTGCTACTTCTTCTTGTTCTCCTCTTTCTTGTTCTCTCTTTCTTTCTCTCCTTGGCTTTCCTTTTTCCCTTCTTGTGTGTTTGAAATGAAAGAAGAGGTGAGTCATGAGGAGGTGAGGCATGAAGAGACTGCATGTCGGCTAAACTCAAGCTTCAGAACCGCAAAAAACGTAGGAAAGGAAAGGCACAGTTTGAAAAGAAATGATTTAAGTATGGTTTAAATTTTGACGTGTGCATCTATTTTCGCGTGTATATGTGTGTCTATTGTTCAGATAGACGCGAATATAGACGCGTAGTTAAACGCGGATATAGACGCGCGTTTGATTTATCATAATTTTTTGTTTTTAAGATAAGTTTTGATAGTGAATTCTTATCATAAGTTTTAATGTATTTATGATGATTTTTGTATATTTAAAATTAAGATCTTATGTAAACATATGAATGACAAATATTTTGATCATGTTGTCATGAATTAGGTTTAATCATGTCGACGTCGTCATCACCTAGTGCGTTGCAAGCTGGTGAGTCAATGAGCACATCCTCAAGTGAGGATGAAACCTTGCGTCTTCATAATCGAGATGCATGGCTATGACGAAAAACTAAATGCATATGTGATCATTGTCGAGGGTGTATTTTTGAAGCACGTCGAATTGCAATGTCACACCTCAGCTTGTATGGAGAATGGGACCAAGAAAAATCACCTGTATTCATTGTTTTTTTTTACCACTAAGATTGCATGTCTATGTTTATACGGGAATTATATATCAATGTACATGAAAATCCCTTTTGTGGTTGAGCAGGATGCGGTGCCACATCCTCAGATGCTCCCTCCCGGGCGTCGAGAGGCTGCAAAATGTCGACGCAAGGAGGCAGAGTCTTCAAGAAGAGTAGAGACTGACGACCATGATAGTAGCCCTCATGAAATGCCCCATCAAGTCGTAGAGGATGAGATTTTGGACAACATGGTACACCATCTATTTTTGCAACCGGTTCAGGGAGAAGGTCACTCTACGAAGCCAGATGATCCACTATATGTAGCATCATCTACTCCGTTGTATGAAGGTTGTACGTACTCCATTCTTCGTGCATCCCTCGAGATACTTAACTTGCAAACAATTTATGGATGGAGTAAGGTCAGTTTGGATGCGTTATTGAAGTAGGTATCAATTTAGTTTGGCTTATATATGAATCATAATATTAATTGTTAATTCTATTTTGAAATCAGACAGAAATATATGTTGTGGTTTTTTAACACACTTTTAAAAATATATGTAGGTTATTATCACAAATGCTTTCAAAAGGAAACAAATTGCCAACTAAGAGAGAGCAAGCAAGACATTACTTGACATCTCTGGGAGGCCTCGATTATGTGAAGATCCATGCATGTGTCAATGATTGTGTCTTATTTCGTGGGATTCATGAGTTCGCATGAGAGTGTCCTGTTTGTGGTGAATCAAGATATGAAGTGGAGATGAAGTCAATGGATGTGCCTCATAAGGTTTTGCGACATTTTCCGATTGTTCCACATATAAAACTTATGTTCAAGTGTAAGTCTATTGGAAAGCTCATGTCATGGCATGTTAGTCATCGTTCAAGTAATGGAAAATGGAGGATCCCTGCAAACACACCCGCATGGCAACATATAGATAATTTGTGGCCTGTTTTCAAAGAAGAGCCAAGAAATTTGAGATTTGGTTTAGGTATGGATGGAATCAATCCATTTGGCATCAAAAGCACATCATACAGTGTATGGCCAGTGGTATTGGTGAACTATAATATTCCTCCATCCATGGCAATTAAAAAGGGACATGTGATGTTGTCCCGCCTGATTCTTGGAAAGCACAAGGTAAAAAACATGAACATTTACTTAGAGCCTTTGATTGAAGAGTTAGAAATGTTATGGGAATGTATTGAGGTGCAAGATACAAGTGCATCTGCATCCTCTAGAGATTTCACATTGAAGGCCATGTTGTTGTGGACCATGCACGACTTTCCAGGATACGGAAAGTGTTCAAGTACATGTATATAACTCTATATTTGAAATTCAAGACTTGAATCAATTGCATTTTATTAATTCACTTGTTTTTTCAGGTTTAACCACGTCAGGATATCATACATGTCCTATTTGCGATCCCTCTCTAGTTTCCTCTAGGCCGACATGTTTAAAGAAGGTTATCTACGAAAATCATCATAGATTTCTTCCTATTGACCATCCCAAATATGTTCTCCCTACTAATGGAATGACTCCACAATCTCTAACCATTCGAGATTGGAAGGAGAGATGGATTAATGCCGACAACCACCCTCCACCCGGCATGAGTCAGTAAGAAGTGCATTTCTCTCGATTGACTTTAAAGTATTTAGCATGATGAATTGTTTACATAATATATTGTTTGTTTGTTAGGTTCTCTATATTTTCATCTTCCGTACTGGACTGAACTCAAGATCAATCACCTGTTGGACCCCATGCACATATTCAAAAATGTTGTGTCTACATTATGGGATCACTTGATAGGGGCTCGTGATTCAGTTAATGTAAGGGAGGATTTACGTAACATTGGTTGCATGAGACAAGCCTGGCCACGCATTGGACCCAGAGGAAAGATTGAGCTACCCCATGCACCTTGGATGTTGTCAAATAACGAGGAAAAAATAGTGAAGGAACAAATATATAGCTTTTGAACACCCACAGGATGTATGAGATGTCTCAAGGGAGCCTTCATAAAGAAAAAGAAAAGAGGTGTGGAGAAACTATCTGGTTTGAAGTCCCATGATTGGCACAAAATGATTCAAGTAAGGGTATCTCTAACCATGAATATAGTAATTAGTGGAGTAACTATGTGTAAACTTTGGGGTATGATGACTTTTTCCTCAACTAATCATTTGATCTATGAATATTGTTTACATTCAGTTCGTACTTCCTACTAGCATATCCCATTGTGCCTCCAAAGATGTACGTGATATCATTTACAAGATGGGAGAGCTTGTGAGGTGTGTATACATTGTATTTTTTCATTATATATCTTTGAATTTCTACAGAAAAATAAACAATTCTCAAATACATCTTGACAGATACGTGAGCTCGAAGGAAATCGATCCAAACACATTGCAAGATACTCGAGTATTATCTGTTGAGGTGGTTTGTTTGGTGGAGGAAATTTTTCCTCGATTCATTTTGACTACTCAATTACATTTACTCGTACATTTGATTGATGAGATCTCACTTTGTGGGGCAGTTCATGTAAGGTGGATGTTTTTTCTTGAGCACTTCATGAAAACCTTGAAAGATTTTGTGAGGCAAAAAGCACGGCCTGAGGGAAGCATGACTGAGGGTTTGTTAGTGAAATCATCCCTTGTTTATATCTCTGAATATCTTGCTGAAGTGGATCCCTCTCAACCACGAGTATGGAAAGATGATGAAGACTTGAGAATGACCTCTATAGTACCTCAAGGAAAAGGAATGAGTAAAGTGCTAACAAAAGAAGAACTTCGTAAGTTAAATAGTTTTTGTGTGCTCAATAGTGATGTAATGAGCAAATGGGTGACACTATATAATGAAGCAAGGGCAATAATAAAAAGCGAAAGACAAGAATTTTGCACTAGATATGGACGTAATGTCTCATTTCTAGATCATCTAAATGCGCTCCCATCTCATATTGATATAGATTGGTTACATGAGGAAATGGAGAGAATGGAAAAAGAGGAGGAAATTAATATATCTCAAGAAGAGTGGGAATACGCACGAGGTTGCTTATCAAAGGTGAGACGTACTATCAATTAATTTGTTTCTATAAGTTTTATTTTATATAAATATTTGACATGTTTGATCTTTTATCTTTTACTACTAGTGCACATTATTCAATGCACTTTGGTGTGAGGGTAAACATCTTCGAACTCAATGTATAGATGAAAAGAGAAATACCCAAGATTGTGGTGTCCTTGCTCACTTCGAGGCTGCCAATGGTACCATGGAAGGTTATTGTGGCTTGATCCAAGATATTCTGAAGCTTGACTTCGGACGATTCTTTATATATGTACTGGATGTGAAGTGGTTTAAAGAAGTCGTAACAAATGGTGAGCATTGCACAATCAGACGCCATCCAAGTGGTTTTGTAATTATTGACTCTACAAAATTTCACCAAAACAAGAATGACACATTAGTACTACCTCAACAATGCGAGCAGGTATATATGCAAAGGCTAATTTTTTATATGTATACATGTGATACATATACACAATATAATAAGTACTTAAGTTTTTTTCTTTTGTTTTTCAAATACAAGTTGTGTATCATCCAATGGTAAACAATAACCGATGGTGGTATGTCATCCCTATATCTAATCGTTCAAAACCAATATATGGTAATATTACCGACATGGAGATAGCAGATGACAATCCAACAATGAATGATGATGTGCATGATGACACCATAATGGATGATATGCATGATATAGTACAAGATGAACCTCGCGAGGATGTTCAAGGAAATGTAGAAGAAGACAATAATGTGATTGTCGATGATATTGATGAAGTTATTGAGCAATATAGCAACACATCTGATAGTGGGATAGACTTATTTGTTTCGTTACCTCTTGGTAACATAGACCTAGAAGTAGATAGTTTAGCAAGGGCTGATCTCATTGAAGATGAGATGGATCATTCACTGTAACATACTTAATTTGCTTATTGATTCAATGTGTATTCCTAATTCTATGCTTTTTATCATGCGCACACGTGCATACTCAAGAATCAATAGTTAATTTTAAAGCTAAATTGAATTTTTCATAATAAAAAGGAAGTATCTTTTATCATCTTCAAGTACGTAGAGAAATTATGAGATACATATTGCAATGCTTGCTACTAATTGTAAGGTTTTTGTCGCTTGCCGCTAATTACTTATATTAGGCTTGTCAACTGGAGGAACTGCCATTCATTAGAGAGCAATGAAAAAGTAATTATTAACTCTATTTTTTTAATTCAATGATTCAATGTGTATTCTTAATTCTATGGTTTTTATCATGCGCACATGTGCATGCTCAAGAATCAATTTCAGGTGGGTAAATAATTATTAACTTTGGTTTTTTAATTATGTGAATTGCTAATTTTAGGTGGTTAAATAATTGTGCGTCTACTGGCGCGTCTATATTAGCGTCTATTTGCGTGGATATATAGACGCAAAATTCGCGTCTATTTACACACACTTATAGACGCTCTAATAGATGCGCCCGACTTTGCGCGTCTAACATGCGTGTCTATGCCTCGTTTCTGTTGTAGTGCCATAAAGATGCAACCAATTCAAATGGATCAAGCTCTTCAAAGAAAAAGTAAAATTCGCACCACTACGAGAAGGATGTTTTGGTTCCAAATCTTGAAAAAAAAGTTGTAATGTTAACAATGGTAATACTACTAGAAAATAATATTTGGGAGCTAGTAGACCACATCTTACCACATCATGATATTAATCCTTTTGAACATTGGAGACTTGCTCATTCTTAATGTAGACCTTGTCTTGCTTTTAGCTACTAAAATATGACAATAATAGGAACACAAATCAATGACTATGGTATAAGGATTTGGAATAACAATAGAAGAATTGTGGTAGGCTGTAAGACTCTATCAACGTTTTAAAAGGGTTACCCTGAGCCTCAGGAGGGTCACTCATGAATATATGTATATATAACGTGAGTTAAAAATAAGGGATTTTTAAAAAATCAATTTTATAATTTTTACATACAGAAGGGTGTCATATAAAGGATTTACTTACAGATTGAATAGAAAAGGGTTGTGTTTGATTCAAGAAAAATTCACAGATTAGGATATTTATAAATAGGCCATGAACGTATGTTATATAGAGAATATATATATAGTGAACCCCCCGAGAAGCACCGTGGATGGAAGTCTGATCTTACATGTCATTATTGTGGAAAAGCAGGACATATTAGGCCGTAGTGCCATAAAATGTGTGATGATAAGCGCAAGAAAAAGGGAAAAGAAAAAGTGCAGAAAAAGTCTTCTGAGTGTAGTATTGTACCTGCAAAATCCAGTGTGAAGATAGAAGAGGTTAATGTCATGCATGCCACTGATTCAGATGATGATTACATACTTGCAGCTTCTTCATGCAATGCCTTAGAGACTTCTGAGATACATTCTATGGATGCGCAGTGCTGGCTCTTGGATTCGGATGCATTCTTTTCATGTGACACCCTATCGCGATTGGTTTCATACCTATCATACCATATTTGGTTTTGTGCACCTTGGTGATGACAGGTCTCTTGACATTTTGGGCATTGGAGATGTCAGGCTACAATTTCTTTCTGGCAGTTCTTTTGTTTTGCATGATGTACGCCACGTACCTGTGTTGACTCACAGCCTTATGTCAGCTGGACAGCTTGATGATGCATGGTATTTTGTGTCTTTTGGAGACTCTGCATGGAAGATTACTCATGGGAGGCTTGTGCTTGCAAGAGGTGTCAAGTCTGGCAGCCTCTATCCCTTACTTGTATCTGGAGCTACATTAGATTATGTTTTGTCTTTGTGTTCTATTCCCCATGTATCCCTTTGGCATGCTCGTTTAGGGCATATGTCTCTTAAAGGAATGAAAATGCTCTGTGCTTTGCAGTATCTTCCGCCTTTTGACTCTTCGCATTTTGATTCTTATGATCATTGTTTGTATGGTAGGCAGACTATAAATATACATAAAAGTCTCGTAAGCAACACATGGGTGAGCCCTTGGCTCTTATGCACTCAGATGCATGTGGGCCCTTTCCCTATTAGTCACTTGGTGAGGCAAAGTACTTTGTTACTTTCATAGATGATTACTCACGTAAGGTTTGGGCTTATCCCATAAAGAGAAAATCCGATGTCTTAGACACATTTCAGCGTTCGCTTGCACTAGCAAAGAACCAGTCTCGAAAAATGCTCAAATGCCTAAGGTCAGGTAATGGGGGTGAGAATGTATCATGTGCTTTTGAGCAATTTTTTGATGAGCGGGGTATTAAGTGTCAGTTGATTGCCCCTTACACCCCACCCCAGAATGGTATGGTTGAACTCATGAATAGGACCATTCAGGAAAGGGTCCATAGCATGCTTAGCCATGCTAGCTTACCATAGCACTTTTAGGCTGAGACAATTACTATTGTAGTGCATCTCATTAATAGGTCACCTAGCAGCAGTGGCATTGACTTTCAGGTTGGAGAGGAGGTATGGGCAGGCAAGTCCCCCTCTTCTTATGATCATTTGCGTGTCTTTGAATATGAGACATTATGCCATGTACCCAAGGACAAACGCAATAAGTTGGATCCGAAGAGTGTCAAATGCATTTTCATTAGCTATAGAGATGCAGGAGAGATGGGTTACCGTCTATGGGATCCGTAGGCGCGAAAAGTGATCCGCAGCCATGATATCATCTTTCGATGGGGATTTTCAAGAGATACTCTACAACAATTGGTGCACATACTACAAGAGACTTAGCAACAATAAATTCAAGTGTTACAACAACAACAACAACAACAAAGGCAAGACGATGAGAAGATTGATTCCACAGCTATCAAGGCCCTAGAGGAAGTTGGGTGTGAATTAAAACAATTTAATGGTCAAAATGTCTCTGTTTTTATTCGCTTATATGTTTAAAAAAGGCTCTTCTTTGGTGTACCACAACATGCATGGAGTGGTTATTTTACCACACTAGCCAAGCATGGTCTTTAAGAAAGAATCCATGGTCTTTTTCAACAAGATGCAAATTGGATTGCATTCAAAAAATCCCTACGTGAAGAATTCTTCTTAGAAGACTCTGGCCTAATGATAAAGAAAAGTTTCACTGAATGGGTTGAAAACCCTAGCAATGGTTTAGCTGCAATAGCTCTATATCATGAGTTTGAAAGAAAATTTGGACAACTTGATGCTGAAGACTAATAAAGTATGGAAGGTCAGAAGATTGAATTATTCCTTAAGGCTGCAGATCCCAATCAGCAAGAGAAGCTTGCTGATCACCTAGAAGATGCTACCTCTGAATCAAGAGTCAAGACTTCATGGACAGATGTTACTCATGCAGCTAACATGATTACTCGACGAGAGTGGATGCGACTAAGATTGGGCTCTACTTCAACTTCAACAACTCCATTGATGGAGCTTCTTCCACCTTCAAAATCCCCTATTCCTTTGACTAATCAACCAACTCTTTCTTCTTCAGTTCCTTCGAAAAATGATGTAATGGATGAAATCATTAAAAGCATGTGTGACCTTCATCTAAATCTTACAAAAATTAGTTTCAAAGTAGAGAAGGTGGATGTCAAAGTCGAAGAGCGAGGACAAGCATCAACTCAAAGACCCATGAGAGAAGACTTTAAGAGATATTGTATTTGGTGTGACAGTCAACAACATGACACGAGGGAGTGTTTTTCCTTCCACGAGGCTGACACACAGAAGCTCGTCTTTTGAAAAGACAAAAAAATTCATGCGGCTAAAAGTGGTCTTCCACTGGAGCCAAATTTTGGCAATGGTGGAATGAAGAAAAGATTAGAAGATTTAGCTGTAAAGAATGCCTATGCAGCAATTGATGCAGCTACCTATGGGCTACAAATTGAGCCAATTAAAACAAGTTTAAAAGCATGTAAAGCTAATGTGCAATCTAAAGTATGGATACAGGCACTAGATCAAATGAAACGCGGTAAAGCATTGAAAGAAGATTTGGCTAACACCAGTCAGTATATTCGAGGAATGACTGGTTGGAAAGAACCGGAAAATCCTTATCCCCCCTAGCCCCGACGGTCGTGCTAGAGGGGGGGAGAGGGAAATAGAATGTCTAGCAAGCTCCTTGCTGGAGCTTCCTCACCTCTAATCACCATAGAGTCGACACGTAGGGAGGGAGGATCCCCCTCCCCTCCCCTATTTAATTTATGAGAGAGGGTGTGCAGGCTGGGAGGAAAACTGCTGAGACGGGGCTGCCATGGAACAAGAGAAGACACTGTCACCGCCGTGAAGTAGAGAGAGAGGGTGGTCGTGAAGGAGAGAGGGAGGAGCTAAGCTGGATGTTGGGAAACGAGACACGCCAGCAGTCACTTCTAAGTTGCCGCAGCAGTCCGACCCCCTGCCCGTATTCACGCCTCCAGCAGCTCGAAGTGCAGTCTGCCCTGCCGTTAACATGTCGCCAACTGTCGCCTGGATCGCAAGCTGCCGCCATCAACATCCCCTTTTCTTCCACGTGGCGAATTCAGCCTCTACAAGCTTTGGAAGCTTCTTGGGAAGCTCCCAAAGCCCTTAGGAAGCCCCCTTTCATACCCTTTGTTCTCTCCCCCCCCCCCCCCCCCCCCCGTTTTAAAATCCCCTTAGCTCCCATTCTCTTGGCCTCAAAACCACCATCTCCCCCTCCCCCCCCCCCCCCCCCCCCCCCCCCGTGCTTTTAAAAGTCACATAGCCCCTTTTTCATATTTTATAAATCCTCAAGCCCCCTTTTCCTTGGAACCACACCCCCGTGTTAATCCCTTAAACCCCTATCCCTTTTCCTTGGAACCACACCCCCGTGTTAATCCCTTAAACCCCTATCCCTTTTCTTTGGAACCACCCCTCTTTCCTCCGTATTTATACCTTCCCTAGCCCTCCCCTTGTGGCGTATTGAAACCCCCTTTTTAAGTTTGACTTAAGGGTCCTTCGACCTTATTTATAACCTTTATGGTTACTATATCCCCTTAGAAGTTCTCTCCTGCACCTTGTGTTTTTTCCATCCATTTTCGTTCCTCGTTTGAGCGAGACATTAAAAGACCATTAAGCCTTCCCCATGGCTTCAATGGGTCTTAATCGTAGAAGACTCTGAAACACCCTTTCAAATTTCCCTGACTTCCAAGGAGGGAGCCTTCCAAAAACTACTATCGACAAGCGGTGCAAGGAAGTGACGGTGGAATTCCTAGGAGGAGTTGTAGAGCTGCTTCCACGTTCGAAAAACTACAATTGCGATGCCTCCTAAGAAAGTTCAAGGCGTAGCCGCGGGAGGGTCATCTCCTGGTATCCATGTGGATATCTCACCCCAAAACTAGGTTTTTCTTCTTGGCTTTAATTCGGTTTTAAGTCGATCATGCAAAGAGAAATTGTTAGGGATAGGATATATTTGTCCGAGTTATTTGTAATGAAGGAGTTTAGCTTATTTGAATGAATGATAATGTATAGAACTTAGTTTCCTTCGAATTGCATCAAGCATTATAAATTACGAGCAAGATTATCCATTTACTATAGTAGTATATTTTAGTTAAATCCTAAAGGTATAGAAATTATATCTTGCACCATTAGTCTTATTCCTTTTGCAATGAATCATTGTAAATGATTAAATTCATGAAAGGTTTCTTTCGTTGCTCAAATTACTAGGAAGTTATCATTGCTAATTGCACATCTTAGCAAGGAAAATGTTTGTTATTTGGCATGAGTTCATCTGCAAGAAAAAAGGAAGTTTAAATTGAACTGTATTGACTGAAAAGTAAATTGTCACAAGGATAGCAAAACTGTGACAAGACAATTAATATTACCTTCCAAAAGATATACAAACCAATCTAAACATAGAAATATTCATACCCTAAGCACTTGACTACTTTCCTTATTGTAGGGTCAGAAAAATTTGTAAAGATAAAGAACTAGGGCTGTCCCCGAGATCCTTAAAAAGAAACCCTAAGGCCGACATACGTCAGCTTAAAGGATCTAAAACGGATTATTCCATCGCAGGACTTGCGCAGCAAGTACGAAATCATTTAGTCTTGACATTGATTCACAAGGAGAAAGTGTAAAAACCCTCAATAACGATGGCATATCCCTACGCAAGTTATCTTGCAAAAGGAGGTAGTTTTGGATATCCTTCTAAATAAGGAAAGTTGTAAACCGGAAACTAGCATATCTAAGGAACTTTAGGGTTGACCAAGTTGGGTTAATAAGGTATGCCCTACACCGTAATGTAAAGGATCTTGCCAATTTACAAGACACCTTGGGAATGAGTGCTGATACACTCAAAAAGGAAAGAAAACTTCCTTAGCAGTTTGCCAAACAACACGGTTGATTAATGGAAATGTTTGTGCTTGCTAGAGATTTAAGGGGTCTGTTTGAATTATGAATTACAAATTAAATGAGTACCTATACTTCAGGTTAAAGGCTGAAGGAAGAGGCAGTTGCAGTTAACCCCGACTACCTGCCTAACCCTAATCAAGGCGGTTGTTCACCGCACCGGGAACGTGGACTGAACCCGCTACGAGAGGTCTCTCCGTTGAGCTCTACTTGGAGTAGGAGGACGTTGGGTGCCAAGGGGGGCTCTGGCAGTAAATCCCTTGCCTTCCGGGTCCTGCACAAGAGGCTAATGTGACTCGGGATTGGATCTCGAGGCCCGCATACTAGTTTACCAGCGGAAGCTTGGAATAGTGATCCCTGGGGATTACTGGATAGCCGTCGGGCGGATTATAGACAAGCCTATGGGCGGAACTTATTGTATTTCAATGATAAAATGATGAAATGTTAAAAAAAAGAACTTGCTTGATATTGTTTTTCCATGTCAAGTGATAAGATTACGTGAAGGAACCAGTGCTTAACAGGATTAATTAATGAAGCTGATTGTTATATGTCAAATTATTGTGTTAGATAATTACATAACTAAAACCAAAGCGAGGAAAGTGCGGAGGATGGGCCATGGGTCCGTCCTACGATTGGGTGGTCCCGGTTAGTCGAGAAATTTCCTCAAAAATCTCGAAGAACAGCGGGATGATCATCAAAACGAATAACGAGAGCGATGACCTAGAGTTACGTCTTACCCGATTTATATTGTTTTAGGGGAATTGAATGGGACTATGCCTTATGGCAGAGAGGTTGAGCCTTGCATCCCTCTCATTTCCCATTCTCCTTGAACCAAGTGCAGCGTGAATCCGCTTCGGACCTGCCGTTTCTGCGTAAAGTAGTTCGCTCGGGTCTGACGCTAGTTGCTGTTAGCTAATGACCAATCATGAAAACCCTAATTACGGTCGATCCTAAGTGGAAACGGCCAGGATACTTCCGCTACGTGGCAAACGCGGGAAGACCTAGATCGCAAAACCCATAACATTCCATGGGAGTGCCGGGCGGAGTTTTGTAGACATCCTTTCTGATGGACTGCTAAGACATGTCCTGGATGATACTAGTGGACACGTTACAATTGATATCAGAGCCGACCAACAACGGAATTGTTTTTATGAGATCTCAATAAAAGGAAGTAAAGAAATTGTTGCTGTCCAAACATTTTCTCATCTTCAATGCTGTCTTGCAGAATTATGAAGCGTGGAACAAGTTTTTGGTATTTCGGGTCATGTTTATGACTGCAATGCATTCTCCCCTTTATAGACAAAGAATTGGGATGATGAACATCCTGGAGCAGATTTATAATCCATCACCTTTATACATAGAATAAAGATGGACGGGGTCTTCAGGAATCTACTATATAGCTGCCCACCGGTTTGCTTATCTACAGACCAACCTAAAGAGGATGAAGTGGTTGGAAGACTTGAAAGTCGTGAAGCTGTTCATTTTTGTGGAAGCTCACGTAAATTCAACTTTACATATTCAAGGTCGGAGGGTTGAAATGAACTCATATGTATATGAGGAAGTAACCCGCGTAATCCCAGTCGACAGGATTAAAGTGTTGGGCCGCCATGAGAAGTATGGATTCCAACGGAAAGGGTATCCTGAACTTCCAATGAATTATCGATTCCTAAAGATCCATGACCCAAAACCCTACTATTACACAGTTCCTGTAGACAAATGCAATACAACGTTGTTCTCCCCAAATTGAATGTAATGATTGGCCTATCATCACACGAAACGTTGTATTCAAAAAGGCTATGCCCATGTAAATACAAATAAAGACTTCTTTTTATCAATATCTGGCTGTGCATAAGAGTTGTTAAAAAGTTAAGTAGCTACATTGTTTACGAGATAGCTGAACTAAAAATGAAAGATAAGCTAACGTCGATTATCATATAATAACGTTAAGAAAACTTTTATCCGGGCACAACCCTAGGTACAGGTTCCAAATTCGCCTCCTACATCAAGTACTGCTGTGACCCAGGAGAAGAAGTTCCTCCTCAAGCAGATAAAGCCACCCGAGTTTGACGGGAGAGGCAGATTCGTCTAGGCTGATGTTGAAATTTGGATTGAATCCATGGAGGATTACTTTGAAGCAGCTGGTACTGCACCTACCAATCAGGCCATGCTCACCAAGTTAAAGCTCACCGGTGAAGCCAGACTTTGGTGGAAGCAATGGTGCAGGGATCAAGGGATTTCAGAGGGGTCCGTTACCTAGGAGAAGTTGAAGAAAGCCGTGCAGGGAAGATATGCAGAAAATGAATGAGTTCTACAAGCTAAAACAGCTAGGACTCACTCTTGACGCATACTACTCTAAATTCGTCTCACTTTTAAAGTATGCGCCACAGATGGACATGACACAGCAAGTGTCCAAATTTTGTGCGGGCTTAAATCCACCCGTAAATACCCGTCTCGAATCTATGCGTCCATCAGATCTTCAGGATGCACTCATTCGAGCAGCGCCTATAATTCAGGAGGTGCAAGCTAGACCAAGAGGTAACAAAACTTGGTCCTATAGTGACCCGAACAGAGGAGCATTCAGACCTCAAATGAAGAGAGTTCAAGGTCATAATCAGGGACAAAGGAAGAAAGCAAGGACAAATAATGTCAACAACTTTGTTCCTACTCAAAGTAACGGCCGAAACCTCTGTTGTTTCCACTGCAACGAAACCGGTCACTTCAAGAGGCAATGTCCCAAGCTCAGCGGAGGACATCGCCAAACGCCTTTCCAAGGTGCAGGCCGCGGTCAAGGAGCCATTACCCATGGAAGAGGAAGAACTGCTTGCATTTCCAATAGGCAAATATGCGAAGAAGAAGAAGAGGAAGATCCGACTATGGAAGCTGAATTCGAAAAAGCGACAGTCCTTGCCGCTTTACACAAGAAAGGGCCAAATCGCCAGTTCTCGGTGATTTAGACACCGTCAGACTATCAAGGTAAAGGTTTCAAAACCTTGATTGATTGTGGCAGTACACATTCCTTTATCTCACCAGCATGTGCAAAAAGTTTAGGAATAACCACAGTAGAAGCACCTACCCTGCTCGTGGAGTTGGCAAACGGTGGTGAGGTAACTTGTACCAGGCAAACTGCTAAGGTGAAATTCTTTCTGGGAGGAAAGAAGACTTCAGTCAAATTCAGAGTCATGAATTTAGGTATCCATGAGTGTCTACTCGGGATGGATTGGCTTAAGCCTAACGACGCCCACGTCCACTGTGGAAAGGGTCAAGTTTCCTTTCGAAACGCTGAAAGGGAATTTGTCACAACTCAAGGTAAGGCAGGAGTGCCAAAAATCCAATCAGCCAAAGTATCTCGGATCATAAAAGGAGTCAGAAAAGGATTACCCATTTACCTGATCAAACTCAACAAGTTAGATCAAAAGCAAGAGTCTCATGAAGGACCTTCTTGGCTAAAGGAATACGCTGACGTATTCCCTGAGTAATTGATTGAACTTCTGCCTCAAAGAGAAGTAGATCATGAGATTAGGCTAGTACCTGGAGCTGCACCAATTGCAAAGAGACCTTATAGAATGTCCATACCGGAGGCAATTGAGTTGAAGAAACAACTCAAGCAACTGTTAGATCAGGGTTACATCCGGCCTAGCAACTCATCGTGGGGAGCTCCAGTACTATTCCAGAAAAAAAAAAGATGGGACACTTCGACTATGTATTGATTACCGAGGGTTGAATCAATTAACAGTCAAGAACAAGTATCCTATTCCTAGAATAGATGAGCTTCTTGATCGTCTTCAAGGTGCAAAGATCTTCTCCAAGATTGATCTCAGGTCAAGTTACTATCAGATAAGGATCAAGGAAGAAGATATTCCAAAGACGGCCTTCAATACAAGATATGGGCTCTTTGAGTTCCTGGTTATGTCATTCGGGCTTACAAATGCACCTGCCACCTTCAATAGATTAATGCAAGATATCTTTAGACCATATCTTGATGATTTCGTACTTGTCTTCTTCAATGACACTTTAGTCTATTCTAAATAGGAAGAAGAAGATCATGAACCTCAACTTCGGATTGTCCTTGAGACAATGAGGTCTCATAATCTGTATGCAAAAATGAAGAAGTGTGCATTCTTCAAGCATCAGATTGAATATCTGGGATTCATAGTATCATCAGAAGGAATATCAGTAGACCCAGCCAAGGTTCAGAGATGTGCTTGAATGGCCAATACCAGTATCCGTCAAAGAGATACGTAGCTTTCTTGGATTGACAGGATGGTATAGGGTCTTCATCAAAAACTATGCTTTGATTGCAGCACCTCTTACAGACTTACTAAAGAAGCAGACTTCCATTACATGGTCAATTTTCGAACAAAATAGCTTCGACAAATTGAAGCAAATTTGGTATCAGCACCTATTCTAAAACTTACTGACCTCAATAAGGATTTCGAGGTAGTAACTGATGCTAGCATTCTTGCCTTGGGGTGTGTACTTATGCAGGAAGGTCATCCAGTAGCATACTCTTCAAGAAAATTGAAGAGTCATGAAAAGAATTATGCCATGCATGATCTGGAATTACTAGCTGTCATCCATGCTCTAAATCTTTGGAGACACTACCTGTTGGGTAACAAGTTTACTCTAGTAACCGATCATAAGAGTCTCTAATGGATTTTTACCCAGAACGAGCTCAACATGAGACAACGTCGGTGGATTGAACTATTGGAGGAATATGATTTTGAAATCAAGTACCGACCAGGGAAGGAGAATGTAGTTGCCGATGCACTCAGTCTCGCAAGGCATTCCTAAATTCCCTAATCTTGCAGAATCCATCAACGGCCAGATCTCTGGCTAGAAAAGTATCTATGCCAAACAACCCTATACTTGAACTAGTATCCATCAACGGCCAGATCTCTAAACCTGCGCATCCTTCATGAGTTTTCGGTAGACCTGTTTCTCCATCAGATTCATCCTGTCCCACTGCCCAACCTATGCCAATAGGGCTAGTATCAACTGTCAACATGATTGGCCATCCACACTGATAATCCGCCTTGCCAAGAGTAGGAGCTGACTGCAACAGTTTCTTGAGTTTACGCATGGCTTTCAAATGCTTCTCATCCCAATGAAATTTCAGCCCCTTTCGAAGCAGCTGATAGTGAACATCTACTATGTGAGCAAAATGAGGAATCCAATCATGTAAAATACACAAGCTCCCACAAATCTCTGCACCTCTGAAGTAGTTGAGCAATACTCTGCAATCCTGCTTATGGCATCCACCTTTGCAGGTGAAGGCTTCCTGCCATAATAACTAACCATATGCCCAACAATGATGACTTCATTAACACCAAAGACAGATTTCAGCCCTGAAAGAGTCAAATTCACCTCCTCTAGTTGTGTCAATATTTGCTCACAAGCAACCAAGTGTTCAGCCACAAACTCTCTACATCCTCGCAAATCAAGACTCTCATTCTTTTCTTCTTCTACACAACCCTTAATAGGCACATCATCTAGGAAAGGCATGGTATACTACGGAATATAGTCTTGTAGAACTCTATGCATAGCATTCATCATATGAGCAACTAAGTTGGTGGCACCTTGAGACAAGGTACACATCCTCACAATACCAATAGGTGTCTGCATAGTAGTAATATCCCTGCTTTCCAAGGCAAGCTGAAACTGGTCATAACCAGAATACAAGTCACCTAAGGAATAGATGGCTCGTCCTGCAAAAGCCTCGGCAAACTCATCCACAACTGGACCTGTTCCCAAATTTCTGATTGTCACTTTATTCACGGGCTGCATATCCTAAAT
This sequence comes from Lygodium microphyllum, assembly GCF_053477565.2. NCBI lineage: Eukaryota > Viridiplantae > Streptophyta > Polypodiopsida > Schizaeales > Lygodiaceae > Lygodium > Lygodium microphyllum. The sequence goes on from NC_141138.1 coordinate 134,263,976, forward strand.
AAATCTCAAGGTTCCATTCTTCTTTGGTACAGTAAACCACATGTTAGAATAGGGCGTAGAAGAGGGTTCCAAAATTCCCATCTTAATCTTCTCATTCAGAAACTCTATCAGCTTTGACAAGTGTGCTCTAGGCATAGGTATAGGACGTATATTCCATGGCACATGAGGAATAGTGAAGATGACCATAGACGCAACCAATTCGGGACTAATGCAGCCAATTTCATGAGGAAAGAAAGCAAATGCCTTACCATGTCGTCCACATCTCTCTAAAACATTCTTTTTCCACTGGAAGTAAGAAATCATCATTCCCAATCTTCAATTCTACAAGAGTTTCAGCTGTAAATTCATGTCCAATATTTGTAGGATCTCTCAACATAGGCTGCTTCATAGCTTTTTCTATCTGCACATCACTATCAGGAGGAAGTGGCCCTGCAACCGGCTTAACCTTCTTATCAATTGTTTTATACTTCGTGTCAACCTTGGCATCAGTCAGGCACTCTTTTCTTTGCTACAATTTCTGCAAATTTTCAGCAACTCTCAACTCTGTTGGCTGAAAGATTTCATCCCTTTGCTCTATGGACTGCATGGGTGCAGCTTGAAACTCTGTATGCTGAAATTTTTCAGCATTAAACTCTGTTGGCTGAATGGTTTCAGCCCTCTGCTCTATGGACTACCATGATGCAGCCTCATACTCTATATGCTGAATTTCTACAACATTTAACTCTGCTGGCTGAAAGGTTTCAGCCCTCTGCAACTCTGAAAGCTAATCAAGATCAGCCATAGATTCGGTTTGCTGAGTTTTCTCAGCCTCTAACTCTGTTTTCAGCATAAAATCAGAAATTTCCTGATACATATCCAAGGTTTGCACATGTATGATCTTTGAACCCTTACATACATCAGTTTTCAACATATTTTCCATCTTAGACAATGTATCTGCATAAGACATTCCTTCATACAGCCCATCCACATGCTCTTCTGCTTGCAAAATACCTGCAGTCTTCAACTCTTTCTCCTTACGACCAATGTACTGCCTGACAGCTCTAGACAAATCTGAAATTTTCTGATAACTCACTGAACTATCTGAAGAAAAACCAACAAAATTAGTGGAGAAAGACTGGCTGCCAGGAGGCGAGATCTCCTCTTTTCTCCGTTCCGTACCATTGGCGTCTCGCGAGACAGCGGTACCTAATGAAAATCCAACTCCTTCGCAAGTAGTGGTGCCTCACGCAAGGAGTCCCTGTTTCTCGGATGATTTACTCCAACAATCATAAACTGAACAGCTCGCATACCATCCTTACTGCGTATCTGTGCATAGGCTGAGGCATCATCCATCACTTTCGTCTCCATTCTTGCTTCTGTAATGAAAGGCTGTCCAAGAATAATCGGATAAGAGCAAGAATCCTGAACAAAGCAATGATAATCCTCCTCAACATTACCAATAGAAATTCTGATGCTCGGACAAGCAGCATACATATCTCTAGAAGTATTATTGGTTGCTCTCATGCGCCAGCCATGCTCTGCATCCATAGGCCACTTGCCACTCTCATAAACACCTCGAGCAATAAGATTAATCTCGGAACCATGATCGACTAAAGCGACCAAAGGAATCTCTTTCTCTCCAATCCTTACCACCGTCTCAGTGGTTGCTCTAGCCCAATGACTGCGTGAAAAATGATTGCGAGGAATGAGGATAGGGGTATGATCATCTTCATACTGCATAGCCTGAACTATTTTCTCCAACTGCGGATTGACAGAAGCATTCTCCACCATCACTGCAGCATCATGCTCTTCCCCAAGAGCTCCATGCCATAACCCCAAGAGGTCCTTCCATTGCATGTCGTTTCCTACGCAAAAGATCCTGCATCTGATCCTGTATTTCTCTTCTAGCAATCCCAAGAGCTTCACCAGCAGTAAAAGTGACTTCACTATTCAAAATTCTTTCATGAAAAATCTTACTCATATCTGTCTGCATATCAAGGTCTGACAAGAGCTTGAATCCTGGCTCCTTTCTTGGTTGTCTCTTTTCTTTCATCTCCTTGTCTCCCATAGGTTGTTCAGGACTTGATTGAGCTAGAGAACTCGTCATAGGTGGAGCTGTAACAGGTGGTGAAACAAAGTCACCCCCTCTAGTCTTTTTGGAGGTGCTAAGACCCTCCTCATGTCTTCTTCTCTTTTCCTCAACCATGGCATCTAAACCCTGTGTTTTCGCCATATAAGCAAAAATAGAATACCTATCAACATGAGAATCCCATCCCGTTTTCTCCTCGGATGCTGGAGCCCACACAAGCCATAGTAGATGCCTGAACTTTCCCTCTTCTCGCTATCTCCAAGGCAGAGGACCATAAAGCAGAGTCTCCATCTGATTTCTGCTCAAGCTGGACTCCATAAGCTGAAGCATCTCCTCTAACACTCACATAAGCTGATCCCGCAGCCATATCATCAACGAGCTTCTTCATGCCTCCCTTACCAAAGTTCGTGTCAATAGGAGTACCAGTCTCTGTCAGCCATATCTTCCCATCTTGTCCCCAAAACACTACGTTCTTTTTACGCGCTTCCTGAAAAGCATCACAATCTCTGCAGTGTTGGTGCTCTGTACTATCGCACCAAATACATCGTCTCCCTTTTCTTTGGCCAGCTGGAAAAGCAGCTCACTGGAGAAGGTGCTACAGCAGGTACTGACATAAGTTGCTCTTTTAACTTCCCAACTTCAGCTTTGAAGTCTCTATCGTCAAATCTGCTAAGCCTTTAATAACATCATCTACGAATAATGGCACTGGAGCAGCAGGGACTGGTGGATTTACAACAGGAGGAGTAGGCTTAAGCATAGAACTTGCAGCAGGGGTAGAAGTAGAGGTCTCCAAGGATTTTTCAGAAGCAGATCCTATATTACGATGCAATCGTACCCTCCTGCACTGCTTCTTAACAAGCGCATTCACAGCATCAATGACATGTCTCCACTCGGTCTTTAAACCTGAATTGGTAGCTTGATCTTCCAAAAGATCATCCAACTTTTCCTGTAAATCAGCATCAGCAGCTTGTAAAAATAATTCCACTTTCTGCATCTCCAAAGCTTGCTGCTCAGTTCCATCCAACTAATCACAGGGGCTCTCAAACTCTCGCAGAAGGGCGGTAACTGAAAGTCCTTTATTAGGCATAAAAACCCATGCTAAGAAATTCCTGCGGTTCATAAGACCTGTATCCTCCAGGAAATATTCATCTTTTAATGCCTTCTTAAACTCTGTCCAACCAGCATGTGTTCCTTGAATTTCTGAAATTCGGACTTCAAGAGCGCGGACCACGATCCGCAAGAAGTAGCGGCTCCAAATATCTTAAGAAACCCCAAAAAACTTCATCTTTTCTTCATACAAATGTAGGTAAGTTGAACCTTGTTGGCCATTGAATTGCTTCATCTCCTGTTGGACAGCTTTCAAGGCATCAATGGCATCACTATCGCATATCGCGTGAGCTTGCTGCTGCATATAGGTTGTAAATGACTGAAACAGATGCTTCATGACATTGTCATCTGTCATCTCTTCTTGGCAGTCTCCCATCTTGCTGAAAATTGACGCAGTGCTTTCATGTCGGGTTCACCAGAAATGTCATAGATTTCGTGTACGAGCTGCTGAACACGGAGTTCAAGTTGCAGCAAGGAAAGAAGCTAACAAGAAGAAATCAAAATTTTGATGCCAAAGTTCACTATATTCCTTGTCAAGTAAATTACATGAGGTCCATGTTCAGAAAAATCTGTAGTATCTCATAACTAGCTTTGCATTCAGGTGTTCGAAGACAGTTCTGCCATTGGCACATAGGCTTGATGAGTTCTGCTGGGTAGCAATCCCTATGAACAATTCTCAGAAATCCATACAATGCCAATACAATGAAGTTCTATGGGCAGCAATTCTGAGCCTTTTCTCGATCTAATCGTTTGAGAAATCAACCCATAAGTCTACCCAACATTCAGCACCAGTTCAAGGCTGTTCTCAGCATTCAAATTTCAGCAAGAGATTGCCATAGGAGAAGGCAATAGCAGTGGACAGCAGGATTTTTGAGAGCAACCCTGTCTGTCTGTGGTTAGCAATACCTCCTGTTTGGGGGCAGCGAAACCTAATAATTTCCTAGCCAAACTAGCCCCATAAATACCATCTACATCAGCTCAAATATCAACACCACTAGCAGCCCCAATATCACCTTTAACTGAGGAAAATAAGTAGCCCAAAAGGCTCCTGCTGTTGGTGCCTGCTTCAAGACAGCCAACACCTTGTTTAAATCAGCATCATTGAGCTCATATACTTGTTGGCACCCAGAGAGTGTCGTAGATGGTGGTGATGAGTGACTTGCTGATGTGCACCAGCATCTGCGGCCTGTTCCTTGAATCCATTATCGTTGTTTTTACCAAAGCTTCCATTCTCATTAGTTGGCACAATCTAATCAATGCTATGGTTTACCACCTCACCATCAATATCAATGCAAGTCCTTTTTGTTTTCCTTTCATATACCTCGATGTCTTCATAATCCAAAAACTGGTCTATGGAGCTTAGCACCTCCGATTCTAGGAAAGTAGCCAAAGACTGGCCTCCATCTTCATCACAGAAAAGGGCAAGCGAATACGAGAGTCACAGAGGCAACTTTTATTGGCAGTCTCATTCAAGTCTTCGTCTTCATCTTCACTCTCCTCATCCTTCGTCCGAGCTCGTCAACTTCGGCTTTTCGTCCTCCTTCGATTCTCTTGTCGTCATAGCTCATCAGCACGTTGTCCTTCACCGGGGTAGAAGACGTTGCAATGCTCCTCTTTGATTGTAGGTTGGCGTTTTCTTCAGCTCTCTGTGGCACATTGTTGGCTTCGCCACCTTGAACTTCTTCGCTACTAATCTTCGATCGCCTCCATGTCAGAGAGCTCACCCTTCATCGTCAGCTTGCAGAGCTTCATCTACCTCCTTTCAGAACGCAGGAATGTACAAAGGGGAGGACGGGTGAGGGAGCGAATAGGATTCGATGAATTAAACTTCTCAGAATACCAGAGATATGCCCTAGAATGGAAAATTCCCTGTAGTTTGCCAGATTTCAAACGATTCAGGATCGAGAGATTCCTAGTAAAGGCGATGGCGAAGTCCCCCGATCATTAAGATCCTCATATCGATCATCTGTAGCCTCCGTCCTCTCTATCAACTGCTTTTTTTCTTTTTCATTCTAGGAATGTCAATCTCTAAATCGGTGAGTGAAAAGCTGCCTGAAGTTCCTGGCTCCACGCATCATGTCTGGGGAAGCCCTGTTCTGATCGATGACATCAACCATAACCACAAGCTTTTCATAGCTTGGTCCATAATTCCCATAGCAATGCACCCCAATCTCAACATAGCGTCGGTAAGGCTATATTGAGGATGCGAAGCTTTTGATCTTTCCCTCCAACTTTTGAAACAGGAAGCTTAACCCACCTCTTACACTTATTCTAGACACTTGTCTCTTATCTCCCCCAAGATTGTTTTGACAGAGAGAATAGAACCAATCTCCCTCCGGTATGCAAGATAGACCAACACATTCTATGTGATATGCTCCTGGGCATCCATCACAAAGAACAAGATCTCCCCCATCACCACATTCTGCACAAATGTCATCATTATCATTGGGCTTATACCAGCAGCTCTATCCTGTCTCTTCATTGAAAGAGCTACTGCAACCTCATGTAGTGACTGCCCATCTGATAGAAATATACTCAAATACGGATTTCGTCGAGAACCCCAACCAGCATGAGCTTCAAATGATGAACAACTAATCACTTCATTGCAGTATCCATAGCAAATTCCCAAGCCTTCCTTCGATTCCACGGTATCCTGCACTTTTCTTGGAATTCATCATTGAAATTGACAACATGATATTACTCTTTGGCATCAGTTTTTCATATTTTTCTAATACACACACAACATGCATACAAACTGAAACACACACAAACACAAACACACAAGTGGAGTATGTACATTGGATGCGGGTACTGAAAAGGACGGAAAGATAATGCAACAATCAAACACAATGAAACACACGCGAAAAGATAACACAGATGCACAACAAAAAAATGGAGGTGTTTACGGCTCGGATGCGCAGCAGCATGACAACGTTACCCTCCCTTGATGCTTGCTTGCTTGGTTGCTACTTCTTCTTGTTATCCTCTTTCTTGTTCTCTCTTTCTTTCTCTCCTTGGCTTTCCTTTTTCCCTTCTTGTGTGTTTGAAATGAAAGAAGAGGTGAGTCATGAGGAGGTGAGGCATGAAGAGACTAGGTGAGGCATGAAGAGACTGCATGTCGGCTAAACTCAAGCTTCAGAACCGCAAAAAACGAAGGAAAGAAAAGGCACAGTTTGAAAAGAAATGATTTAAGTATGGTTTAAATTTTGACGTGTGCATCTATTTTCGCATGTATATGTGTGTCTATTGTTCAGATAGACGCAAATATAGACGCGTAGTTAAACGCGGATATAGACGCGCGTTTGATTTATCATAATTTTTTGTTTTTAAGATAAGTTTTGATAGTGAATTCTTATCATAAGTTTTAATGTATTTATGATGATTTTTGTATATTTAAAATTAAGATCTTATGTAAACATATGAATGACAAATATTTTGATCATGTTGTCATGAATTAGGTTTAATCATGTCGACGTCGTCATCACCTAGTGCGTTGCAAGCTGGTGAGTCAATGAGCACATCCTCAAGTGAGGATGAAACCTTGCGTCTTCATAATCGAGATGCATGGCTATGTCGAAAAACTAAATGCATATGTGATCATTGTCGAGGGTGTATTTTTCAAGCACGTCGAATTGCAATGTCACACCTCAGCTTGTATGGAGAATGGGACCAAGAAAAATCACTTGTATTCATTGTTTTTTTTTACCACTAAGATTGCATGTCTATGTTTATACGGGAATTATATATCAACGTACATGAAAATCCCTTTTGTGGTTGAGCAGGATGCGGTGCCACATCCTCAGATGCTCCCTCCCGGGCGTCGAGAGGCTGCAAAATGTCGACGCGAGGAGGCAGAGTCTTCAAGAAGAGTAGAGACTGACGACCATGATAGTAGCCCTCATGAAATGCCCCATCAAGTCGTAGAGGATGAGATTTTGGACAACATGGTACACCATCTATTTTTGCAACCGGTTCAGGGAGAAGGTCACTCTACGAAGCCAGATGATCCACTATATGTAGCATCATCTACTCCGTTGTATGAAGGTTGTACGTACTCCGTTTTTCGTGCATCCCTCGAGATACTTAACTTGTAAACAATTTATGGATGGAGTAAGGTCAGTTTGGATGCGTTATTGAAGTAGGTATCAATTTAGTTTGGCTTATATATGAATCATAATATTAATTGTTAATTCTATTTTGAAATCAGACAGAAATATATGTTGTGGTTTTTTAACACACTTTTAAAAATATATGTAGGTTATTATCACAAATGCTTTCAAAAGGAAACAAATTGCCAACTAAGAGAGAGCAAGCAAGACATTACTTGACATCTCTGGGAGGCCTCGATTATGTGAAGATCCATGCATGTGTCAATGATTGTGTCTTATTTCGTGGGATTCATGAGTTCGCATGAGAGTGTCTTGTTTGTGGCGAATCAAGATACGAAGTGGAGATGAAGTCAATGGATGTGCCTCGTAAGGTTTTGCGACATTTTTCGATTGTTCCACATATAAAACTTATGTTCAAGTGTAAGTCTATTGGAAAGCTCATGTCATGGCATGTTAGTCATTGTTCAAGTAATGGAAAATGGAGGATCCCTGCAAACACACCCGCATGGCAACAAATAGATAATTTGTGGCCCGTTTTCAAAGAAGAGCCAAGAAATTTGAGATTTGGTTTAGGTATGGATGGAATCAATCCATTTGGCATCAAAAGCACATCATACAATGTATGGCCAGTGGTATTGGTGAACTATAATATTCCTCCATCCATGGCAATTAAAAAGGGACATGTGATGTTGTCCCGTCTGATTCTTGGAAAGCACAAGGTAAAAAACATGAACATTTACTTAGAGCCTTTGATTGAAGAGTTAGAAATGTTATGGGAATGTATTGAGGTGCAAGATACAAGTGCATCTGCATCCTCTAGAGATTTCACATTGAAGGCCATGTTGTTGTGGACCATGCACGACTTTCCAGGATACGGAGAGTGTTCAGGTACATGTATATAACTCTATATTTGAAATTCAAGACTTGAATCAATTGCATTTTATTAATTCACTTGTTTTTTCAGGTTTAACCACGTCAGGATATCATGCATGTCCTATTTGCGATCCCTCTCTAGTTTCCTCTAGGCCGGCATGTTTAAAGAAGGTTATCTACGAAAATCATCATAGATTTCTTCCTATTGACCATCCCAAATATGTTCTCCCTACTAATGGAATGACTCCACAATCTCTAACCATTCGAGATTGGAAGGAGAGATGGATTAATGCCGACAACCACCCTCCACCCGGCATGAGTCGGTAAGAAGTGCATTTCTCTCGATTGACTTTAAAGTATTTAGCATGATGAATTGTTTACATAATATATTGTTTGTTTGTTAGGTTCTCTATATTTTCGTCTTTCGTACTGGACTAAACTCAAGATCAATCACCTGTTGGACCCCATGCACATATTCAAAAATGTTGTGTCTACATTATGGGATCACTTGATAGGGGCTCGTGATTCAGTTAATGTAAGGGAGGATTTACGTAACATTGGTCGCATGAGACAAGCGTGGCCACGCATTGGACCCAGAGGAAAGATTGAGCTACCCCATGCACCTTGGATGTTGTCAAATAACGAGGAAAAAATAGTGAAGGAACAAATATATAGCTTTCGAACACCCACAGGATGTATGAGATGTCTCAAGGGAGCCTTCATAAAGAAAAAGAAAAGAGGTGTGGAGAAACTATCTGGTTTGAAGTCCCATGATTGGCACAAAATGATTCAAGTAAGGGTATCTCTAACCATGAATATAGTAATTAGTGGAGTAACTATGTGTAAACTTTGGGGTATGATGACTTTTTCCTCAACTAATCATTTGATCTATGAATATTGTTTACATTCAGTTCGTACTTCCTACTAGCATATCCCATTGTGCCTCCAAAGATGTACGTGATATCATTTACAAGATGGGAGAGCTTGTGAGCTGTGTATACATTGTATTTTTTCATTATATATCTTTGAATTTCTACACAAAAATAAACAATTCTCAAATACATCTTGACAGATACGTGAGCTCGAAGGAAATCGATCCAAACACATTGCAAGATACTCGAGTATTATCTGTTGAGGTGGTTTGTTTGGTGGAGGAAATTTTTCCTCGATTCATTTTGACTACTCAATTACATTTACTCGTACATTTGATTGATGAGATCTCTTTGTGGGGCAGTTCATGTAAGGTGGATGTTTTTTCTTGAGCGCTTCATGAAAACCTTGAAAGATTTTGTGAGGCAAAAAGCACGGCCTGAGGGAAGCATGACTGAGGGTTGGTTAGTGCAATCATCCCTTGTTTATATCTCTGAATATCTTGCTGAAGTGGATCCCTCTCAACCACGAGTATGGAAAGATGATGAAGACTTGAGAATGACCTCTATAGTACCTCAAGGAAAAGGAATGAGTAAAGTGCTAACAAAAGAAGAACTTCGTAAGTTAAATAATTTTTGTGTGCTCAATAGTGATGTAATGAGCAAATGGGTGACACTATATAATGAAGCAAGGGCAACAAGAAAAAGCGAAAGACAAGAATTTTGCACTAGATATGGACGTAATGTCTCATTTCTAGATCATCTAAATGCGCTCCCATCTCATATTGATATAGATTGGTTACATGAGGAAATGCAGAGAATGGAAAAAGAGGAGGAAATTAATATATCTCAAGAAGAGTGGGAATACGCACGAGGTTGCTTATCAAAGGTGAGACGTACTATCAATTAATTTGTTTCTATAAGTTTTATTTTATATAAATATTTGACATGTTTGATATTTTATCTTTTACTACTAGTGCACATTATTCAATGCACTTTGGTGTGAGGGTAAACATCTTCGAACTCAATGTATAGATGAAAAGAGAAATACCCAAGATTGTGGTGTCCTTGCTCACTTCGAGGCTGCCAATGGTACCATGGAAGGTTATTGTGGTTTGATCCAAGATATTCTGAAGCTTGACTTCGAACGATTCTTTATATATGTACTGGATGTGAAGTGGTTTAAAGAAGTGGTAACAAATGGTGAGCATTGCACAATCAGACGCCATCCAAGTGGTTTTGTAATCATTGACTCTACAAAATTTCACCAAAACAAGAATGACACATTAGTACTACCTCAACAATGCGAGCAGGTATATATGCAAAGGCTAATTTTTTATATGTATACATGTGATACATATACACAATATAATAAGTACTTAAGTTTTTTTCTTTTGTTTTTCAAATACAAGTTGTGTATCATCCAATGGTAAACAATAACTGATGGTGGTATGTCATCCCTATATCTAATCGTTCAAAACCAATATATGGTAATATTACCGACATGGAGATAGCAGATGACAATCCAACAATGAATGATGATGTGCATGATGACACCATAATGGATGATATGCATGATATAGTACAAGATGAACCTCGCGAGGATGTTCAAGGAAATGCAGAAGAAGACAATAATGTGATTGTCGATGATATTGATGAAGTTATTGAGCAATATAGCAACACATCTGATAGTGGGATAGACTTATTTGTTTTGTTACCTCTTGGTAACATAGACCTAGAAGTAGATAGTTTAGCAAGGGCTGATCTCATTGAAGATGAGATGGATCATTCACTGTAACATACTTAATTTGCTTATTGATTCAATGTGTATTCCTAATTCTATGCTTTTTATCATGCGCACACGTGCATACTCAAGAATCAATAGTTAATTTTAAAGCTAAATTGAATTTTTCATAATAAAAAGGAAGTATCTTTTATCATCTTCAAGTACGTAGAGAAATTACGAGATACATATTGCAATGCTTGCTACTAATTGTAAGGTTTTTGTCGCTTGCCGCTAATTACTTATATTAGGCTTGTCAACTGGAGGAACTGCCATTCATTAGAGAGCAATGAAAAAGTAATTATTAACTCTATTTTTTTAATTCAATGATTCAATGTGTATTCTTAATTCTATGGTTTTTATCATGCGCACATGTGCATGCTCAAGAATCAATTTCAGGTGGGTAAATAATTATTAACTTTGGTTTTTTAATTATGTGAATTGCTAATTTTAGGTGGTTAAATAATTGTGCGTCTACTGGCGCGTCTATATTAGCGTCTATTTGCGTGGATATATAGATGCAAAATTCGCGTCTATTTACACACACTTATAGACGCTCTAATATACGCGCCTGACTTTGCGCGTCTAACATGCGTGTCTATGCCTCGTTTCTGTTGTAGTGCCATAAAGATGCAACCAATTCAAATGGATCAAGCTCTTCAAAGAAAAAGTAAAATTTGCACCACTACGAGAAGGATGTTTTGGTTCCAAATCTTGAAAAAAAAGTTGTAATGTTAACAATGGTAATACTACTAGAAAATAATATTTGGGAGCTAGTAGACCACATCTTACCACATCATGATATTAATCCTTTTGAACATTGGAGACTTGCTCATTCTTAATGTAGACCTTGTCTTGCTTTTAGCAACTAAAATATGACAATAAAAGGAACACAATTCAATGACTATGGTATAAGGATTTGGAATAACAATAGAAGAATTGTGGTAGGCTGTAAGACTCTATCAACGTTTTAAAAGGGTTACCCTGAGCCTCAGGGGGGTCACTCATGAATATATGTATATTTAACGTGAGTTAAAAATAAGGGATTTAAAAAAAACCAATTTTATATAATTTTTACATACAGAAGGGTGTCATATAAAGGATTTACTTACAGATTGAATAGAAAAGGGTTGTGTTTGATTCAAGAAAAATTCACAGATTAGGATATTTATAAATAGGCCATGAACGCATGTTATATAGAGAATATATATATAGTGAACCCCCCGAGAAGCACCGTGGACGGAAGTATGATCTTACATGTCATTAATGTGGAAAAGCAGGACATATTAGGCCGTAGTGCCATAAAATGTGTGATGATAAGCGAAAGAAAAAGGGAAAAGAAAAAGTGCAGAAAAAGTCTTCTGAGTGTAGTATTGTACCTGCAAAATCCAGTGTGAAGATAGAAGAGGTTAATGTCATGCATGCCACTGATTCAGATGATGATTACATACTTGCAGCTTCTTCATGCGATGCCTTAGAGACTTCTGAGATACATTCTATGGATGCGCAGTGCTGGCTCTTGGATTCGGATGCGTTCTTTTCATGTGACACCCTATCGCGATTGGTTTCATACCTATCATACCATATTTGGTTTTGTGCGCCTTGGTGATGACAGGTCTCTTGACATTTTGGGCATTGGAGATGTCAGGCTACAATTTCTTTCTGGCAGTTCTTTTGTTTTGCATGATGTACGCCACGTACCTGTGTTGACTCACAGCCTTATGTCAGCTGGACAGCTTGATGATGCATGGTATTTTGTGTCTTTTGGAGACTCTGCATGGAAGATTACTCATGGGAGGCTTGTGCTTGCAAGAGGTGTCAAGTCTGGCAGCCTCTATCCCTTACTTGTATCTGGAGCTACATTAGATTATGTTTTGTCTTTGTGTTCGATTCCCCATGTATCCCTTTGGCATGCTCGTTTAGGGCATATGTCTCTTAAAGGAATGAAAATGCTCTGTGCTTTGCAGTATCTTCCGCCTTTTGACTCTTCGCATTTTGATTCTTGTGATCATTGTTTGTATGGTAGGCAGACTATAAATATACATAAAAAGTCTCGTAAGCAACACATGGATGAGCCCTTGGCTCTTATGCACTCAGATGCATGTGGGCCCTTTCCCTATTAGTCACTTGGTGAGGCAAAGTACTTTGTTACTTTCATAGATGATTACTCACGTAAGGTTTGGGCTTATCCCATAAAGAGAAAATCCGATGTCTTAGACACATTTCAGCGTTCGCTTGCACTAGCAAAGAACCAGTCTGGAAAAATGCTCAAATGCCTAAGGTCAGGTAATGGGGGTGAGAATGTATCATGTGCTTTTGAGCAATTTTTTGATGAGCGGGGTATTAAGTGTCAGTTGATTGCCCCTTACACCCCACCCCAGAATGGTATGGTTGAATGCATGAATAGGACCATTCAGGAAAGGGTCCATAGCATGCTTAGCCATGCTAGCTTACCATAGCACTTTTAGGCTGAGACAATTACTATTGCAGTGCATCTCATTAATAGGTCACCTAGCAGTAGTGGCATTGACTTTCAGGTTGGAGAGGAGGTATGGGCAGGCAAGTCCCCCTCTTCTTATGATCATTTGCGTGTCTTTGAATATGAGGCATTATGCCATGTACCCAAGGACAAACGCAATAAGTTGGATCCGAAGAGTGTCAAATGCATTTTCATTAGCTATAGAGATGCAGGAGAGATGGGTTACTGTCTATGGGATCCGTAGGCGCCAAAAGTGATCCGCAGCCATGATATCATCTTTCGATGGGGATTTTCAAGAGATACTCTACAACAATTGGTGCACATACTGCAAGAGACTTAGCAACAATAAATTCAAGTGTTACAACAACAACAACAACAAAGGCAAGATGATGAGAAGATTGATTCCACAGCTATCAAGGCCCTAGAGGAAGTTGGGTGTGAATTAAAACAATTTAATGGTCAAAATGTCTCTGTTTTTATTCGCTTATATGTTTAAAAAAGGCTCTTCTTTGGTGTACCACAACATGCATGGAGTGATTATTTTACCACACTAGCCAAGCATGGTCTTCAAGAAAGAATCCATGGTCTTTTTCAACAAGATGCAAATTGGATTGCATTCAAAAAATCCCTATGTGAAGAATTCTTCTTAGAAGACTCTGGCCTAATGATAAAGAAAAGTTTCACTGAATGGGTTGAAAACCCCAGCAAAGGTTTAGCTGCAATAGCTCTATATCATGAGTTTGAAAGAAAATTTGGACAACTTGATGCTGAAGACTAACAAAGTATGGAAGGTCAGAAGATTGAATTATTCCTTAAGGCTGCAGATCCCAATCTGCAAGAGAAGCTTGCTGATCACCTAGAAGATGCTACCTCTGAATCAAGAGTCAAGACTTCATGGACAGATGTTACTCATGCAGCTAACTTGATTACTCGACGAGAGTGGATGCGACTAAGATTGGGCTCTACTTCAACTTCAACAACTCCATTGATGGAGCTTCTTCCACCTTCAAAATCCCCTATTCCTTTGACTAATCAACCAACTCTTTCTTCTTCAATTCCTTCGAAAAATGATGTAATGGATGAAATCATTAAAAGCATGTGTGACCTTCATCTAAATCTTACAAAAATTAGTTTCAAAGTAGAGAAGGTGGATGTCAAAGTCGAAGAGCGAGGACAAGCATCAACTCGAAGACCCATGAGAGAAGACTTTAAGAGATATTGTATTTGGTGTGACAGTCAACAACATGACACGAGGGAGTGTTTTTCCTTCCACGAGGCTGAAGCACAGAAGCTCGTCTTTTGAAAAGACGAAAAAATTCATGCGGCTAAAAGTGGTCTTCCACTGGAGCCAAATTTTGGCAATGGTGGAATGAAGAAAAGATTAGAAGATTTAGCTGTAAAGAATGCCTATGCAGCAATTGATGCAGCTACCTATGGGCTACAAATTGAGCCAATTAAAACAAGTTTAAAAGCATGTAAAGCTAATGTGCAATCTAAAGTATGGATACAGGCACTAGATCAAATGAAACGTGGTAAAGCATTGAAAGAAGATTTGGCTAACACCAGTCAGTATATTCGAGGAATGACTGGTTGGAAAGAACCGGTAGATTATTTTTCTACCTTTGCACATTTGGCTGACGTCAATCATTAAGAAGTCTTGATTGAATAAAAGAGAAGAAGAGAAGATAAACCAGGGCCTTTCTCTTCTGGCCCTCCGAAATGGGTAACTAGAAGAACGCTTGAATAGCCAAAGCTTGCTGAAAATATAACTCCAAATCAAGAGATTGAAGACGTGCCACAAACAAAAAAGACCAAAGGAAAGAAGAAAGGTAAGCAGCCAGGCTACAAATTGCAGTCTGACATGGAATCTGCAACCGATCTCAAATAAGTCCTAAAAAAATGAATTCTAGGAAGCAAAATTGAATTCACCTTAGGCAAAATTGTTGAAATTGCCAAAAGCGAATTCCATGATATGTAACGTTCACATAAACTACCTCTTAGGGATAATGATATAACATTTTTTTAAATGAATAATGGAAAAAAAAAATTCCTTATCCCCCCTAGCCCCGACGGTCGTGCTAGAGGGGGGGAGAGGGAAATAGAATGTCCAGCAAGCTCCTTGCTGGAGCTTCCTCACCTCTAATCACCATAGAGTCAACACATAGGGAGGGAGGATCCCCCTCCCCTCCCCTATTTAATTTATGAGAGAGGGTGTGCAGGCTGGGAGGAAAACTGTTGAGACGGGGCTGCCATGGAACAAGAGAAGACGCTGTCACCGCCGTGAAGTAGAGAGAGAGGGTGGTCATGAAGGAGAGAGGGAGGAGCTAAGCTGGATGTTGGGAAACGAGACACACCAGCAGTCACCTCTAAGTTGCCGCAGCAGTCTGACCCCCTGCCCGTATTCACGCCTCCAGCAGCTCGAAGTGCAGTCTGCCCTGCCGTTAACACGTCGCCAACTGTCGCCTGGATCGCAAGCTGCCGCCATCAACATCCCCTTTTCTTCCACGTGGCGAATTCACCCTCCAGAAGCTTTGGAAGCTTCTTGGGAAGCTTCCAAAGCCCTTAGGAAGCCCCCTTTCATACCCTTTGTTCTCTCCCCCCCCCCCGTTTTAAAATCCCCTTAGCTCCCATTCTCTTGGCCTCAAAACCACCATCTCCCCCTCCCCCCCCCCGTGCTTTTAAAAGTCACATAGCCCCTTTTCCTTAAGCCCCTTTTTCATATTTTATAAATCCTCAAGCCCCCTTTTCCTTGGAACCACACCCCCGTGTTAATCCCTTAAGCCCCTATCCCTTTTCCTTGGAACCACACCCCCGTGTTAATCCCTTAAACCCCTATCCCTTTTCTTTGGAACCACCCCTCTTTCCTCCGTATTTATACATTCCCTAGCCCTCCCCTTGTGGCGTATTGAAACCCCCTTTTTAAGTTTGACTTAAGGGTCCTTCGACCTTATTTATAACCTTTACGGTTACTATATCCCCTTAGAAGTTCTCTCCTGCACCTTGTGTTTTTTCCATCCATTTTCATTCCTCGTTTAAGCGAGACATTAAAAGACCATTAAGCCTTCCCCATGGCTTCAATGGGTCTTAATCGTAGAAGACTCTGAAACACCCTTTCAAATTTCCCTGACTTCCAAGGAGAGAGCCTTCCAAAAACTACTATCGACAAGCGGTGCAAGGAAGCGACGGTGGAATTCCTAGGAGGAGTTGTAGAGCTGCTTCCACGTTCGAAAAACTACAACTGCGATGCCTCCTAAGAAAGTTCAAGGCGTAGCCGCGGGAGGGTCATCTCCTGGTATTCATGTGGATATCTCACCCCAAAACTAGGTTTTTCTTCTTGGCTTTAATTCGGTTTTAAGTCGATCATGCAAAGAGAAATTGTTAGGGATAGGATATATTTGTCCGAGTTATTTGTAATGAAGGAGTTTAGCTTATTTGAATGAATGATAATGTATAGAACTTAGTTTCCTTCGAATTGCATCAAGCATTATAAATTACGAGCAAGATTATCCATTTACTATAGTAGTATATTTTAGTTAAATCCTAAAGGTATAGAAATTATATCTTGCACCATTAGTCTTATTCCTTTTGCAACGAATCATTGTAAATGATTAAATTCATGAAAGGTTTCTTTCGTTGCTCAAATTACTAGGAAGTTATCATTGCTAATTGCACATCTTAGCAAGGAAAATGTTTGTTATTTGGCATGAGTTCATCTGCAAGAAAAAAGGAAGTTTAAATTGAACTGTATTGACTGAAAAGTAAATTGTCACAAGGATAGCAAAACTGTGACAAGACAATTAATATTACCTTCCAAAAGATATACAAACCAATCTAAACATAGAAATATTCATACCCTAAGCACTTGACTACTTTCCTTATTGTAGGGTCAGAAAAATTCGTAAAGATAAAGAACTAGGGCTGTCCCCGAGATCCTTAAAAAGAAACCTAGGGCCGACATACGTCAGCTTAAAGGATCTAAAACGGATTATTCCATCGCAGGACTTGCGCAGCAAGTACGAAATCATTTAGTCTTGACATTGATTCACAAGGAGAAAGGGTAAAAACCCTCAAAAACGATGGCATATCCCTACGCAAGTTATCTTGCAAAAGGACATAGTTTTAGATATCCTTCTAAATAAGGAAAGTTGTAAACCGGAAACTAGCATATCTAAGGAACTTTAGGGTTGACCAAGTTGGGTTAATAAGGTATGCCCTACACCGTAATGTAAAGGATCTTGCCAATTTACAAGACACCTTGGGAACGAGTGCTGATACACTCAAAAAGGAAAGAAAACTTCCTTAGCAGTTTGCCAAACAACACGGTTGATTAATGGAAATGTTTGTGCTTGCTAGAGATTTTAGGGGTCTGTTTGAATTATGAATTACAAATTAAATGAGTACCTATACTTCAGGTTAAAGGCTGAAGGAAGAGGCAGTTTCAGTTACCCCCGACTACCTGCCTAACCCTAATCAAGGGGGTTGTTCACCGCACCAGGAACGTGGACCGAACCCGCTATGAGAGGTCTCTCCGTTGAGCTCTACTTGGAGTAGGAGGACGTTGGGTGCCAAAGGGGGCTCTGGCTGTAAATCCCTCGCCTTCCGGGTCCTACACAAGAGGCTAATGTGACTCGGGATTGGATCTCGAGGCCCGCATACTAGTTTACCGGCGGAAGCTTGGAATAGTGATCCCTGGGGATTACTGGATAGCTGTCGGGCGGATTATAGACAAGCCTACCGGCGGAACTTCTTGTATTTCAATGATAAAATGATGAAATGTTAAAAAAGGAACTTGCTTGATATTGTTTTTCCATGTCACGTGATAAGATTACGTGAAGGAACCAGTGCTTAACAGGATTAATTAATGAAGCTGATTGTTATATGTCAAATTAATGTGTTAGATAATTACATAACTAAAACCAAACCGAGGAAAGTGCAGAGGATGGGCCATGGGTCCGTCCTACGGTTGGGTGGTCCCGGTTAGTCGAGAAATTTTCTCAAAAATCTCGAAGAACAGCGGGATGATCATCAAAACGAATAACGAGAGCGATGACCTAGAGTTACGTCTTACCCGATTTATACTGTTTTAGGGGAATGGAATGGGACTATGCCTTATGGTAGAGAGGTTGAGCCTTGCATCCCTCTCGTTTCCCATTCTCCTTGAACCAAGTGCAGCGTGAATCCGCTTCGGACCTGCCGTTTCTGCGTAAAGTAGTTCTCTCGGGTCTGACGCTAGTTGCTGTTAGCTAATGACTAATCATGAAAACCCTAATTCCGGTCGATCCTAAGTGGGAACGGCCAGGATACTTCCGCTACATGGCAAACGCGGGAAGACCTAGATCGCAAAACCCATAACATTCCATGGGAGTGCCGGGCGATGTTTTCTAGACATCCTTTCTGATGGACTGCTAAGACATGTCCTGGATGATACTAGTGGACACGTTACAATTGATATCAGAGCCGACTAACAAGGGAATTGTTTTTATGAGATCTCAATAAAAGGAAGTAAATAAATTGTTGCTGTCCAAACATTTTCTCATCTTCAATGCTGTCTTGCAGAATTATGAAGCGTGGAACAAGTTTTTGGTATTTCGGGTCATGTTTATGACTGCAATGCATTCTCCCCTTTATAGACAAAGAATTGGGATGATGAACATCCTGGAGCAGATTTATAATCCATCACCTTTATACATAGAATAAAGATGGACGGGGTCTTCAGGAATCTACTATATAGCTGCCCACCGGTTTGCTTATCTACAGACCAACCTAAAGAGGATGAAGTGGTTGGAAGACTTGAAAGTCGTGAAGCTATTCATTTTTGTGGAAGCTCACGTAAATTCAACTTTACATATTCAAGGTCGGAGGGTTGAAATGAACTCATATGTATATGAGGAAGTAACCCGTGTAATCCCAGCCGACAGGATTAAAGTGTTGGGCCGCCATGAGAAGTATGGATTCCAACGGAAAGGGTATCCTGAACTTCCAATGAATTATCGATTCCTAAAGATCCATGACCCAAAACCCTACTATTACACAGTTCTTATAGACAAATGCAATACAACGTTGTTCTCCCCAAACTGAATATAATGATTGGCCTATCATCACACGAAACGTTGTATTCAAAAAGGCTATGCCCATGTAAATACAAATAAAGACTTCTTTTTATCAATATCTGGCTGTGCATAAGAGTTGTTAAAAAGTTAAGTAGCTACATTGTTTACGAGATAGCTGAACTAAAAATGAAAGATAAGCTAACGTCGATTATCATATAATAACGTTAAGAAAATTTTTATCCAGGCACAACCCTAGGTACAGGTTCCAAATTCGCCTCCTACATCAAGTACTGCTGTGACCCAGGAGAAGAAGTTCCTCCTCAAGCAGATAAAGCCACCCAAGTTTGACGGGAGAGGCAGATTCGTCTAGGCTGATGTTGAAATTTGGATTGAATCCATGGAGGATTACTTTGAAGCAGCTGGTACTGCACCTACCAATCAGGCCATGCTCACCAAGTTAAAGCTCACCGGTGAAGCCAGACTTTGGTGGAAGCAATGGTGCAGGGATCAAGGGATTTCAGAGGGGTCCGTTACCTAGGAGAAGTTGAAGAAAGCCGTGCAGGGAAGATATGCAGAAAATGAATGAGTTCTACAAGCTAAAACAGCTAGGACTCACTCTTGACGCATACTACTCTAAATTCGTCTCATTTTTAAAGTATGCGCCACAAATGGACATGATGCAGCAAGTGTCCAAATTTTGTGCGGGCTTAAATGCACCCGTAAATACTCGTCTCGAATCTATGCGTCCATCAGATCTTCAGGATGCACTCATTCGAGCGGCGTCTATAATTCAGGAGGTGCAAGCTAGACCAAGGGGTAACAAAACTTGGTCCTATAGTGACCCGAACAGAGGAGCATTCAGACCTCAAATGAAGAGAGTTCAAGGTCATAATCAGGGACAAAGGAAGAAAGCAAGGACAAATAATGTCAACAACTTTGTTCCTACTCAAAGTAACGGTCGAAACCTCCGTTGTTTCCACTGCAACGAAACCGGTCACTTCAAGAGGCAAAGTCCCAAGCTCAGCGGAGGACATCGCCAAACGCCTTTCCAAGGTGCAGGCCGCGGTCAAGGAGCCGTTACCCGTGGAAGAGGAAGAACTGCTTGCATTGCCAATAGGCAAATATGCGAAGAAGAAGAAGAGGAAGATCCGACTATGGAAGCTGAATTCGAAAAAGCAACAGTCCTTGCCGCTTTACACAAGAAAGGGCCAAATCGCCAGTTCTCGGTGATTCAGACACCGTCAGACTATCAAGGTAAAGGTTTCAAAACCTTGATTGATTGTGGCAGTACACATTTCTTTATCTCACCAGCATGTGCAAAAAGTTTAGGAATAACCACAGTAGAAGCACCTACCCTGCTCGTGGAGTTGGCAAACGGTGGTGAGGTAACTTGTACCAGGCAAACTGCTAAGGTGAAATTCTTTCTGGGAGGAAAGAAGACTTCAGTCAAATTCAGAGTCATGAATTTAGGTATCCATGAGTGTCTACTCGGGATGGATTGGCTTAAGCCTAACGACGCCCACATCCACTGTGGAAAGGGTCAAGTTTCCTTTCGAAACTCTGAAAGGGAATTTGTCACAACTCAAGGTAAGGCAGGAGTGCCAAAAATCCAATCAGCCAAAGTATCTCGGATCATAAAAGGAGTCAGAAAAGGATTACCCATTTACCTGATCAAACTCAACAAGTTACATCAAAAGCAAGAGTCTCATGAAGGACCTTCTTGGCTAAAGGAATACGCTGACGTATTCCCTGAGGAATTGATTGAACTTCTGCCTCAAAGAGAAGTAGATCATGAGATTAGGCTAGTACCTGGAGCTGCACCAATTGCAAAGAGACCTTATAGAATGTCCATACCGGAGGCAATTGAGTTGAAGGAACAACTCAAGCAACTGTTAGATCAGGGTTACATCCGGCCTAGCAACTCATCGTGGGGAGCTCCAGTACTATTCCAGAAAAAAAAAAGATGGGACACTTCGACTATGTATTGATTACCGAGGGTTGAATCAATTAACAGTCAAGAACAAGTATCCTATTCCTAGAATAGATGAGCTTCTTGATCGTCTTCAAGGTGCAAAGATCTTCTCCAAGATTGATCTCAGGTCAGGTTACTATCAGATAAGGATCAAGGAAGAAGATATTCCAAAGACGGCCTTCAATACAAGATATGGGCTCTTTGAGTTCCTGGTTATGTCATTCGGGCTTACAAATGCACCTGCCACCTTCAATAGATTAATGCAAGATATCTTTAGACCATATCTTGATGATTTCGTACTTGTCTTCTTCAATGACACTTTAGTCTATTCTAAATAGGAAGAAGAAGATCATGAACCTCAACTTCGGATTGTCCTTGAGACAATGAGGTCTCATAATCTGTATGCAAAAATGAAGAAGTGTGCATTCTTCAAGCGTCAGATTGAATATCTGGGATTCATAGTATCATCAGAAGGAATATCAGTAGACCCAGCCAAGGTTCAGAGATGTGCTTGAATGGCCAATACCAGTATCCGTCAAAGAGATACATAGCTTTCTTGGATTGACAGGATGGTATAGGGTCTTCATCAAAAACTATGCTTTGATTGCAGCACCTCTTACAGACTTACTAAAGAAGCAGACTTCCATTACATGGTCAACTTTTGAACAAAATAGCTTCGACAAATTGAAGCAAATTTGGTATCAGCACCTATTCTAAAACTTCCTGACCTCAATAAGGATTTCGAGGTAGTAACTAATGCTAGCATTCTTGCCTTGGGGTGTGTACTTATGCAGGAAGGTCATCCAGTAGCATACTCTTCAAGAAAATTGAAGAGTCATGAAAAGAATTATGCCATGCATGATCTAGAATTACTAGCTGTCATCCATGCTCTAAAGCTTTGGAGACACTACCTGTTGGGTAACAAGTTTACTCTAGTAACCGATCATAAGAGTCTCTAATGGATTTTTACCCAGAACGAGCTCAACATGAGACAACGTCGGTGGATTGAACTATTGGAGGAATATGATTTTGAAATCAAGTACCGACCAGGGAAGGAGAATGTAGTTGCCGATGCACTCAGTCTCGCAAGGGATTCCTAAATTCCCTAATCTTGCAAAATCCATCAACAGCGAGACCTCTGGCTACAAAAGTATCTATGCCAAACAACCCTATACTTGAACTAGCTAGAGAGGAAGCATGCCATGATTTGGCCTACCAAACAATGATAAAGGAAATATCTACCAAGGAGCAGAATCAGAAGTTGGAAGCTAAGTATCAGGAATTTTCCATTGATAATGGACTTGTCTACTACAGAACAAGGTTGTGTATACCAGCAAGCCAGTCACTTAAGCAGAAGATATTATGGGAAGCTCATGATTCTCCTTTTGCAGGACATCCTGGCTATGCTAAAACTCTTAATGCAGTTAGAAAGAGCTACCATTGGGAGAGGCTAAAAGGTGAAGTTCTCAAATATGTCACTGAGTGTTTGTCTTGCCAACGTATCAAAGCCGAACATGTCATGATGCCAGGGAAACTGCAACCGCTTGACATTCCCCAAATGAAATGGGAATTCATTAGTATGGATTTTGTTGTGGGCCTACCCCAAGTCCAAGGAGGATACAATTCCATTATGGTTGTGGTTGACATGCTTACCAAGGTTGCACACCTGATTCCAGTAAAGACAAACTATAAAGTCTCCGACATTGCAAGATTGTTTATCAAGGAGATATTCAAGCTACATGGGTTACCTAGAAGAATCATTAATGATCGAGATTCTCTCTTCACATCACACTTTTGGAGAGCTATCTTTGAAGCTATTGGGACTCAACTCTGTTTTAGCACCGCTTACCATCCCTAAACGGATGGCCAAACAGAGCGAGTAAATCAAATCATCGAGGATATACTTAGGGCATATTGCTGTCGAGAGCCGAAGAGGTGGATTCAATACTTGCCATTAGTTGAATTTTCCTACAATGCTTCTTACCAGCAGAGCATTCTGATGACTCCTTTCCAAGAATTGTATGGTCATGATTGTCGAAATCCCCTAAACTTTTCTGATCCAACCCTAAGAGTTGAAGCGTCAAGACAGATGTTGGAAGACATGGATGATCAAATAAAGTCAATAAGACAAGACATACAAGCGGCCAAGCATAGACAAAAGGCATACGCAGATTTGAAACGTCAAGAAAGAGTCTTCGAAGAAGGAGACATGGTCTTCATTCGTGTACGCCCTAAAAAGAGTTCTCTATCCCTAGGAGAATGCAAGAAGCTAAGTCCAAGGTATTGTGAGCTGTAGAAAATCCTCAAATGCCTAGGACCCAATGCTTATAGCTTGCAACTCCCTAAGAACCTAAAAGTTCACAATGTATTCCATATCAGCCTATTGAAAAAATATGTACCCAACCCTAATCATGTACTTGATGACCAACAAATTGTAATGCCTAGTCAAGGAGTCCTTCAACTAAGGCCGGATAGGATCTTAGATGTTAGGGAGAGACAGTTAAGATCTAGAACCTTAAGAGAATGCCTCGTCTAGTGGAAAGATTATTTCGAAGAGGATGCCACCTGGGTAGATGAAGGCACTCTCAACCATTAGTATCCCCAATTTATCTCGAGATGAGGACATCTCGATTCCTCTAAGGGGGAGAGAATGTAACGTTCATGTAAACTACCTCTTAGGGATAATGATATAACATTTTTTTAATGAATAATGGAAAAAAAAATTTCCTTATCCCCCCTAGCCCCGACGGTCGTGCTGGAGGGGGGGAGAGGGAAATAGAATGTCCAGCAAGCTCCTTGCTGAGCTTCCTCACCTCTAATCGCCATAGAGTCGACACGTACGGAGGAAGGATCCCCCTCCCCTCCCCTATTTAATTTGTGAGAGAGGGTGTGTAGGCTGGGAGGAAAACTGCTGAGACGGGGCTGCCATGGAACAAGAGAAGATGCTGTCACCGCCATGAAGTAGAGAGAGAGGGTGGTCGTGAAGGAGAGAGGGAGGAGCGAAGCTGGACACTGGGAAACAAAAAACGCCAGCAGTCACCTCTGAGCTGCTGCAGCAATCCGACCCCCTGCCCGTATTCACGCCGCCAGCAGCTCAAAGTGCAGTCTACCCTACCGTCAACACGTCACCAACTATCGCCTGGATCGCAAGCTGCCGCCATCAACATCCCCTTTTCTTCCTCGTGGCGAATTCACCCTCCAGAAGCTTTGGAAGCATCTTGGGAAGCTTCCAAAGCCCTTAGGAAGTCCCCTTTCTTACCCTTTGTTCTCCCCCCCCCCCGCCCCCCCGGTTTTAAAATCCCCTTAGCTCCCATTCCCTTGGCCTCAAAACCACCATCTCCCCCTCCCCCCCCTCGTGTTTAAAGGATCATAAGCCCCTTTTTCCACAATAAAGAGTGGGCTTAGAGGTCCTATTATTACTCCTCTTTCCCCCCCCCACCCCCTCGTGCTTTTAAAAGTCACATAGCCCCTTTTCCTTAAGCCCCTTTTTCATATTTTATAAATCCTCAAGCCCCCTTTTCCTTGGAACCACACCCCCGTGTTAATCCCTTAAACCCCTATCCCTTTTCCTTGGAACCACACCCCCGTGTTAATCCCTTAAACCCCTATCCCTTTTCTTTGGAACCACCCCTCTTTCCTCTGTATTTATACCTTCCCTAGCCCTCCCCTTGTGGCGTATTGAAACCCCCTTTTTAAGTTTGACTTAAGGGTCCTTCGACCTTATTTATAACCTTTACGGTTACTATATCCCCTTAGAAGTTCTCTCTTGCACCTTGTGTTTTTTCCATCCATTTTCGTTCCTCGTTTGAGCGAGACATTAAAAGACCATTAAGCCTTCCCCATGGCTTCAATGGGTCTTAATCGTAGAAGACTCTGAAACACCCTTTCAAATTTCCCTGACTTCCAAGGAGGGAACCTTCCAAAAACTACTATCGACAAGCGGTGCAAGGAAGCGACGGTGGAATTCCTAGGAGGAGTTGTAGAGCTGCTTCCACGTTTGAAAAACTACAATTGCGATGCCTCCTAAGAAAGTCCAAGGCGTAGCCGCAGGAGGGTCATCTCCCGGTATCCATGTGGATATCTCACCCCAAAACCAGGTTTTTCTTCTTGGATTTAATTCGGTTTTAAGTCGATCATGCAAAGAGAAATTGTTAGGGATAGGATATATTTGTCCGAGTTATTTGTAATAAAGGAGTTTAGCTTATTTGAATGAATGATAATGTATAGAACTTAGTTTCCTTCGAATTGCATCAAGCATTATAAATTACGAGCAAGATTATCCATTTACTATAGTAGTATATTTTAGTTAAATCCTAAAGGTATAGAAATTATATCTTGCACCATTAGTCTTATTCCTTTCGCAACGAATCATTGTAAATGATTAAATTCATGAAAGGTTTCTTTTGTTGCTCAAATTACTAGGAAGTTATCATTGCTAATTGCACATCCTAGCAAGGGAAATGTTTGTTATTTGGCATGAGTTCATTTGCAAGGAAAAAGGAAGTTTAAATTGAACTGTATTGACTGAAAAGTAAATTGTCACAAGAATAGCAAAACTGTGACAAGACGATTAATATTACCTTCCAAAAGATATCCAAACCAGTCTAAACATAGAAATATTCATACCCTAAGCACTTGACTACTTTCCTTATTGTAGGGTCAGAAAAATTCGTAAAGATAAAGAACTAGGGCTGTCCCCGAGATCCTTAAAAAGAAACCCTAGGGCCGACATACGTCAGCTTAAAGGATCTAAAACGGATTATTCCATCGCAGGACTTGCACAGCAAGTACGAAATCATTTAGTCTTGAGATTGATTCACAAGGAGAAAGGGTAAAAACCCTCAATAAGGATGGCAGATCCCTACGCAAGTTATCTTGCAAAAGGACGTATTTTTGGATATCCTTCTAAATAAGGAAAGTTGTAAACCGGAAACTAGCATATCTAAGGAACTTTAGGGTTGACCAAGTTGGGTTAATAAGGTACGCCCTACACCGGAATGTAAAGGATCTTGCCAATTTACAAGACACCTTGGGAACGAGTGCTGATACACTCAAAAAGGAAAGAACACTTCCTTAGCAGTTTGCCAAACAACACGGTTGATTAACGGAAATGTTTGTGCTTGCTAGAGATTTTAGGGGTCTGTTTGAATTATGAATTACAAATTAAATGAGTACCTATACTCAGGTTAAAGGCTGAAGGAAGAGGCAATTTCAGTTACCCCCGACTACCTGCCTAACCCTAACCAAGGGGGTTGTTCACCACACTGGGAACGTGGACCGAACCCACTGCGAGAGGTCTCTCTGTTGTGCTCTACTTGGAGTAGGAGGACGCTTGGGTGCCAGGGGGGGCTCTGGCCGTAAATCCCTCACCTTCCGGGTCCTGCACAAGAGGCTAATGTGACTCGGGATTGGATCTCGAGGCCCGCATACTAGTTTACGGGCGGAAGCTTGGAATAGTGATCCCTGGGGATTACTGGATAGCCATCGAGCGGATTATGGACAAGCCTACAGGCGGAACTTCTTGTATTTCAATGATAAAATGATGAAATGTTAAAAAAAGAACTTGCTTGATATTGCTTTTCCATGTCACGTGATAAGATTACGTGAAGGAACTAGTGCTTAATAGGATTAATTAATGAAGCTGATTGTTATATGTCAAATTAATGTGTTAGATAATTACATAACTAAAACCAAACCAAGGAAAGTGCGGAGGATGGGCCATGGGTCCGTCCTACGGTTGGGTGGTCCCGGTTAGCCGGGAACTTTTCTCAAAAATCTCGAAGAACAGCGGGATGATCATCAAAACGAATAATGAGAGCGATGACCTAGAGTTACGTCTTACCCGATTTACACTGTTTTAGGGGAACGGAATGGGACTATGCCTTATGGCAGAGAGGTTGAGCCTTGCATCCCTCTCGTTTCCCATTCTCCTTGAACCAAGTGCAGCGTGAATCCGCTTCGGACCTGGCGTTTCTGCGTAAAGTTGTTCGCTCGAGTCTGACGCTAGTTGCTGTTAGCTAATGACCAATCATGAAAACCCTAATTCTGGTCGATCCTAAGTGGGAACGGCCAGGATACTTCCGCTACGTGGCAGACATGGAAGACCTAGATCACAAAACCCATAACATTCCATGGGAGTGCCGGGCGAAGTTTTCTAGACATCCTTTCTGATGGACTGCTAAGACGTGTCCTGGATGATACTAGTGGACACGTTACATGATGTAATTATTAATGTAATCAAAAGAAAAAGACAATATGTTGGTGATGAAGCTGAAGAAACGATGCATGCTTTTTTACAAGTTCTACGAGTTTTTGTGCAGGATGAAGAGAAGCTGACTTCACAAGGAATTCAACTTGAAGTGGTTAAAGAATTAATTGCAGCAATTGAAGTTGAAGATAAACAAAACATGAATGCAAAAATTGAAAATGTAATGGTCGACTGGTCCAAACCAATTAGGAAGCCCACCTCTCAAAAATAAGGCTATCTACAGCACATGCATGAGGAAGAAGAGGCTCGGTTCATTCCAAGCAATCACTACTCCCGTACGCATTAGGCAAGAGCAACAATGGAGACAGTCATCAAAATTGGAGAAAAAGAAAAACACCATATACTATTGCACTCTTAGACATGGCTCGGAGATAAATATCATGGCAAGGAGTCTCTATGAAAGTAGGGGATGGCCCATAGATGTTGATCCAGGTTGGCGAATGAGAGCTACAAACAACTCTTCTGAAGAGTTATATGCTGCATGTCCTAATGTGCAGGTAACTATTGGAGACATAAAAGACAATTTTCACTTTTTTGTTCAAGACTCTTGTAGTTACCCTATCATTCTTAGATAACCTTACCTTTTTGAAGCCCACTTGGAAACAAAGGCTCTTGATGATGGTTCTTCCTATGCTCGAATCCGAAGCAAGGATAATGAATGAGCTGTCCAATTTCTTACTGTGTGTGTTAACTATCATTGAAAGAGAGATCGACTTTGTGATTATCCTGTGTCTCCTAATGCCCGAGAATTCAAGGGTTTTCAGACTACACTACTATAAAGGGAGGCTATGGTAGTGCGTCATGTAAAAAGATTGAACCTCCTTATGCTACAAAAACTATGTCTCTAGCAAATTTGTATGTATGTACAGCCAAATGTATGGGTTGTTATAAGTCTCTTCCGACCATGAATAAGGCTGAAAGAAAATATTTATGTCATGTAAAAAGGGAGTTGAAAACTTATGACATGATGGCTAAAAATGAAGATATTTTGGGTATTTTTTTTTACTAATTACTACTGACACATTGTCTAAAATATATGCAGCTGCTCATGCAGAAAATCATACTGAAAATTAGTCCATAGAAGTATGTACATTGAATTTTTATCAAACAATTCAAGAATTTATTGAACAGGAAGACAATGGTTTACTCAACAAGGCTGAAACACAAGTGGAGACAAAATACAAGATAGTGGATAAGAAAGTCAAACTTGCGGCAGTCCCACTGCCTCCTGAAAGTGAAGGGCATGCTGATAGGGCAACAAATCAGCCAAGTATTCATGATCCTTCCAACATTGGTCACAAGTTCACATCTGAAAGTATAAAAGAGCTCAAAATAGGTGAAAAGTCTTTCCTTTCGCCGGTTGAAAAACACTCTTTTATGCAAATGCTAATGAAACATGGAAAAGCTTGTGCATTTCAACCAAGTGAAATAGGTTGTGTGGATCCAAATATTGTGGCTCCTATGGTCATTTTTACGGTCCCACATGTGCCTTGGAACCTCAAGCCCATTTCCGTTCGAAGGGTGCATCTGCCCAAATTATTCGAACTTCTAAATGAGAAGATTAGAATGAAGACATTAGAACCCTCTTTAGCAGCTTACTCAAACCGATTGTTTACTGTGCCTAAGAAAAATGGATCTTTACGATTCATTTAAGATTTACAGCCTGTCAATCGTGTCACAATCCGAAATGTTGGTTCCGGTCCAATTGTTGATGAGTTTGCTTAAGCTTTTGCAGGTAGAGAAATTTATTCTATGGGCAACCTATATTCAGGATATGACCAATTTCACCTTTTATTAGAAAGCCGAGACATTACCACAATGAAGACATCTCCTGGATTGGTGTGCATGTGCACTCTACCACAAGGTGTAACAAACTCTGTAGCCCATATGATGAATGCCATGCACAAAGTCTTAAGGGACTTTATTCCACAACTTATTCTTCCATTTCTTGATGATGTACCTATCAAGGGATGTGAAGTCAATGAAAAGAATGAGAAGCTTGACGAAGATGGTTTCAAGACATTTGTAGTTAACCATATTCATGATTGTGACGGGATTTTGACAAGGCTAGAAAAGGTACATCTTACCCTTTCTGGAGCTAAGTCGATTTTTGGAGTAGAAGAAGTTTTAGTGGTCGGTCATCTATGTGGCCCCTATGGACGCAAACCTTCTCCAATCAAGATAGATGCCATCAGTAGAATGCAAGAAAAATGCACAAATGTTTCAGAGGTGAGAATACTTCTTGGCCCATGTGTATTCTATCTCATATGGATACCACATTTTGCTCATGTAGCCGAAAATCTTTATCAATTATTAAGAAAAGGACAAAGATTCTCTTGGAATAAAGAGCATACTCTCACTATGCGTAAATTAAAGAAGCTATTAATTTCAGCCCCGACTCTCAAAAGGGCTGACAATTCAAATGGTCAACCCATCATCCTTACTATGGATACAAGTCCCATTGGGATAGGATGGGCTATTGGCCAAGAGGATCATGAAGATAATAGGTATGCAATTTGTTTTGGAGCAAAAGTTCTCAATGAACGTCAAAGAAGGTATGCACAAGTAAAAAGGGAATTGTGGGGAGTTGTACAGCATTAAAGTGTGATTGCAAATACTTTATAGGTGCTTCTGTAGTGGTAGAAACTGGTTGTCTTCCACTCTTGGGCATGATTGCCAACTGCTTTACACCCGACATTGCTATGCTAAGATGGATTGCATATATTAAGTCTCTTAGCTCCGAATAAAAGCATATTGTAGGAAATGTGAATCCAGTTGTTGACATGCTATCACGTGCAAGATATGACAATGAAGAAGAGCTGATGGAAGAAGATGAAGCTAAAGAATCTATGCATAATTTCATTCCATGGCTGCTGAAAATACCTTTTTAGTTACTGTATATACTGATCCAAAGCTGAAAACAACAGAATGGTCAACTAGAAGCCAACATGCTCATTGCATTGCTCAAGTTCTAGTTCATTTCCTTGAAGAAGATTGGCTAAAGATCGGTCAATATTTGAGCACAATGAAGAAGAAGGAGACTTGGACTGATGAGGAGTTCAAGCATATCAAGAGGAAAGCTTATGGATTTTTTCTTAAAGGACATCTATGGAAGCACGCAAAGAAGAAGAAAGGAGCACCTGTCTGATTTTTAGGTAACAAAGGATTGTAACAACAGGTAATGAAGGAATTTCATGAAAGCCTGTGGGCTGGCCATAGAGGCATATGGGGAACCTTTAGTAAAGTTAAAGAAAAATATTGGTGGCAGAACATGTATCGAGACATAGCACATTTTTTTGAAACCTGTTATGTATGTCAAATGTATTCTATGGTCAAGCATCGAGATGGGTTATAACCAACTTATCCTTTGTCTATACATTATAGATGGGTTATTGATCTTGTAACCATGCATACAAGAACATGGAATATGTGGTATTTAGTGCTTGCAAGAGAGGATCTAACCAATCAAGTTGAAGGTAGAGCCTTAACAACCAAATCCACTCAAGCTGTTTGTTGTTTTTTGCTTAAAGAAGTATTTTGTAGATATGCTTGTGTGGGTAAAGTAACTGCAGATAGAGGAGAGTTGGAAGCTGATGAGGCATGCAACTTCTTTGCTCAATTGGATATTAAGTTGGCTTTAACATCATCCTACAACCCTGAAGGCAATGGAAAGAGTGAGAGAAGTCATCAACCTATTCTTAAAGCTCTAGAAAAGTCTTTTAGAGGAAAGATCAAAGAATGGCCTAAAATGCTATCTTTTGCATTATGGGCTAATCGGACTACTCACAGTTCAGTGAGTGGCTATGTGCCAGCTGAACTTATTCATGGACAACAACCAATTATGCCAATTGAAGAATCTATTCTCACATGGAGTCTTCTACCTTGGGAGGAAGGTATCAGTAGAGTAGATTTGTTGAGTACTTTGCGCATATGGCAGCTAAAAAGAAGGCTTGAAGATGTTCAAGCAGCTATTGAGAGGCTAAACACAACAAGACTAAAGAACAAAAGAAGATTTGATAAGGGACATCGACTTCGGCCAAGAGCAATTCAAGAAAATGATTGGGTGCTTGTCTATGACAGCAGCCTAGACAATCAATACAGTGCTTCTAGGAAGATGGTAAAGTGTTGGTTTGGCCTATATGTGGTAAAGGTCATTCATGACAATGCCACATATTCATTGGCTAAATTGGATGGAACAAGCATGAAGATAACCATAGCTGGAAAAAGAATCAAGCTCTTCAAATGAAGAGAAAGTTCAACATATGAGCTAGAAGACTTGAATATAATTCAAGAGCATGAAGACATAGAGGAAGAAGAAGACGCAAAAGATGAAGACATTCTAGAGTGTGGCTTTCTTTTAGATTTAGAGAGCCAATGCCACTTTAGGCATTGGTATTAGTGTCCATGGTTCAAAATATTAGATTTTTTGGACAAGTTTTTAGTCAATTTTTTATGTTTTAGATATTATCTCTTATAAAAATCCATAAAACTATAGATAACTTCTAGATTAGGAGAACATGTAAAAGAAAGCATGTAGCTTTCAGCTAAATTGAGAGGATTTTATGTAAAAAAATATATTAGTAAAATCGTGCGACATGCGATCGCTATTTTCAAGCAGTGAACAACACTTTGAAAGTGGGAGATGAAGAAGGATTAATCTAGTAGGATTCTGGCCTTTTGTCCTGGTATTTAACCCCCCTTTCAGAGCAATTGGAAGCATCAGATTGGCGATCTAAGCAGCATAGAGGAAGGTATTATTTTGTACATGTTTTTGTCCATTACAGTTGTATTTTATCATAATGCTGAAAGAAACTAACAAGCTTCATCTTTATTAGAATTCTTCTATATTTTCTAATTCTTTTTGGGAGTATTCTTCTATATCTTCAATCTCTTCGAACCCCTTCTTCTCCCTCTAATCCTCTCCTTGAATCTAACTACACCCTGTTGTCTCTTATTGTCAAGAATTTGGCTTGAAACCTTCAACCCTTCTCTTATCTCTACCATCTTCAAATTCTAAGCTCTTGAACCCCCATACATTCTTCTCTTGCCAAACCCCTGTGGGGAGCTTCAATCCTATGCGCTGCGACAACATGACTTTTGAAAACCTAAAGGAGGAAAAAGTGATGACCCAAGGTGAGGCAGGAAAACCCAAGGCTCAAATCAAAGGTTCAAATAGCCTAATCATCTTGCATAATAAAAGGGTTAAGAAACTGATTACATGTGTATCTCATAAAATTAAATAAGGTTGAGTAAAATAATGGAGACAAGGGAGAGCCATATCGGTTGAAGGAATATGATGACATCTTCGTAGAAGAGCTAACTGAATTACCATCTCAAAGAGAAGTCGATCACAAGATCACAAGATTAGCCATACTTGAACCAGGAGCCACTCTGATCCCTAAGAGTCTATATGAAATGTCTATCCCTGAAGAAATTGAACTGAAAGAGCAACTCAAGTAGTTACAGGATCAAGGATACATCTGACCCAGTAGTTCATCCCATTATTGTCCCATAAGAAAAAGGATGGAACTCTCTTTCTTTGCATTGATTACCAAGGTCTAAATCAAGTAGCAATCAAGAGTAAGTATCCAATTCTAAGAATAGACGAGCTACTTGATAGGCTGCAAGGGGCGAAAATCTTTTCAAGATTGATCTCCAATCTGGTTATTACCAAATAAGGATCAAGGAAGAAGATATTCCCAAAACTGCCTTTAATAGGAGATATGTTCATTTTGAATATCTTATAATGTCAGTCGGTCTAATTAATGCCCCTGCTACATTTAACCATCAAGTTTCTCCTAGTATTCTTTGATGACATCTTAACATACTCCAAGAGAGACAAAGATCATGAGCTACAATTGCGCATTGTGCTAGACGTGACACAATGAGGATGCATAAGCTTCATGCGAAGAAACAGAAGTGTGCATTTTTCAAAAGACCAATGGAATATCTCAAATTCATAGTATCTATTGAAGGAATCTTTGTGGATGCAGCCAAAGTTAGATATGTTCAAGAGTGGCAACCACCAATGACAGTTAAGGAAGTGAGAAGTTTTTTAGGCCTTACTGGATGGTATAGATTTTTCATAAAAAATTATGCCCTAATAGCTGCACCTCTCACTAATTTGCTAAAAAAGAAAACTGCTATTGTGTGGACCTGGTGCGCAAATTAGATGTCGTATGTATACGCAGCGAGTGCGGAAAGGTCCCCAAGAACAAATAACTCTACTTTTTGCTCTAAATCCAAGAGATTAGACTTGCACGACAAGAAGCAAGAAGACCAATTGGGTACAATCTCCTCCCATGCCTTGTGTGAGCGCTCTACAAAGCATGTATTTAATATATTCTTAATCTCAGACTTCATCGAAAATAGTAGGATGCATGTGGGTAATATCATTAGCAGCTTTAACTTTGTTTGACAATGAAGTAAGAGGTTTAGGCAATCTACACCCATAAATGATTCCAAAAGGTGCTTTTCTTGTAGCTGTATGTGGTGTATTATTGTATGCAAATTGAAGTAAATGCAAATGTGTATCCCAAGTGTGTGGTTTTGAAATTGTGTTTGCGTGTAAAAGATCCAAGATTGTGCTATTTGTAGCTTCTGTTTGTCTATTTGTTTCAAGATGAAATGCAAATGAAAAATCAATCTTTGTTCTTAAGTTAGTAAACAAAGTAGTCCAAAAATTATTGCAAAATCTAGAATCACGATTAGAAATAATAACTTTTGGCAAACCATGGTTAGTGAAAACAATTTTCAGAGACAATTGAGTAGCTTGAGATGCAGTTAATGTTTTCTTCCATGGAATGAAATATGCACATTTGCTAAATCGATCTACAATAGTCAAAATCATATCATTATTAGCTTTAGTGTTAGGCAAACCAACAATAAAATCCATTGAAATATATTCCCATGGTCTTTCAGGGATTGGTAAAGGCATTAACAAACAATACTTTTTACCATGGTGTCGTTTAACTCTTTGACAAATTAAACACTCAGATACAAAGTTAAAAACAGCAGATTCCATCTGTGGCCAATAAAAATCTTCAATCAAAGTACGTAAAGTGAAAATAATATCTCTATGACCTTGATATGGGGGACAATGAATTTCGTCCAACACAAATGATCTAAATGGAACAGTTACACATAATCTTTTCTCATAAAACATAAATCCATCAGATAAGAAAATGAATCAATTGAAATCCAGTTATTGGCAATTATTTTATTTCAATCAACTTGAAAACTGGGGTCTTGATCATAGGAAATTTTCATAGGGATAAGAGAATCAAAAGATATCACAGAAATATTATGAATAGTTGGTCTTCTACTCTCAAGGCATCGGCAACAATATTTTATTTTCCAGGTTGATATATGGATAAGCGGATGAAAACTTTGAATAAAGGCAACCCATTTAATGTGTCGGTCAGATATTTGTGGCTGACTAAGGAGATGTTTAATACTTTGTTGGTCAGTTTTAATCCTGAATTTAGTTCCCATTAAATAGTGTTTCTACTAATGTAAAGTTTGTATGACAACTAGTAATTTTTTATCGTAGATAGAATACTTAAGTTTAGAGTGTTTAAGCTTGCAGCTCGAGTAAGCTATGGGATGAAAATCATGCATAAGGACAGCTCCTATTCCAAATCCACTAGCGTCAGTGACTACTAGGAAAAAATGTCTATTAAAGTCAGGGAGTTGTAATACAAGAGCATGGGTTAAAGCATGTTTCAGTAAATCAAAAGACTTTTGTTGATGTTCAAACCAATTATATACAATACCTTTCTTTAATAAATTTTTCAAAGGTAATGCAAGCAAAGAAAAATTTCTCACAAATTTTCTATAAAAGCTAGCAAGACCTAATAAAGAATGTAATTCATGCACATTTTCAGGTGTCGGCAAATTCAAAATTGCTTCTATCTTTTTAGGATCAACTTTAATACCTTCAGATAAAACAATATGTCCTAAGTATTCAATTTGTGTTTGGAAAAAATCACTCTTTTTATGATTAGCATATAATTGATTCTCTTTCAATAATTTGAAAATCAAAGATAAATGTTCATAATGCTCATTCTCATTCTTACTGAAAACCAATATGTCATTAAAGAAAACAATGACACAATGCTGATGCTTCAAAAATATGTGATTCATCATACGACTGAATGTGGCTGGTGCATTAGTTAATCCAAAAGGCATAACAAGGAATTCATAATGTCCAAATTGAGTTCTAACTACAGTTTTGAAAATGTAAGATGTGTCCAGTCGTACTTGATGGTATCCAGATTTAAGATCTATTTTGCTAAATGTTGCAGCCCCTTATAGTTTGTCCATAAGATCGTCTACCACCTTAGGGATCAGATATCTATTTTTGACAGTGATTTTATTTAGGACACGATAATCAATGCACATCCTATAGGTGTTGTTTTTCTTTTTAACTAATAGGACATGTGTACCAAATGGAGAACTACTGGGTCTACTGAGTCCTCGGGTTAACAATACTTCAACTTGAGTTTGAATTTCTTTATATTTAATTTGAGTATGTCGATAAGGTGCTTTACATGGTGGTTGAGAACCTAGAATTAAGTCTATTTTATGATCTTCAGGACATGTGGGTGGTAAACTAGGTGGTAAGTCAACATCAAAACCGTCTTTAAATTGTGAAAGAATTTGTGTGTGCCTAGGATGTATCTTATTTTCCTTAACTTCAATTTCATTCATCCAAAGTAAATAGGATTTGCTATCTTTTCTTAATGTACGTTTAGCCTGTGTATGACTAAGCAATAGAAAATTATCAAAAGTGTGAATACCATGCAATGTGATTTGTTCCCCATGAGAATGAATCTTCATTGAATGCGTGGAATAATCTATATCGGGATTATACTAATGATGCCAATGCATTCCTAAAATAATGTCACTAGATTGCAGAGACACAACTGAGAAATTTCTACGTTCAACATAGTCACCAATTTGAATTTCTAAGTCATGCACTTCTTGTGTTCCATTGTATCTTGTGCTTAATAATGCAGCCTTAATGCGATAATGAGTAGAAACAGTATGTAAATTCAATTCTTTGACCAATTTTTGCAGAAATCAAATTGCGTGTACTCCCATCATCATGTAAAACAGTCTTTTCTTTACCATGCACAAGACATTTCATTGTTAATAAAGAATGGGGATTTGGTATACCTGGTAAAGTATCTGAAGTAGTGCCATTATCATCATTGTTTTCCGTGAGATCTGGCCTTTCTTCATGGTCTTCATCTTCAGTCGCACCGAAATAGTTAATGTGAACAATTGGCTTTTTGGATTCACATTTCGCCGCTAGTTGTCGAGGTTGATGGTATTTATAACAGACTAAGAATTTGGCTTTAGAAACATTATTAGCAATAGCGGGAAGTTTAGGAATATTGGGATTTGGATAAAGATATGGCTTAGGATTTGGATTTGTGTTTGATGGAAAAGAAGGGGGTCGTGTCGAAGAATTACGGAATGAAGATGGAAGGAAGCGGTTTTGATTGAATCTTAGAAAATTAAAATTGAATTGCTTTGTACCGGGGTTACCATTGTTTAAGAATTATTGTGGTCGCTTCTCTTGTCCTCAAATCTTGTCTTCAGCATCATGGGCCAAGGAAATTGCATCCTCAAGAGTCATTGGCTTAAACATGTTCACGTCCGCATAGAAGTAACCAAGCAAACCAGACATAAACTTGCGCTTATGGGTTGCCTTAGGTACATCTTCGAGCATTCCAAGTTGCAATAAAGAATTTCAAAAGCACTCGGTATATTGGAAAATATGCTCGCAATCTCTTTGTTGGAGAAGATCTCATTCTTTGATTACATTTTCGTGGAATTGGAGTGAAAGAAAATTCTGCAAAATTTTCTTTTGGAAAGTCTCCCAGGTAGTAGAACAATCAATGCTTTTGCGGACAAGATTCTACCATAGGGATGCTCTATCCACTAAATGATTAGTGACACACTTAATTTTGTCTTTTTCGGCATACTATTCTTCATGGAAATAATCATCAAATTGACTGATAAAAGCAAATACAGTCTTTCCATTGCACGACCCATTGAAAGTACGAAATTTAAATTTTATTTTACTTATCTTTGTTTCTTTCCGAATAGATTGTGCTTCAACTGTCGCATCCATCGTACGCCGTTTAATATCTTCAGGTTGCGATCCATCTTGATTGGTAGAAGATTGGCCAATTGAACTTGCAAAGCTTGACGTGCTCTTCGTTCCTCTTGAAGCTGCATCATAATTAGGTCCAGCTTTTGTTTCATCCTTGGTTCTAGTAAATCACTTTCGGCCATAAAATCTTCCATATTTTGATCGGTCATCCTGCAAAATTTCAAACAACCTCACATACTTAAAATCATGTGAGTGGGATGAGTGTAGCTCAAGTTTGGGTTTACAAGGCTTGCTCTTTAGAAGTGACCAAGCAAACCAGACATAAACTTGCGCTTATGGGTTGCCTCAGGTACATCTTCGAATATTCAAAGTTGCAATAAAGAATTTCAAAAGCGCTCGGTATATTGGGAAATAGGCTCGCAATCTCTTTGTTGGACAAGATCCCATTCTTTGATTGCATTTTCGTGGAATTGGGGTGGAAGAAAATTCTGCAAAATTTTCTTTTGTATTTTTTTTTAAGCACTGTTTGAATTATGAATTACAAATTAAATGAATATCTATACTTCAGGTTGAAGGCCTGAAGGGAGAGGCAGTTTCGGTTACCCCCGACTGCTTGCCTAACCCTAACCAAGGGGGTTGTTGACCATGCCGGGAACGTGGATCAAACCCGCCGCGAGAGGTCTCTCCGTTGAGCTCTACTTGGAGCAAGAGGACGCTTGGGTGCCAGGGGGGGCTCTGGCCGTAAATCCCTCGCCTTCCGGGTCCTGCGCAAGAGGCTAACGTGACTCGGGATTGGATATCGAGGCCCACATACTAGTTTACGGGCGGAAGCTTGGAATAGTAATCCTTGCGGATTAGTGGATAGCCTTCGGGCAGATTATGGACAAGCCTACGGGCGGAACTCATTGTATTTCAAAGATAAAATGATGAAATGTTAATAAAGAACTTGCTTGATATTGTTTTTCTATGTCACATGATAAGATTACGTGAAGGAACCAGTGCTTAATGGTTTAATTAAAGAAGCTGATTGTTATATGTCAAATCAATGTGTTAGATAATTACATAACTAAAGACAAACCGAGGAAAGTGCAGAGAATGGGCCATGGGTCCGTCCTACGGTTGGGTGGTCCTGGTTAGCCGGGAACTTTTCTCAAAAAAAAAAATCTCGAAGAACAGCGGGATGATCATTTAAATGAATAACAAAAGCGATGACCTAGAGTTACGTCTTATCCGATCTCCTTGAACCAAGTGCAGCGTGAATCCGCTTCGTACCTGGCGTTTCTGCGTAAAGTAGTTCGCTTGGGTCCGACGCTAGTTGCTATTAGTTAATGACCAGTCAGGAAAACCCTAATTTCGATGGATCCTAAGTGGGAACGGCCAGGATACTTCCGCTACGTGGCAGACGCAGGAAGACCTAGATCGCAAATCCCGTAACATTCCATGGGAGTGCTGGGCGGAGCTTTCTAGACATCCTTTCCGATGGACTGCTAAGATGTGTCCTGGATGATACTAAGAGGACACGTTAGAGTTGGTATCAGAGCCGACCAATCACGAAATTGCTTTTATAAAGTCTCAAAAAAATAAAGTAAAGAAATTGTTGCTGTCCAAATATTTCCTTACCTTCAATGCTGTCTTGCAGAGTTACGAAGCGTGGAACAAGTTTTTGGTATTTCGGGTCATATTTATGACTGCAATGCATTCTCCACTTTACAGACAAAGAATTGGGATGATGAACATCCTAGAGCATATTTATAATCCATCACCTTTGTACATAGAATGAAGATGGACGGGGTCTTCAGGAATCTACTATATAGCCGCCCACCGGTTTGCTTATCTACAGACCAACCTAAAGAGGATCAAGTGGTTGGAAGACTTGAAAGTCGTGAAGATATTCGTTTTTGTGGAAGCCCACGTAAATTTGACTTTACATATTCAAGGTCGGAGGGTTGAGATGAACTCATATGTATATGAGGAAGTAACCCGTGTAATCCCAACCGACAGGATTAAAGTGTTGGGTCGCCATGAGAAGTATGGATTCCAACGAAAAGGGTATCCTGAACTTTCAATGACTTATCGATTCCTAAAGATCCATGACCCAAAACCCTACTATTGCTCAGTTCCTGTAGACAAATGCAATGCAACGTTGTTCTCCCCAAACTGAATGTAACAATTGGATTATCATTACATGAAATGTTGTATTCGAAGGGCTATGCCCATGTAAATACAAATAAAGACTTCTTTTTATCAATATCTAGCTGTGAATAAGAGTTGTTAAAAAGTTAAGTAGCTACATTGTTTACGCGATAGCTGAACTAAAAAAAATAATGAAAGATAAGCTAACGACTATTATCATATAATAACATTAAGAAAACCTTTATCCAGGCACAACCCTAGGTACAAGTTCCAAATTTTCCTCCTACATCAAGTACTGCTGTGTTCCAGGAGAAAAAATTCCTCCTCAAGCAGATAAAGCCACCCGAGTTTGATGGGAGAGGAAGATTCGTCCAGGATGATGCTGAAATTTGGATTGAATCCATGGAGGATTACTTCGAAGCAGCTGGTACTGCACCTACCAATCAGACTATGCTCGCCAAGTTAAAGCTCACCGGCGAAGCTAGACTTTGGTGGAAGCAATGGTGCAGGGATCAAGGGATTTCAGAGGGATCCGTTACCTGGGAGAAGCTGAAGAAAGCCGTGCAGGGAAGATACTTACCACCTGCATATCGCACGCAGAAAATGAATGAGTTCTACGAGCTAAAACAACTAGGACTCACTCTTGACGCATACTACTCTAAATTCGTCTCACTTTTAAAGTATGCGCCACAGATGGACATGACGCAGCAGGTGTCCAAATTTTATGCGGGCTTAAATTCACCAGTAAATACCCGTATCGAATCTATGCGTCCATCAGATCTTCAGGATGCACTCATTCGAGCGGTGCCTATAATTCAGGAGGTGCAATCTAGACCAAGGGGTAACAAAACTTGGTCTTATAGTGACCCGAACAGAGGAGCATTTAGACCTCAAATGAAGAGAGCTCAAGGTCATAATCAGGGACAAAGAAAGAAAGCAAGGACAAATAACGTCAACAACTTTGTTTGTACTCAAAGTAATGGCCAAAACCTCCGTTGTTTCCACTGCAACGAACCCGGTCACTTCAAGAGGCAATGTCCCAAGCTCAATGGAGGACATCGCCAAACGCCTTTCCAAGGAGCAGGCCGCAGTCAAGGAGCCGCCACCCGTGGAAGAGGAAGAACTGCCTGCATTGCCAATAGGCAAAGATGCTAAGAAGAAGAAGAGGAAGATCCGACTATGGAAGCAGAATTCGAAAGAGCGATAGTCCATGCCGCTTTACACAAGAAAGGGCCAAATCGCTAGTTCTCGGTGATTGAGACACCGTCGGACTATCAAGGTAAAGGTTTCAAAACCTTGATTGATTGTGGCAGTACACATTCCTTTATCTCACCAGCATGTGCAAAAAGATTAGGAATAGCCACAGTAGAAGCACCTACCCTGCTTGTGGAATTGGCAAATGGTCGTGAGGTAACTTGTACCAGGCAAATTGCTAAGGTGGAATTCTTTCTAGGAGGAAAGAAGACTTCAATCAAATTCAGAGTCATGAATTTAGGTATCTATGAGTGTCTACTCGGAATGGATTGGCTTAAGCCCAACGACGCCCACATTCACTGTGAAAAGGGTAAAGTTTCCTTTCGAAACTCTGAAAGGGCATTAGTCACAACTCAAGGTGAGGCAGAAGTGCCAAGAATCCAATTGGCCAAAGTATCTCGGATCATAAAAGGAGTCAGAAATGGATTACCCGTTTACTTGATCAAACTCAACAAGTTAGATCAAAAGCAAAAGTCTCATGAAGGACCTTCTTGGCTAAAGGAATACATTGACATATTCCCTGAAGAGTTGACCAAACTTCCGCCTCAAAGAGAAGTGGATCATGAGATTAGATTAGTGCCTGGAGCTGCACCAATTGCAAAGAGACCTTATAGAATGTACATACCAGAAGCAATTGAGTTGAAGGAACAACTCAAACAAGTGTTAGATCAGGGTTACATCCGGCCTAGCAATTCACCATGGGGAGCTCCAGTACTATTCCAGAAAAAGAAAGATGGGACACTTCGACTATGTATTGATTACAAAGGGTTGAATCAATCAACAGTCAAGAATAAGTATCCTATTCCTAGAATAGATGAGCTTCTTGATCGTCTTCAAGGTGCAAAGATCTTCTCCAAGATTGATCTCAGGTCAGGTTACTATCAGATAAGGATCAAGGAAGATGATATTCCAAAGACAGCCTTCAATACAAGATATGGGCACTTTGAGTTCCTGGTTATGTCATTCAGGCTTACAAATGCACCTGCCACCTTCAATAGATTAATGTAGGATATTTTTAGACCTTATCTTGATGATTTCGTGCTTGTCTTTTTTTATGACACTTTAGTCTATTCTAAACAAGAAGAAGATCATGAACCTCAACTTCGGATTATCCTTGAGACAATGAGGTCACATAAGCTGTATGAAAAAATGAAGAAGTGTGCATTCTTCAAGCCTTAGATTGAATATCTAGGATTCATAGTATCATCAGAAGGAATATCAGTAGACCCAGCCAAGGTCAGAGATGTGCTTGAATGGCCAATACCAATATCCATCAAAGAGATACGTAGCTTTCTTGGATTGACAGGATGGTATAGGGTCTTCATAAAAAACTATGCTTTGATTGCAGCACCTCTGACAGACTTACTAAAGAAGCAGACTTCCATTACATGGTCAACTTCCGAACAAAATAGCTTCGACAAATTGAAGCAAAGTTTGGTATCCGCACCTATTCTAAAACTTCCTGAACTCAATAAGGAGTTCGAGGTAGTAACTGATGC
This sequence comes from Lygodium microphyllum, assembly GCF_053477565.2. Taxonomy (NCBI): domain Eukaryota; kingdom Viridiplantae; phylum Streptophyta; class Polypodiopsida; order Schizaeales; family Lygodiaceae; genus Lygodium; species Lygodium microphyllum. The sequence continues at coordinate 134,306,566 of NC_141138.1, forward strand.
TAGCATTCTTGCCTTGGGGTGTGTACTTATGCAGGAAGGTCATCTAGTAGCATACTCTTCAAGGAAATTGAAGAGTCATGAAAAGAATTATGCCACGCATGATCTGGAATTACTAGCTGTCATCCATGCTCTAAAGCTTTGGAGACACTACCTGTTGGGTAACAAGTTTACTCTAGTAACCGATCATAAGAGTCTCAAATGGAATCTTACCCAGAACGAGCTCAACATGAGGCAACGTCGGTGGATTGAAGTGTTGGAGGAATATGATTTTGAAATCAAGTACCGACCAGGGAAGCAGAATGTAGTTGCCGATGCATTGAGTCGCAAGGCATTCCTAAATTCCCTAATCTTGCAGAATCCATCAACGGCTAGATCTCTGGCTACAAAAGTATCTATGCCAAACAACCCTATACTTGAACTAGCTAGAGAGGAAGCATGCCATGATTTGGCCTACCAAACAATGCTAAAGGAAATATCTACCAAGAAGCAGAATCAAAAGTTGCAAGCTAAGTATCAGGAATTTTCCATTGATAATGGACTTGTCTACTACAGAACAAGGCTGTGTATACCAGCAAGCCAGTCACTTAAGCAGAAGATAATATGGGAAGCTCATGATTCCCCTTTCGCAGGACATCCTGGCTATGCTAAGACTCTTAATGCAGTTAGGAAGAGCTACCATTGGGAGAGGCTCAAAGGTGGCGTTCTCAAATATATCACTGAGTGTTTGTCTTGCCAATGTATCGAAGCCGAACATGTCATGATGCCAGGAAAACTACAACTGCTTGACATTCCCCAAATGAAATGGGAATTCATCAGTATGGATTTTGTTGTGGGCTTACTCCAAGTCGAAGGAGGATATAATTCCATTATGGTTGTGGTTGACATGCTTACCAAGGTTGCACACTTGATTCCAGTAAAGACAAACTATAAAGCCTCCGACATTGCAAGATTCTTTATCAAGGAGATATTCAAGCTACATGGGTTTCCTAGAAAAATCATTAGTGATCGAGATTCTCTCTTCACATCACACTTCTGGAGAGCTATCTTTGAAGTTATTGGAACTCAACTCTGCTTTAGCACCGCCTACCATCCCCAAACAGATGGCCAAACAGAGCGAGTAAATCAAATCATTGAAGATATGCTTAGGGCATACTGCTGTCGAGAGCCGAAGAGGTGGATTCAATACTTGCCATTAGTTGAATTTGCCTACAATGCTTCTTACCAGCAGAGCATTCAGATGACCCCTTTTCAGGCATTATATGGTCATGATTGTCGAAGTCCTCTAAACTTTTGTGATCCAACCCTAAGGGTTGAAGCATCAAGACAGATGTTGGAAGACATCGATAATCAAATAAAGTCAATAAGACAAGACATACAAGTGGCCAAGGATAGACAAAAGGCATACGCAGATTTGAAGTGTAAAGAAAGAGTCTTCGAAGATGGAGACATGGTCTTCATTCGTGTATGCCCTAAAAAGAGTTCCCTATCCCTAGGAGAGTGCAAGAAGCTAAGTCCAAGGTATTGTGGGCCATAATAATCCTCAAATGCCTAGGACCCAATGCTTATAGATTGCAACTCCCTGAGAACCTAAAGGTTCACAATGTATTCCATATCAGCCTATTGAAAAAATATGTACCCAACCCTAATCATGTACTTGATGACCAACAAATTGTAATGCCTAGTCAAGGAGTCCTTGAACTAAGGCCGGATAGGATCTTAGATGTTAGGGAGAGACAGTTAAGATCTAGAACCTTGAGAGAATGCCTCGTCCAATGGAAAGATTATCCCGAAGAGGATGCCACCTGGGTAGATGAAGGCACTCTCAACCATCAATATCCCCAATTTATCTCGAGATTCTTCTAAGGGGGACAGAATGTAATATACTAAATATAGTAAAAGAAAAAAAAAATTACCTTTCATGGTGGCGCGTGATTTGAGTCATGACGCCGCAATCCGTTAGGTGATAAGGGGGGGGCCAGCAAGCTCCTCGCTGGAGCTTGCTCAGGGCCCTCTCCATGCACGCTGACAGGTAAGGGGGGCAAGGATTTCCTCCCCTCCCCTATTTAAAGAAGGAGTAGCTGCGGGAGGAGGGAGAGAGAAAGAGATAGGCCGCCTGCTCGATTGCTGCCGCCGCCAGCCGCCACTGCCGCCTATCCCCTCCGGCTTCCATCTCCACAGCGCCGCTGTCAGTTTAGCTATTCCTCCCCCCCGCCAGATTATCTTCCCCCGCTCCTGCCACATGATAAAGGAAGCTTCTACTTCTTCCTAAGGGGGGGGGGCTAATCAAGCCCCCATTCACCCCTCATATCCCCTTCCTTTGAATTTTCATTTCCCCCTTTCCCGGGTTTTTAAACCCCAAGCCCCCTTTCACCCCCCCTTATATCCCTTTTAAACTTTTCACCCCCTCCCCCCCTCATAACTCTTTTTTTACATAACCCCCTAAGTTTTTTTTAAATCCCCAGTGTCCCCATTACTTCTTCCTTTTTCCCCCTTGGATCCCAAATCCAAACCATCATCATGGGCCCGGATGTTGCCCCGTGAGGAAGAAGTAGCCCAAGGAAGAGTAAAAGAGGGAAAGTAGAGGGAGTGAAAAGAAGGAGTGGAGTAAAAGAGGAAGATTAGGAAAAAGATAAAGAAAAGAAGAAGTGGAGTGAAGGAGGAAGAGTGGGGAAAAGATAAAAGATAAGGAAGGGAAGTAGAGAGGAGTGAAGAAGAAAGGAGTAGTGTGAAAGAAGTAGGGGGTGAGGAAACGATAAAGAAGAGTAAGAGAGGAGTAAAAAAGGAAGAGTAGAGAAGGAATAGAGGGAGGTAGAAGGGTAAAAAGGGAGGAAAAAAAAGAGGAGTGAAGGAGGAGGAGTAGGGAAGGGGAAGGAAAAAGTAGAGGAGGTGCAAGGAAAGAGAATAATTTCCTTCTATACCTTTTACCCCAAGCCAAAGTTCTCCAAGGGTTCTTGTGGTTGCAAAACCATACTCACCTATAAACTTTTTTCCAAGTATAGACCCTGTAGGACCTTCTTAGGCTTTGTAAATCTTTTCCTCTCCGAAGAATCTAAGAATCTAAAGGTCCTATCATTCCTTCTCATGATCAACCGTTTTAACGACACCTTGCCTCGAAAGAGAGATGGTGGAATTCAAGAAGAAAGAGTAAAAGCTACCTTCACATTCGAACTACGATGCCGCCTAAGAAAGTACAAGGAGTAGCTGCGGGAGGTTCATCTCCCGGTATCCATGTGGATATCTCACCCCAAAACCAGGTTTTTCTTCTTGGCTTTAATTCGGTTTTAAGTCAATCATGCGAAGAGAAATTGTTGGGGATAGGATATATTTGTCCGAGTTATTTGTAATGAAGGAGTTTAGCTTATTTGAATGAATGATAATGTATAGAACATAGTTTCCTTTGAATAGCATCATGCATTATAAATTACGAGCAAGATTATCTATTTACTATATTGTAGTATATTTCAGTTAAATCCTGAAGGTATAGAAATTGTATCTTTCACCATTAGTCCTATTCCTTTTTGCAACGAATCATTGTAAATGATTAAATTCAGGAAAGGTTCTTTTCATTGCTCAAAATTACTAGGAAGTCATCATTGCTAATTGCACATCTTAGCAAGGGAAATGATTGTTAATTGCATGAGTTCGTCTGCAAGAAAAAATGGAAGATTAAATTGAATTGTACCGACTGAAAAATCAATTGGTACAAGGATAACAAAACCGTGATGAGGTGATCAATATTACCTTCCAAAAGATAACCAAACCAATCTAAACCTAGAAATACCATGGCCGCAAAAATATGCCTTGGAAATGATTTAAAGACCAAAGAAACATTCATACCTTAAGCACTTGACTACTTTCCTTATTGTAGGGTCAATAAATTCGTAAAGATAAAGAACTAGGGTTTGTCCCTGAGGTTCTTAAAAAGAAACCCTAGGTTCGACATACGTCAGTTTAAAGAAACCTAAACGGATTATTTCAACGTTGGACGTGCACAGCAAGTTTGAAGTCATGTAGTCTTGTGTCTGGTTCACAAGACGAAAGGGTAAATAACCTCAACAAGGATGGCAAATCCTTACGCAAGTTATCTTGCAAAAGGACGTATTCGTGAATATCCTTCTAAATAAAGAAAGTTATAAACCAGAAACTAAAGTATATAATGAACTTTAGGGTTGACCAAGTTGGGTTAATAAGGTACACCCTAACCCGGACTATAAAGGTCCCGCCAAGTTACAAGACACCTTGGGAACGAGTGTTGATACACTCAAAAGGAAAGAATAATTCCTTAACAGTTTGCCAAACAACACGGTCAATTTTAATGGGAATGTTTGTGCTTGCTAGAGATTTTTTTTTAGCACTATTTGAATTACGAATTACAAATTAAATGAATACCTATACTTTAGGTTGAAGGCCTGAAGAGAGAGGCAGTTTCAGTTACCCTCGACTGCTTGCCTAACCCTAACCAAGGGGGTTGTTGACCGCGCCGGGAACGTGGACCGAGCCCGCCGCGAGAGGTCTCTCCGTTGAGCTCTACTTGGAGCAGGAGGACGCTTGGGTGCCAGGGGAGCTCTGACTGTAAATCCCTCGCCTTCCGGGTCCTGCGCAAGAGGCTAACGTGACTCGGGATTGGATCTCAAGGCCCGCATTCTAGTTTAGGGCGGAAGCTTGGAATAGTTATCCCTGCGGATTACTGGATAGCCTTCGGGCGGATTATGGACAAGCCTACGGGCGGAACTCATTGTATTTCAAAGAGAAAATGATGAAATGTTAATAAAGAACTTGCTTGATATTGTTTTTCTATGTCACGTGATAAGATTATGTGAAGTAACCAGTGCTTAATGGTTTAATTAAAGAAGCTGATTGTTATATGTCAAATCAATGTGTTAGATAATTACATAACTAAAGACAAACCGAGGAAAGTGCGGAGGATGGGCCATGGGTCCGTCCTACGGTTGGGTGGTCCCGGTTAGCCGAGAACTTTTCTCAAAAAAAAAAATCCTCGAAGAACAGTGGGATGATCATTTAAATGAATAACAAAAGTGATGACCTAGAGTTATGTCTTACTCGATTTACGTTGTTTTAGGGGAACGGAATGGGACTATGCCTTATAGCAGAGAGACTGAGCTTTACATCCCTTTCGTTTCCCATTCTCCTTGAACCAAGTGCAGCGTGAATCCGCTTCGAACCTGGCGTTTCTGCGTAAAGTAGTTCGCTCGGGTCCGACGCTAGTTGCTGTTAGTTAATGACCAGTCACGAAAACCCTAATTTCGGTCGATCCTAACTGGGAACGGCCAGGATACTTCCGCTACGTGGTAGACGCGGGAAGACCTAGATCGCAAATCCCGTAACATTCCATGGGAGTGCCGGGTGGAGCTTTCTAGACATCCTTTCCGATGGACTGCTAAGACGTATCCTAGATGATACTAAGAGGACACGTTACATCTCGTGCCCGTAAGATACATTGTCTTTTTTCCAAATACACAATCTGATGTATGGGAGGGGGAAAAAAAAAACCAGAGAGCATGCGGTTTTTTTTTTCCAGTTCTGTTTTGCGCGTCTATCAGCGCGTCTGATAATTCGTGTTTATACGCGCGTCTATAATGCAGACTTCACGCGCTTATACACGCACTTCATAATTCAAATTTAAAAAAGAAATTAAATATCTTTTTTAAAAAAATGATATTTTTTGTTTTTCGTTCGCGTCTATTAGTGCTTGTAAAAACGCGTCTACTAGCGTGTCTATATGCACGTGTATATGTGTGGCTATTGCGCGTCTATTTGTGCGTGTAAATTCGTTGATACATGCGATTATAGATGCAAAATGGTAGACGCGCAAATAGACGGGCGGATAGACGCGCCCATAAGAATTTCTCTATATTTAAAAATCGCGTCTAAATGTGCATCTATGAGGCCTTTTTATTGTAGTGTAAGGTTCCAAATTCAAATCGAGTTTCATCCTTTTAACGAGCGATCCTTAGGGTAAAAACCCTAGATTGTTTCTCACAAGTATGTCCTATTGTCCCTACATTCCGTGAATGTGGGCAGGTCCTTTAGGGTATGAAAATTTCAGCTTGGCAATAAGAGCGACTCGGTCACGTCCTTAACGTGTTAAATCCTAGTTAGCACTTGGGATATATTGCATCGATTTAACCCTTCTTAAGCAATTCCTTCGCGGTTTTAGATGTTTAGGATAAACCAATTTACTTGTCTATTCATGAAGATAGTCTTGATCAAATAGGAGAAAAAAACTAGTTGCGTTTCGATACCATTCTCGTAAGCACACAATTTATTGCCTACGTATGATTAGATTTACAATCCCTAACTTTTCTGATTAAGATCAATGCGTATGTTAAGTTATGGTATAATTCCTATTGATCCTTCTAAAACATGCAAATTAAGATTCATGCTACTAAGCTTTAGGGTTTTATGTTAAAAACGAACCATGCAGCCTTTTCTTAATTTCATTTCTAAATGAATTATTCGTATGCTGAAATTACACAACCTTTCGTAATTACTTACGTAGTTGATTGAGATTTATGTAAATTTTCTAGAGATTAATCTACTTCATGCAGCTTTAGAATCATTTCCATGCCTTGCAAATTTCTACGGTTATTAGCAACTTTCTTTAACGAATCATTGCAAAGAAAATATGTCTAATAATGCGACATGCGATTTATTCTTTCATGCATAATCGAAGTGTACAATAATAATTTCGACTTTATAAAGATGATCTTTAGTTTATCTAAATTCGTTACTTTGTAATGCATAAAAACCACTTGCTAGGAATGCATAGAGATCTTATGCTCTTTTTTCATTCGTTTATTTGAAAAATACAAATGACCGATTCTTTGATCATAAGTTATTTCCTTAAATTTAGCCAAAGTATTTCAATTGAAAAAACACATCCTAATTCCATAAATGATCCATGCACAATTGTAATATTACGACATAAATCAAAATTTAGGAAGAAAACCTGGACTTGTGGTGAAATATCCACATGGATGTTAGGAGATGATCCTCCTGCGGTTGCGCCTTGTGCCTTTTTAGGAGCCATCGCGCATTCAAATTTCTTGCCTTGGCCACAGACTTATGATCTTGGCCCGTCTCCCTGGCACACGAAACTACCTTTGAGATTCGGCTTCCTTGACTGATTGCATTGTCTTTCGGAATCGAGCTTTAGAAGGCCTTGTAGGCCGCCTCCTCGAAGTAGGGAATGGATTTAAAAGACTTGTAATGGAAGGCTTTATAAAGGAAACCAGGGAAAAAAAACTTTGTGGGGATGCTATGAAAAGGGGCTTGAAAAACCCGAGCTAGGTGACTTTTGGGGAAACCAAGGGCCAAAAGGGTTTAATTTCCGGGGATGCAAGCGGAAGAAAAGCCTAATTTCCGGGGTTATAAGAGACCGCTTGAGAAGGCAATAGAAAGGGTTTTTAAGGGCCCGCAAGTATATATGAATTTGAGTGGGGATTTCCCACGGAAAGGGTCTTTAAAACCCGGTCTAGGGTGGGTTTTGGGGGCAAGGGGGCTTAAACTCCAAGGGGAAAGGGGATGTAAATATTGCTTGGGAAGGGCTTATGGAAAACCACGGAAAGGGGGGTTTTAAATGGACCACGGGAAGGTGCTTAAATCCTGGGGGGTTATAAAAACCCGCTTGAGAGGCAATAGGAAAGGGGGTTTTAAAAGAACCCGGGTTTAAAATGAACTTTGAAGGGGAATTTCAATAGGAAAGGGGCTTAGGGAGCTCCCTTAGAAGCTTTCAAGAAGCTTCTATGGTTGTTAGAAACCACGTGGAGGGAGAAGGGATGACTAATATCGCCGATTGTTGGTGGGCAGGAAGTGAAGTATGGGAGCACCGATTCTTTACGCAATCCTCCTTCCTCTCGGCGCGATCAGAGCGGCGCTGCCCTCTTCACTCCTTCTCTCGTCCTGGCGGTGTGATGGCTCCCTCCCTTACTTCTCAGAATTCTCTCCTTCACCCGATCGTGGTAGCGTTTGACAACAACATCCCTTCTCACTACTACCTCCCTTACTCCCCCCCACAGGGGGTATATATGGGATAGGGAGAGGACCTTCCCCCCTCCACGTGGCCTGATTGCATGGCCATTCCCTTCCCTATGTCCTCTAGCTAGATGCTTAGTCATAAGCACATTTCTCCCTCTCCTCCAGCATGACCGTCGACTGGGTGAAAGAGGGGATAATTTAAAAGAAATTTGCCATAATTCCAATATTATCCTCATGACCTCCTCCCAAGAGGAGGTTCTTATGAAGCTATGCGGGATCTTTAGTCCTTAGACTTGATTTGCCAGTGGAGAGTGTACCAATTAAAGCTCGCACCGTCCGTGACCACAATACCGACATTGTCAATGCATGAGACTCACGCGGCTCATGATATTTTTAGCAGAAATATTACACTATGAGAGAGAGGGAGAGAGAGAGAGAGAGAGAAAGAGAGAGAGAGAGAGAGAGGAACAAGCAGAAGAAGTAAGTCTCTATATAGTTTATGGATTATCAAGTTCATGTGATGTTATTGGTTTAATATGCGAGGATAATATTTATGCCATGATAAGGTCAATATTAATAAAAATTACCATTCAATATTTTGTCTTTGAAAAACTTTGAAAAATGGTCAGTAAGGTTCATTGGAGATATAGTTTAGGCTTGATTCCTTAATGTTGGCCTTTTGCTCCTTGTACATTAGTGAGTGCCACATCCCCATATGTTGCATCTTTATGTATTCAACGTTATATTTGCCTAAGTTATCAAAGCTTTTGAAGTTCGAATAATGTTTTTTTATCAACATTACATAAAATCTCTTACAAGTTACCACATGAAACATGTTTTCAAACCATGTTACAAAAAGTACAGGGAGAATAACACTAGTGCAAAGTGCCAAGAGATAACAAAACTAATAAAACTACGTTCTCACATGTATGTTTCGCGTGGCTGTAACTAAGAACAAAAGCGTAATAGAAGACAACCGCCTCTGCAACTTTGTTTCGCGTATAAGATGGTGATAGTTTTGTCCATTTAACTTCATACAACGGGCCACAATGTAGGACTCAGGAGCTTTAACATCCAATATCGTTGCTCCTGTGCGAAGATTCGTCCACAAATTGTGTTATAGTTTGACGTCCACTTACCGCTCGAAACCCCTCTAAGAGTATAATTTCTAACCTTTTTTGTCCCGACGTCCTTTGATTTCTGTCCGACTAGACTTCCCGCTAAATGATACAAAGAGCATTGCGAAAGCCCGTCTTCTGCGTCGAGATATTGTTGTGTAATTGAGCTAGTGTGTCTTGGAATCAGGATAACGTAAAGATTATCGTGACTCGTGAGTAGTGATCACGGCGCCGAACACTATGGACGAATACGTGCTACAGGAATTGGAGCGGCTAGGAATTTCTGACGTGGAAGGCGAAAAGGGTGGGATGCCGTGGGAACATGTGGAAAAGCTTCTGGAGCTGGCGCACTCGTGTCGACACAGTACATGTACATCAGAGGCGCCGGCGCCGGCGAGGCCATTTCGCGATAATAATACCGTTGGTGTCAGCACAAGTGCATCAGAGACGTCGGCGGCGGCGGCTCCAGGACGCGGTAATATAATGGTCCATAATATTATGGTTTATGATAATACTGTCGGTGTTGATCCGAGTCCCTGCCGTTCCGTTTCAGCATATGATACTGGCTTGATGTTCGGCGTTTCTTCTGCGCGAGGTGATCGTCCTCATGGATCATATCATCGACCGAGTGCAAAAGTAGGCACCTTTAATGATCGACCTTGGCTATATCATCGAGCCTCAGCATCCGCCGGTTTCTCTTCGACGTTACCTCATACGAACCTAAACTGGCAGGCCGACCCAATTACAATCCACCTCTCACCATGCAGCTGCTGCGGCTCGACTCATAATGTTCACGGCGATGTAGGCCCAAAATCCTTAATGCCTTCTCTCCCGAGTTGTCACCACGGTCCTACATCTGCTTCTCCTCGTCGTCATGTTCCAACAAGGAGGGATATAAGAAAATCTACTCTTAACCCCGCAACTCTTGCCTCTCCGCCTCCTCCTTTCACGGAAAAGGACAAATGCAAATAATTCAACCTTGAATGATGATTGGAAATTTATTTAACCTACCAGCAGTCGACTTAGTCTCCCAACACGTATTCCGATATATGATTGTATGCCTTTTCATTACGGTCATAGTAATCAGTCCTGCTGGCTGCGATCATGACAGCAAGCGTATGTCTAATAGTCTAATAGTCTATCGAAGGGAGACGGTTCTCGTCGCACGATAACGAGTGAGTCGGATAAAGGGTATTAAGTGCAATAAGAGCAGTAACTGATTTTTAAAAGCTAGCTAATGTTATAGTACGGCAATGTTGGCCTGTCCTTTTGCATGTAACTGTCACAGTGTAGTCTTATTCGAGTTATCACAGCCAAATGGAGATGTAAAGGGACGCAATGCAAGCGACAATGGGTAGTGAAGCTCGGATCGGTACTGCTGCTACTGGTTCTACAAATGAACGTGAAGCAAGGAAGAATGGATGGTGAGAGCACTGAATGTATAGTGCCTGTGGCACGAACACATGTCTTCCGTGATTACTTACGAGAGGATAAGGGAGTAGACTCAAACTAGTCGTTAATCCACGATTGGTCACTGAAGAAGAGGTTGTCTTGGATACTAAAAGGAACATTTAACCGTTCAGTAAGTAGGAAACAAAAAGGAATTCCCTATAGATTCCCTGGTTAGAAATACACATTAGTAGGGAAGTAAAGAGAAGTGGAACACTTCCTAGTTAGAGTAACTAGGAAATCACATAAATTTCTCTACATAGGATCATAGGGAAATTTCTTTTCTATGCACAAAATTCCTATGTGATTCCCTAGTTACTCAAGTAGGAAATGCTCCATTTTCTCTTGCTTTTACTTTTTCTATTTATATTTATTTCTAACTAGAGAATTTATAGGGAATTCCCTTTTTTTCTTACCATAGAGCTCTCCACCATGAAGTGTATTGATTGCAGCCTTATTCAAGAACATTCCATCATAAAGCAACAATAATGGGCATACTAGCAAGCACTTATTTTGCTTATGCGAGTGGTCCACATTTAGTTTACATATCTAAAAATTCTTTGTCTATATAATGGCCTTTAGGCCACAAAGCAAAGGTGATGTTAATTGGAAAAAGCCTTAATGGCTATATCCAAATAAAACAAGCAAGTTCTTATGCTACCTCAAGCTATGAAGATACATAGAAAGGAGATACCACACGTAGAAATTCAAAACTTCCTTACCAGGCATGTACATCTAAAGTTGAAAAAGACGTATATGCCCACTATTACAAAAGTAAATATCACACCTCATAATTCATAATATCTATGGACCCTTGGCATATATATTTTTCCCATTTTAGTTGATTCTATATAGCTACATGCTCTAGACTATGGTTCTTATTGCAAGCATATGTATAGATCCTCATAATCATTTACCCTTTCTTCAAATGACAAATGTGAAATATTATTCTTGTTTAATTATTCATGCTCTAGAATTTAGAAGTAATTACTTTTCTCTAGTAGTCCATAGTGATAGTTAAAAACCATGGGATTTGGAGTAGCTTCAGAAGCTTCCTCTCGTCCTTTCGACATAGGAATGCGCACAACATCCTAAATGTCCTCATTTTCTTGCTCAAGAACCTCACACTCATTAGTGCAATTCATTAATGGTTAAATATCCATTTGTGTAAGGAGCTCAAATTGTCAAATATCCTCGAACAAATGATGCATAGGTTCCACATGTCACACATGAAGAGCAGTAAACAAACTAAACATATGTGTTTAGCCTATGGAAGCTTATAAATTGCTACTTCTCGATCCAAAAACCTTCAAAAATACAAAAGGACTTATGGTCATTAGTATTAGGAGAACCTTTCCTTGAGTTGAAAGCTACGTGTAGAACAAACAACACGGGCCTAAACTGTTGATGAGATTCATCCATAAAGATGCAACCAATTCAAATGGATCAAGCTCTTCAAAGAAAAAGCAAAATTCTCACCACTACGAGAAGGGTGTTTTGGTTCCAAATCTTGAAAAAAAAGTTGTAATGTTAACAATGGTAATACTACTAGAAAATAATATTTGGGAGCTAGTAGACCACATCTTACCACATCATGACATTAATCCTTTTGAACATTGGAGACTTGCTCATTCTTAATGTAGACCTCGTCTTGCTTTTAGCAACTAAAATATGACAATAATAGGAACACAATTCAATGACTATGGTATAAGGATTTGGAATAACAATAGAAGAATTGTGGTAGGCTGTAAGACTCTATCAATGTTTTAAAAGGGTTACCCTGAGCCTCAGGGGGGTCACTCATGAATATATGTATATATAACATGAGTTCAAAATAAGGGGTTTTTAAAAAACCAATTTTATATCATTTTTACATACAGAAGGGTGTCATATAAAGGATTTACTTACAGATTGAATAGAAAAGGGTTGTGTTTTATTCAAGAAAAATTCACAGATTAGGATATTTATAAATAGGCCATGAACGCACGTTATATAGAGAATATATATATAGTGAACCCCCCGAGAAGCACCATGGACGGAAGTCTGATCTTACATATCATTATTGCGGAAAAGCAGGACATATTAGGCCGTAGTGCCATAAAATGTGTGATGATAAGCGCAAGAAAAAGGGAAAAGAAAAAGTGCAGAAAAAGTCTTCTGAGTGTAGTATTGTACCTGCAAAGTCCAGTGTGAAGATAGAAGAGGTTAATGTCATGCAGGCCACTGATTCAGATGATGATTACATACTTGCAGCTTCTTCATGCGATGTCTTATAGACTTCTGAGATACATTCTATGTATGCGCAGTGCTTGCTCTTGGATTCGGATGCATCCTTTCATGTGACACACTATCGCGATTGGTTTCATACCTATCGTACCATGTTTGGTTTTGTGCGCCTTAGTGATGACAGGTCTCTTGACATTGTGGGCATTGGAGATGTCAGGCTACAATTTCTTTCTGGCAGTTCTTTTATTTTGCATGATGTACGCCACGTACCTGTGTTGACTCACAGCCTTATGTCAACTGGACAGCTTGATGGCACATGGTATTTTGTGTCTTTTGGGGACTCTGCATGGAAGATTACTCATGGGAGGCTTGTGCTTGCAAGAGGTGTCAAGTGTGGCAGCCTTTATCCCTTACTTGTATCTAGAGCTACATTAGATCATGTTTTATCTTTGTGTTCTATTCCCCATGTATCCCTTTGGTATGCTCATTTAGGGCATATGTCTCTTAAAGGAATGAAAATGCTCTGTGCTTTGTAGTATCTTCCGCCTTTTGACTCTCTGCATTTTGATTCTTGTGATCATTGTTTGTATGGTAGGCAAACTATAAATATACATAAAAAGTCTCGTAAGCAACGCATGGGTGAGCCCTTGGCTCTTATGCACTCAGATGTATGTGGGCCCTTGCCCTATTAGTCACTTGGTGGGGCAAAGTACTTTGTTACTTTCATAGATGATTACTCATGTAAGGTTTGGGCTTATCCCATAAAGAGAAAATCCGATGTCTTAGACATATTTCAGTGTTGGTGGGGCAAAGTACTTTGTTACTTTCATAGATGATTACTCACGTAAGGTTTGGGCTTATCCCATAAAGAGAAAATCTGATGTCTTAGACACATTTCAGCGTTGGCTTGCATTGGCAAAGAACCAATCTAGAAAAAGGCTCGAATACCTAAGGTCAGATAATGGGGGTGAGAATGTATCATGTGCTTTTGAGCAGTTTTTTGATGAGCGGGGTATTAAGCGTCAGTTGATTGCCCCTTACACCCCACCCCAGAATGGTATGGTTGAACGCATGAATAGGACCATTCAGGAAAGGGTCCATAGCATGCTTAGCCACGCTAACTTACCGCAGTACTTTTAGGCTGAGACAATTACTATTGCAGTGCATCTCATTAATAGGTCACCTAGCAGCAGTGGCATTGACTTTCGGGTTGGAGAGGAGGTATGGGCAGGCAAGTCCCCCTCTTCTTATGATCATTTGTGTGTCTTTGAATGTGAGGCATTATGCCATGTGCCCAAGGACAAACGCAATAAGTTGGATCCGAAGAGTATCAAATGCATTTTCATTAGCTATAGAGATACACGAGAGATGGGTTACCGTCTATGGGATCTGTAGGCGCGAAAAGTGATCCGCAGCCATGATGTCATCTTTCGATGGGGATTTTCAAGAGATACTCTACAACAATTGGTGCACATACTACAAGAGACTCAGCAACAACAAATCTAAGTGTTACAACAACAACAACAACAAAGGCAAGACGATGAGAAGATTGATTCCACAGCTATCAAGGCCCTAGAGGAAGTTGGGTGTGAATTAAAACAATTTAATGGTCAAAATGTCCCTGTTTTTATTCGCTTATATGTTAAAAAAAGGCTCTTCTTTGGTGTACCACAACATGCATGGAGTGGTTATTTTGCCACACTAGCCAAGCATGGTCTTCAAGAAAGAATCCATGGTCTTTTTCAACAAGATGCAAATTGGATTGCATTCAAAAAAGCCTACGTGAAGAATTCTTCTTAGAAGACTCTGGCCTAATGATGAAGAAAATTTTCACTGAATGGGTTGAAAAACCCAACAAAGGTTTAGCTGCAATAGCTCTATACCATGAGTTTGAAAGAAAATTTGGACAACTTGATACTGAAGACTAACAAAGTATGGAAGGTCACAAGATTGAATTATTCCTTAAGGCTGCAGATCCCATTCTGCAAGAGAAGCTTGCTGATCGCCTAGAAGATGCTACCTCTGAATCAAGAGTCAAGACTGCATGGACAGATGTTACTCATGCAATTAACATGATTACTCGACAAGAGCGGATGCGACTAAGATTGGACTCTACTTCAACTTCAACAACTCCATTGATGGAGCTTCTTCCACCTTCAAAATCCCCTATTCCTTTGACTAATCAACCAACTCTTTCTTCTTCAGTTCCTTCTAAAAATGATGTAATGGATGAACTCATTAAAAGCATGTGTGACCTTCATCTAAATCTTACAAAAATTAGTTCCAAAGTAGAGAAGCTGGATGTCAAAGTCGAAGAGCGAGGACAAGCATCAACTCAAAGACCCATGAGAGAAGACTTTAAGAGATATTGTATTTGGTGTGACAGTCAACAACATGACAAGAGGGAGTGTTTTTCCTTCCGCGAGGCTGAAGCACAGAAGCTCGTCTTTTGAAAAGAAGAAAAAATTCATGCGGCTAAAAGTGGTCTTCCTCTGGAGCCAAATTTTGGCAATGGTGGAATGAAGAAAAGATTAGAAGATTTAGTTGTAAAGAATGCATATGCAGCAATTGATGTAGCTACCTATGGGCTACAAATTGAGCCAATTAAAACAAGTTTAAAAGCATGTAAAGCTAATGTGCAATCGAAAGTATGGATGCAGGCACTAGATCAAATGGAACATGGTAAAGCATTGAAAGAAGATTTGGCTAACACCAGTCAGTATATTCGAGGAATGACTGGTTAGAAAGAACCGATAGATTCTTTTTCTACCTTTGCACATTTGGCTGACGTCAATCATTAAGAAGTCTTGATTGAAAAAAAGAGAAGAAGAGAAGATAAACCAGAGCCTTTCTCTTCTAGCCCTCCGAAATGGGTAACTAGAAGAACGCTTGAGCAGCCAAAGCTTGCTGAAAATATAACTCCAAATCAAGAGATTGAAGATGTGCCACAAACAAAAAAGACTGAAGGAAAGAAGAAAGAAAAGCAGCCAGGCTACAAATTGCAGTCTGACATGGAATCTGCAACTGATCTCAAATAAGTCCTAAAAAAAAGAATTCTAGGAAGCAAAATTGAATTCACCTTAGGCAAAATTCTTGGAATTGCCAAAAGTGAATTCCATGATGTAATTATTAATATAATCAAAAGAAAAAGACAATATGTTAGTGATGAAGCTGAAGAAACAATGCATGCTTTTTTACAAGTTCTACGAGTTTTTGTGCAGGATGAAGAGAAGCTGACTTCACAAGGAATTCAACTTGAAGTGGTTAAAGAATTAATTGCAGCAATTGAAGTTGAAGATAAACAAAACATGAATGCAAAAATTGAAAATGTAATGGTCGACTGGTCCAAACCAATTGGGAAGCCCACCTCTCAAAAATAAGGCTATCTACAGCACATGCATGAGGAAGAATAGGCTCGGTTCATTCCAAGCAATCACTACTCCCGTACGCATTAGGCAAGAGCAACAATGGAGACAATCATCAAAATTGGAGAAAAAGAAAAACACCATGTACTATTGCACTCTTAGACATGGCTGGGAGATAAATATCATGGCAAGGAGTCTCTATGAAAGTAGTGGATGGCCCATAGATGTTGATCCAGGTTGGCGAATGAGAGATGCAAACAACTCTTTTGAAGAGTTATATGCTACATGTCCTAATGTGCAGGAAACTATTGGAGATATAAAAGACAATTTTCACTTTTTTGTTCAAGACTCTTGTAGTCACCCTATCATTCTTAGATAACCTTACCTTTTTGAAGCCCACTTGGAAACAAAGGCTCTTGATGATGGTTCTTCCTATGCTCGAATCCGAAGCAAGGATAATGAACGAGCTGTCCAATTTCTTACTGTGTGTGTTAACTATCATTGAAAGAGAGATCGACTTTATGATTATCCTGTGTCTCCTAATGCCCGAGAATTCAAGGGTTTTCGGGCTACACTACTATAAAGAGAGGCTATGGTAGTGCGTCATGTAAAAAGATTGAACCTCCTTATGCTACAGAAACTATGTCTCTAGCAAATTTGTATGTATGTACAGCCAATAGTATGGGTTGTTATAAGTCTCTTCCAGCCATGACTAAGGCTGAAAGAAAATATTTATGTCATGTAAAAAGGGAGTTGAAAACTTATGACATGATGGTTGAAAATGAAGATATTTTTGGCATTTTTTTTACTAATTACTACTGACACATTGTCTTATAAAATATATGCAGCTACTCATGCAGAAAATCATACTGAAAATTAGTCCATAGAAGTATGTACATTGATTTTTTATCAAATAATTCAAGAATTTATTGAACAAGAAGACAATGGTTTACTCAACAAGGATGAAACACAAGTAGAGACAAAATACAAGATAGTGGATAAGAAAGTCAAACCTGCGGTAGTCCCACTGCCTCCTGAAAGTGAAGGGCTTGCTGATAGGGCAACAAATCAGCCAATTCTTCGTGATCCTTCCAACATTGGTCACAAGTTCACATCTAAATGTATAAAAGAGCTCAAAATAGGTGAAAAGTCTTTCCTTTCGCCGGCTGAAAAACACTCTTTTATGCAAATGCTAATGAAACATGGAAAAGCTTGTGCATTTCAACCAAGTGAAATAGGTTGTGTGGATCCAAATATTGTTGCTCCTATGGTCATTTTTACGGTCCCACATGTGCCTTGGAACCTCAAGCCCATTTCCGTTCCAAGGGTGCATCTACCCAAATTATTTGAACTTCTAAATGAGAAGATTAGAATGAAGATGTTAGAACCCTCTTCAGTAGCTTACTCAAACCGATTGTTTATTGTGCCTAAGAAAAATGGATCTTTACGATTCATTCAAGATTTACAGCCTGTCAATCGTGTCACAATCCGAAATGTTGGTTCCGGTCCAATTGTTGATGAGTTTGTTGAAGCTTTTGCAGGTAGAGAAATTTATTCTATGGACAACCTATATTCAGGATATGACCAATTTTACATTTTATTAGAAAGCCGAGACATTACCACAATGAAGACACCTCCTGGATTGGTCCGCATGTGCACTCTACCACAAGGTGCAACAAAATCTATAGCCCATATGATGAATGCCATGCACAAAGTCTTAAGAGACTTTATTCCACAACTTACTCTTCCATTTCTTGATGATGTACCTATCAAGGGATGTGAAGTCAATGAAAAGAATGAGGAGCTTGACGAAGATGGTTGCAAGACATTTGTAGTTAACCATATTCATGATTGTGATGGGATTTTGACAAGGCTAGAAAAGGTACATCTTACCCTTTCTTGAGCTAAGTCGATTTTTGGAGTAGAAGAAGTTTTAGTGGTCGGTTATCTATGTGGCCCCTATGGACGCAAACCTTCTCCAATCAAGATAGATGCCATCAGTAGAATGCAAGAAAAATGCACAAATGTTTCAGAGGTGAGAATATTTCTTGGCGCATGTGTATTCTATCTCATATGGATACCACATTTTGCTCATGTAGCCGAAAATCTTTATCAATTATTAAGAAAAGGACAAAGATTCTCTTGGAATAAAGAGCATACTCTCACTATGCGTAAATTAAAGAAGCTATTAATTTCAGCCCCCACTCTCAAAAGGGCTGACAATTCAAATGGTCAACCCATAATCCTTACTATGGATACAAGTCCCATTGGGATAGGATGGGCTATTGGCCAAGAGGATCATGAAGATAATAGGTATGCAATTTGTTTTGGAGAAAAAGTTCTCAATGAACGTCAAAGAAGGTATGCACAAGTAAAAAGGAAATTGTGGGGAGTTGTACAGCATTAAAGTGTGATTGCGAATACTTTATAGGTGCTTTCATAATGGTAGAAACTGGTTGTCTTCCACTCTTGGGCATGATTGCCAACTGCTTTACACCCGACATTGCTATGCTAAGATGGATTGCATATATTAAGTCTCTTAGCTCCGAATTAAAGCATATTGTAGGAAAGGTGAATCCAGTTGTTGACATGCTATCATGTGCAAGATATGACAATGAAGAAGAGCTGATGGAAGAAGATGAAGCTAAAGAATCTATACTTGCATAATTTCATTCCATGGCTGCTGAAAATACCTTTTCAGTTACTGCATATACTGATCCAAAGCTGAAAACAACAGAATGGTCAACTAGAAGCCAGCATGCTCATTGCATTGCTCAAGTTCTAGTTCATTTCCTTGAAGAAGATTGGCTAAAGATTGGTCAATATTTGAGCACAATGAAGAAGAAGGAGACTTGGATTGATGAGAAGTTCAAGCATATCATGAGGAAAGCTTATGGATTTTTTCTTAAAGGACATCTATGGAAGCATGCAAAGAAGAAGAAAGGAGCGCCTGCCCAATTTTTAGGTAACAAAAGATTGTAACAACAGGTAATGAAGGAATTTAATGAAAGCTTGTGGGCTGGCCATAGAGGCATATGGGGAACCTTTAGTAAAGTTAAATAAAAATATTGGTGGCAGAACATGTATCGGGACATAGCACATTTTTTTGAAACATGTTATGTGTGTCAAATGTATTCTATGGTCAAGCATTGAGATGGATTACAACCAACTTATCCTTTGTCTATACATTATAGATGGGTTATTGATCTTGTAACCATGCATACAGGAACATGGAATATGCGGTATTTAGTGCTTGCAAGAGAGGATCTAACCAATCAAGTTGAAGGCAAAGCCTTAACAACCAAATCCACTCAAGCTATTTGTTGTTTTTTGCTTAAAGAAGTATTTTGTAGATATGCTTGTGTGGGTAAAGTAACTGCAAATAGAGGAGAGTTGGAAGCTGATGAGGCACGCAATTTCTTTGCTCAATTGGATATTAAGTTGGCTTTAACACCATCCTACTGTTAGCTATATATAGTCTGTCTATATATAGCGCCCCAGGTCCCCTCTATATATTCATATCATGTGTGCTCAGTTGACACACTTCTGGGGTTCCACTTTCGGTGTCTCGTGTCTCTCTTCTCCTCTCTCTTCCTCCGTTCCTCATCTCCCTCGCACACTATTCAACATGGTATCAGAGCAGGAATAGGTCGATAGCTGAGAGTATCTTGCCTTGTTGTACTTGCCATCGGCCATGGTAACCTAGCCCCTTCCGTCTCTCCCATTATGTTCATCGCCAGGAAGCTCCTTTGCCTCCACCATCACCAACATAAGGCAAGAATGCCCAGTCAGGAGACCTTCCCTTGTTTTCTCCTCCATCTCTAGAACCTGCAACCTTTGCGCTTGAAGCACGACACTCTAACCCAACTAAGGGAGCACCTGTCTTGGTGAGGCGCAGTCCGTCGCATCGAGAACAGTACTAGTCGGTAGGTGACCTTTTCCAAATGCTGCGCTGGTGTCTTCAAGAAAGCCTACGAGCTCTCCGTTCTCTGTGAAGCACAGGTGGCGGTCATCATCTTCTCCTCCACCAACAGGATGTATGAGTATGCGAGCTCGAGCCTGCCTGCCCCGCCCTCCAAGGTTTCCATGAGAGATTCCCAACCTGCGCGCGAGAGAGAAAGGGACCCGTATATCGAGACTCAGGGAGACATGCTGGCTGTCGGATTCGTCCATAGCATTTGCAGTTTTCATGTTGACACTGGTTGATCTTGCTTGAGAAGCAACACATCTCGACAGGTTTCTTTACAATTTCCAGAGTTTGAGGTATTGGCAATCGCAGGTCTCGCGCTACCTACGGCACTTCAGTACCTCTCCGTCGCCGCCCCTACTGCCTCGTTCAGCATGGCGGCCACCTCCACCACCTCATTCAGCATCGACGCCACCACCTCCTTCAGCATTGCTGCCTCCGCCACTGCTATCACAGACGGATCTAGCCCCTCCAGTCCTGTCACAGACGGATCCAGCCCCTCCGGGTCCCTGCCAATGCATCGAATCACACCACAATAGAATCTCCGAAGCCTCGAGTGGCTATCTGCCTTGTTGGTGGTGCTCGTGCTTTCGAATTGATAGGGCCTTCACTGAGAAAATACGTTTTGCTGCACGCCACTCATCACTACAAGGCGGATGTTTTCCTCCATGCTCCCCTGGACAGGGACTGTTATAAGCTCAACATTCTCAAGGATGTGCCAAATCTTGCAGATTTTCGGATTTTCGTGCCTCTGAATCTGCCCGAGACTAGAGTGGCAAGGGATGTGTTGACGTCAAGTAACTCTTCTCACGGGATTCAGGGAATCTTATGGAGGGGTGTATAAATATGATAAAGCACTACCAGACAAGCACAATTTTGTCCATGATTGGGTCATAAGGACACGTCTGGATGGATTTTGGAGTGATAATCCTGTGTTTGTGGCAGAAGTTGTGTGTGTAGCGACAGCTCTCTGCGCAGTGCACATCTGCAGCAGGGCGACTACAGATCTCTACCCAACAGTTTGCTTTTCAGATCACAAGCCTTGTGGCAGACCAGAAAGATATTTTTGACTGCTTGTCTGTATTTCTCCTTCTCAGAGTTGTATGAAGCTTTATACTTGTATCAGAAGGGAATTGTGAAACTTCAGCATCGAGATACATATACAGGCTTGCGGAGTTTACATTTGGAGTGTAATGCTATCTCAGAAATTGAGGGACTAGAGAATTGTGTGGAGCTTTCTTGTCTATATTTGAATCAAAATCTTATTGAGCATGTAAAGGGGCTGGATCATCTCAAGTGTTTGAACACAATAGACTTGTTAGACAACCAGATAAAACAAATTACAGGATTGTCTTGCTGTCCTTTATTGCGACAATTGTGGTATCAAATTTCAATTTTATCTGATGTCCTCCAACTTGTAGCACCAGGTTACATGAACTCAGTCAGTTTTGATGCTAAGAAGGCCATTCTTTATTTGCCCAAAATAAGAGTAGGAGATGATTTCCACTCGGTCTCGCTATTCATCACCTAGACAACAGGGGATAGTCCCAACATCCCCTGTGCGAGAGGCATCGGGCCACTTGAACTCTTCTTTGCGGTATTCCCGTGGGACAGCTGGTTCAAGAATTCAGATATGATATAGCTGCTGACGTTTCATTTTCCAGCTCATAATTTGTTTGCATCTCGTCTATTATTCTTTTCAACTGATGATCGTATTCCAGCTTATAGTTGATGCGCTGATGATATTTTAATGATTGTAATATTCATCTTGTTATTATTCCAGCTGTTGAGTTGTTCCAGCTGATATTTCATTCCTTATTCAAGCTGTTGACTTGTTCCAGCTGATGTTTCTTTTCTTATTATTCCAATTGTTGAGCTGTTCCAGGTGATGTTTCGTTCTTTGTTGTAGATTCTTTCTAGCTGATGAGTGTCTATATTCCAGCTGATGACAAATTGTTTTATTTATACTTTGTTCATGGGGCCCCACATGTGTTATGTTGTCTATAGAGCGACGTCGCGAACCGTCTCTATAGACCTTGTGTTGTTCTAATGTCACTGTAACATTTCTCTTTAAGTTTTGATGTGACAGATATATTGCTTACATCCCAAGTTCAGTTGAAGGAATTTCTTGGAGATTTTATCTTTTCTAGTGATGTCGCTTATCCTTATTTTACATGTTGTATATTTAGGAGTGATAAAGCTCTTTTGATGCCTTTGAATAGGCTGTTGTAGTTGTATATTTTGGAGTGATAAAGCTCTTTCGATGCCTTTGAATAGGCTGTTGTACTTCAGGAGTGATGTAGCTCCTTCTTCGTTGATGTTGTAATTCATGAGTGATGTAGCTCATTTGATGCCTATGAATAGGCTCTTGTAAGTTCAACTTTGTAATTTTATATTTCAATATTAATATAATGGTAGGCCTATATAGAGCTGTGGGTTTTTCCCTTGAGTCCCCAAGGGTTTTTTCATCCAGAGTAAGGGACCTTTATTTGAGCGGGGGTGTTAGCTATATATAGTATGTCTATATATAGCGTCCCAGGTCCCCTCTATATATTCCTATCATGTGTGCTAAGTTGACACACTTCTGGGGCTCCACTTTTGGTGTCTCGTGTCTCTCTTCTCCTCTCTCTTCCTCCGTTCCTCGTCTCCCTCACGCACTGTTCAACACCTAAAACCCTGAAGGAAATGGAAAGAGTGAGAGAAGTCATCAACCTATTCTTAAAGCTCTAGAAAAGTCTTGTAGAGAAAAGATCAAAGAATGGCCTAAAATGCTATCTTTTGCATTATGGGCTAAACGGACTACTCACAGTTCAGTGAGTGGCTATGTGCCAGTTGAACTTATGCATGGACAACAACCAATTATGCCAATTGAAGAATCTATTCTCACATGGAGTCTTCTACCTTGGGAGGAAGGTATCAGTAGAGTAGAGTTGCTGATTTTGCGCATATGCCAGCTAAAAAGAAGGCCTGAAGATGTTCAAGAAGCTATTGAGAGGCTAAAGAAAACAAGACTAAAGAAGAAAAGAAGATTTGATAAGGGACATCGACTTCGGCCAAGAGCAATTCAAGAAAATGACTGGGTGCTTGTCTATGACAGCAGCCTAGACAATCAATACAGTGCTTCTAGGAAGATGGTAAAGTGTTGGTTTGGCCTATATGTGGTAAAGGTCGTTCATGACAATGCCACATATTCATTGGCTGAATTGGATGGAACAAGCATGAAGATACCCATAGCTGGAAAAAGAATCAAGCTCTTCAAATGAAGAGAAAGTTCAACATATGAGCTAGAAGACTTGAATATAATTCAAGAGCATGAAGACATAGAGGAAGAAGAAGACACAGAAGATGAAGACATTAACATGGAAAAAGATACTTCTTCTGACATTGCAAATCCGTAAGACTTTGGCACATGCCAGAGGATGTATAGGTTAGAAGGGGTGGATGTCGTGCCGTTATTACGCGCACATCGTGTAAAAAAAATCTAGAGTGTGGCTTTCTTTTAGATTTAGAGAGCCAATGCCACTTTAGGCATTGGTATTAGTGTCCATGGTTCAAAATATTAGATTTTTTTGGACAATTTCTTAGTCAATTTTTTATATTCTAGATATTATCTCTTATAAAAATCCATAAAACTATAGATAACTTCTAGATTAGGAGGACATGTAAAAGAAAGCATGTAGCTCTCAGCCAAATTGAGAGGATTTTATATAAAAAAAGATATTAGTAAAATCGCGCGACACGCGATCGCTGTTTTCAGGCAATGAACAACACTTTAAAAGTGGGAGATGAAGAAGGCGTAATCTAGTAGGATTCTGGCCAAGTGTCCTGGTATTTAACCTCCCTTTCGGAGCAATTGGAAGCATCAGATTGGCGATCTAAGCAGCATAGAGGAAGGTATTATTTTGTACACGTTTTTGTCTATGTAATGTGTCAACTAGTATCACCCAGGACATGTCTTAGCAGTCCATCGGAAAGGATGTCTAGAAAGCTCCGCCCAGTACTCCCATGGAATGTTACGGCGGTTGGGATCTAGAGCTTTCTGTGTCTGCCACGTAGCGGAAGTATTCTGGCCGTTCCCAATTAGGATCGACCAGAATTAGGTTTTTCTGGATTGGTCATTTCCTAATAGCAACTAGCATCGGACCCAAGCGAACTACTTTACACAGAAACGCCAAGTCTGAAGCGGATTCACACTGCACTTGGTTCAAAGAGAATAGGAAATGAGAGGGATGCAAAGCTCAACCTCTCTGCCATAAGCCATAGTCCCATTCCGTTCCCCTAAAACAACGTACATCGGTTAAGACATAACTCTAGGTCAACGCTTTCGGTGTTCGTGTCCTTTGACAATCATCCCGCTGTTCTTCGAGATTTGAGAAAAGTTCCCAGCCAATCCGGACCACCCAACCATAGGACGGACCCATGGCCTATCCTCTGCACTTTCCTCGGTTTGTTTTAGTTATATAATTGTCTAACACATTAATTGAACATGTGACAATCAGCTTCTTTAATTAATCCGTTAAGCACTGGTTCTTTCACCTAATCTTATCACGTGACATAGAAAAACAATATCAAACAAGTTCTTTATTAACATATCATCATATTTATCTTTGAAATGCAAGGAGTTCCGCCTGTAGGCTTGTCCATAAACCGCCCGAAGACTATCCAGCAATCCACAGGGATCACTATTCCAAGTTTCCGCCCGTAGACTAGTATGCGGGCCTCGAGATCCAATCCCGAGTCACGTTAGTGTTGAGTGTTGAAATGACTTGTTTTTTGGCTGATTTTTGTTGTTTTTGAGAGCTGAATGGTTGATTTTATGGGATGATTGGTTGATTTAGAAGTGGTTTGAGAGTGTTTTGGATGATATTGATTGTGTTTTGGAAGTTCATGATGTTTGTTGATGATTCTGTGATGTTCTGATAGGTTCTGAATGGTTTTGTATACCTTCTGTTTTGTTCTGTTTTGGTCTGTTTTGTTCTAATTGTCTTCTGTAAGGAGGGATGAAGTATTGATTGATGAAGAATGAGATATTGTGAAAGCTTATTGAATGGTTTGTGAGAGTTTGAAATGGTTTGAGAGTGAGTTATGTGGTTTTGATGACCTTCTGTAACCTTCTGTAGGTCTTCTGTAGACTGTTCTGTCTCTGTTCTGGTACTGTTCTGTAGACTGTTCTGTATGCTTCTGTAAGTGTTCTGTGGAATGTATGTGTGACTTTGGGAAAAGTTTTCTAGCCTTGGAAAGAGGTGAATACAAGTGCAAAAGAGCTGAAGGAAGTGGAAGAAGTAGCTGTTGAAGACTCAAGAGAAGACTAGAGTAAAGTGACACTAGTGAGCTATGAAGAGACACTGTAGTGGCTTTGGTGACCCTTCATATCAGACATACCTCTTGGGAGGGGTATCCACGACCTAAGAGTGATTTTTGAGAGTTATTTTTGAGAGATTGTAGTGAGGATATGATGTATTATTGATAGAGTGAAAGAGAGAGAGTCAGAGATAGCCAATTCTACTAAAACAGAGTGATTGTATATGAGAGATTGAGAGAGAAGACTATGAAGATATTGAAGATGAATACTATGTGATGTATTTCCATTCAAAGATGGTGTATTTCTTTGTTTTCTTTGTTCTATTGATGGATTTTGTGAAGATGTTGAAGAATATGGTTGATTCTATTAAAAACAGTGGGAGATTTACATGATGCTGTATGAAGATTTGTTGTGCCTAGTGTTCTTTTCTTCATTGTGATCATATGAAACATGATAAACAAGCTTGTTGATGTTACAAGATAGATTTTCTTGCAAGAGAATTCCCTTTTCCTTGGTATTCCTCTTGGGGCTCCATATTTTTTGTGCGCAGCCGGGGAAGCTTGCCATCAACAAGCACCAAAAGAGGCTGAAAATGAAGGAAATGGCATTGCCAAGAAGAGAAGAATTCAATGGATGTTTGTAAAGTTCCTTCTTCCACTGAAGAGTTGGAATTTCTCATAATCAAAGCCACTTTCCACAAGAAGTTCATCCCACAATGGCGGAAACACATCACCATCATGATGCATGCTCTATGTGGTGGACAGTTTTCTCTTCCTGTTGAAGCAGCAGAAACTTGCATCTTGGTGGCAAACTGTTTGGGAACAAACTGAAGAACAGAAACAGAGAGAATGACCATCCATGGAAGATTTGGCATTCATTGAAAAGTTTCCAGACAACATCAAGTGGGAGATTGTGAAGAAGCTTCAGGAGTCTTGGTCTGTAGAGGTTCACAGGGACAAGAAGGAAAAGAGTTGGAATTTGTTCGTGGACGCTCAACAGCAAGATACATGGGATGCTTGGTGTACTGATAATCTTCTGTTTGTTCAATTAGCAATCCACTGGAAGTTGGTAGACAGAGTGTTTTTCACAACATACACTATTGAAACCATCAGAAGCTGGCATTACTATGATGATAGCACCACCACCATGCTCAGACGTATGCATTTTGACACCTTCGGAACCGAATACCTTCCTCTGTGCAGTGGCATGAAAGCAGAATTCAGGGACATTGAAAATAAAGAAGTAAAAGAAATGTTGGCAAGAGAGTCCTCCAGAGACTGAAGCCTTCTGTTAACCCTCTGAGGAGCACTAACAACATAGTGGAGCCAACCCCCTGATGAATGACGCAATAAAGAGGCAAGCGTTGGAACGAGTCCAGAGGTACGTGAGAAGAGAGAAAGCAAGAATCACAGCTGAGAGCGAGCTCGCAGCAGAAGTCGCCTTTGACGCCCTTGCGGAACTCTTTACAGAAGTCCCAATGGCACATCAAGCCCTTCCTCCTCCTGCTGGAGGTCCACTTCCAAGCCAGATCCATCCTGGAAATATTGATGACAGGCCAGCGAATGTAGTCCCATTGCCAGTCAATGAAGACCCCGATCTTCATGTAGCAGAGTTTATGGTAGCGTGTGTGGCTAACAATGCCAGAACCCTTGAGCATTGGTTAGCGATATTCCCCGCCAATTTCAAGGGCGCGGCGTTTCAGTGGTATGAGAGACAAGCAGCAGGAACTTTTGGCACATGGGACGACCTGAAGTTGGCCTTCCTCACTAAATTCAGGCGTGAAGGTTTTGAAGAGCGGATGAGAGAGGAATTTATGAACCTAAGTCAGTCCTCTGGAGAAAGAGTGGAAGCCTATGTCTCACGAATGGAATCCATCCTGAAGAGATGGACTAACCATAATCTAGATGATGGCATTCAGAAGGGGGTGTTTCTCAGAGGATTACAACCAGAATTCCGTAAGTTTGTGGAGCTGCAAAGACCAGCCACACTACAAGCTGCAACAGAAGGTGCAAGACTGTACGATGAGGTGGAAGCTAGACTAGCAATGAATACAGGAAGAGGAGTCCTACCTCCTCTAGTGCCAGGAATGATGTACCCACCAAATGCAGTCCCAGGGACTGTTCCCTACCCCTACCAACAGATGCCCTCGGTATCACAGTACAGTGCACCAAATCCACAGTGGCCACAATCCATGCCTCAAATGGTGGTTCCACCACAAGAACAATGGTCCCAACCAATTTCCTCAATGCCAAATCAGCAGCAACAGTGGAACCCTACCAACTGGAGTCAACAGCTAACAGTTCAAACAGGAGCACTGAATCAGAACCAGAACAGAGACCCCTCTGTACCATCCCAACCCGTTTATGCAGTAATTACAGAAACTCCTCAAAACCCTGCTGCCAGTATGTCGGGAGGAGAAAGCTTGAAGGATTATTTATCTAACTCAGTTGCAAATATTAAGAAGGAGTTGATGGATGTGATTACAGAGCAGCTACAGACGCTGAAAGTGAACACAGCGAGCATATCCAACGTTGCACGAGCAAGAAGAGATGTGATGCAGTCAAATACTTGGTCTGGTAAGTGTCATCAAGCAAGCCATTTAGCCATTGAATGTACACGAAAATCAACCATTCCTGGGGCCTTCTGTTCCTACTGTTTGCGGAAGAACCATACAGAGGACATTTGCTCTCTGAAGGAGATGCATGATAGGAGAAGAAAGGAAGAAGACGCAAGATTTAACTTGCTGGAATCCAAAATGACAACACAAGATATTGGACCCAAGCCTAGAGAGTTTGGTCCTAATTTCGGACCCAGAAGATTTCCCTCTCAAAGTTACAGAGGAAGACAGTCTGGCGGTGGTCAGAGATTAGAAGTGGAGTGTTACAGATGCGGAGAAAAGGGACACATCTCACCAAATTGTCCAAATCCTTGAAGGTCAGTGGATTACAAGCCCTTATGCAGTCGATGCAAAGGAGAAGGCCACACTGCAAAAGACTGTCCAAGCCCAGCCCCAGTGAAAAACAGTGCTATTGATAGTCCGGTCAAGGCCCAAGAGCCTACCTCCAATTTGGTAGAATTGGAAGTTGTTGCCATCACGCGTGCAAAGCAGAAGGAACCGCCTACCCAGAAAGAAAATAACCCTCCTGCCAGAACAGTGAAGTTCAATCTTCCACCAGAAGAACAGAACAGAACAGAGCCTAACAGTGCCGTACAGAGCCCTACAGTGCCACAGAGAGTTACAGAGACAGTTACAGAGACAGGACCAGAGGTCCAGGATATAGAAGAGGAGGAAGTACCACAAGTGGCAGAAGAAGTTACTGTAATTCCTCTGTTGGACGAAAGAGGAAAAATGAAAATGGGTGTTGCCCCATTCCCTAATCGGTTAGAGAAGCCAGTGGATCCTATTAAGGAATACGATCTAGTTAGAGATCTAGATACCTTTAAACCAAACCTCACATTCCGACAATTATTGATGTTGTCTCCCAGTTGCCGGAAAAGATTCAAAAGTATACTGACAAAAAGACGTGGTTTAAGGATTGCTCCCTCGACAGCAACAAAGCCCAATAAGGCTCCAGAGCCTGTAAAAGAAGTGGATGTGGCTAATGCTTTCTTAGATCCGGGTACTCCAGAGACTGGTGTATGGATAGAAGGTTGCTTCATTTCAAACGCACTGATTGATGGTGGTTCATCAGTGAACATTATGACGGATGTGACGATGAAGGATCTAGGCCTACAAGGTGTGCAACCAACCCAATGGCTCATCAGACTGGCGGATCAGAGTAGAATCAAGCCTTTGGGCATTCTTCCATATGTGAAGACTACAGTGGCTGGAAAAGATTATTGGCTAACCTATTTGGTGGTGAAGCCAAACTCTTATGGTACATCCTATCCTCTGTTACTGGGTAGACCATGGCTTTTTGAAGCCAGAGCAAGGACGGATTGGTTTAAAGGAACTTTGACCTTGGGCAGAGGACCCAACAAAGTGGTGCTGAAACTGTATGGTTCTCAAAAAGGACATGGATCCACCTCCTTGGAATTATCTTCTGATTCCCCTAACGAGGCTACAGATGGAACATCAGCAGACGAAGATGCTGTCAAACAGATCCTTCCCAAGAAAACAGTGGCACATTCCTTAACAATGGATACTGTAAGCCGACTTCCAAAAGATGCAAAGCCATTATCAATGGGTGAATACTTCCTACCTGAACCAGAAATGACTTCGGAAATCACTTCTGACAGTGAGATAGAAGCATGGATGTACTGCTCTCCCTGTTACATGGTCACAGCAGAAGCAGAAGCAGAGGCAGAAGCAGAAGCAGAAGCAGAGACAGAGACAGAAGAGGTTGGATATGAAATGGACGAAGAAGGTGATGAAAGTGAGCCAGAAGAGTCTATCCCACCTGAAGAGGATACATTTGAGGAAGAAGTTCCAGAAGCATCAGAAGCCAATGAGCTCATGCTATGGGACAAAATGGCGATGGTACCATTTGGTCTGGTAAATGGATCTTCTCATATGCAAAACCTTTATAAGAAATGGATTAAGAAGAGCAAGCCGTCTTTTAAGTGTGGCTCATGCCGTCCTAACCCGTCCTTGCCAAAGAAAGATGATGATGATGCACCGTGCCAACTAGCACCAGTCCCACAAACCCAACAGGCATCAGAGGGTCCTTGTTATGTGACGTTCCTGGATGTATCATCAGAAGATGAGTCTTCAAGCCAAGAGGTAATTACTTTTGAAACCAAACCCGGAACAGCTCTAATTCCATTTCAACATCTTAAGGAGCAACCTAAGTCTCCACCAAAAGAAGAAGTTGGTTCTAGTGGGACATCCGAAGAGGATACCACTCCCTTGAAAGAGTCGGATCTCTACCCAGAAGCAGTCCGCGAGACCTTTATCCGTGAAGTAGAAGGTGAAAGGCAGTTAACCTTTGTGGATGCTGAAGGCACTGAACGCCACTTGAAGGTGGGTAGCAGTCTCCCAGAAGAGGAGTTGTTAACCTTGTACAACTTGTTGAAAGAAAATTTGGACGTGTTTGCATGGTCTTACAAAGACCTAAAGGGGATTGATCCCACAATATGTCAACATCATATTGACTTGGAGCCTGATGCCAAGCTAGTACGGCAACGACAGAGGCGAATGAACCCAAATTATTCCACATTGGTGAAAGCGGAGCTGTTGAAGCTTCTAGAAGCCGAGTTCATTTATCTAGTGGCAAATAGTGAATGGGTTTCACCCATCGTGGTTGTACCCAAGAAGAATGGAAAATTGCGAATATGTGTGGATTTCCGAAAGCTTAATTCCAAGACGAAGAAGGATCATTTTCCTATCCCTTTCACAGACCAACTATTGGACACAGTGGCAGGACATGAGCTTTATTCCCTTCTGGATGGATTCAGTGGATACAACCAAGTCCAAATCGCAGAAGAAGACCAATCCAAAACAACCTTCACCACAGAATGGGGGACCTACGCTTACCGAGTGATGCCATTTGGGCTCTGCAATGCCCCTGCTACTTTCCAACGAGTCATGATGGCCGCATTTCAAAATCATCTGCATGACTTTATTGAGGTATATTTGGATGACTTTTGTGTCTATAGTTTGATTTGTGAACATTGGGGACATTTGGAACAATGCTTTCACCGCTGCCGGGAGTATGGGATTTCCCTCAACCCCGACAAATGTATCTTTGGGGTCTCTTCTGGAGTTCTATTGGGCCACATTGTCTCTGCACAAGGGATATCAACAGACCCTGCAAAGATTGAAAAGATCGCACCTCTAGCAGCACCCACCAACCTCAAACAGTTGAGGGGATTCCTACGCCATGTGGGTTACTACAGAAGGTTCATAGCCCATTTTGCAACAAAGGCAACTTCCTTGCACAAGCTTCTGAGGAAAGATGCAGAGTTTACTTGGACAAAAGAATGTGACAAAGCCTTCCACACTCTGAAGCAGTGTCTGATAGAGGCCCCCATTCTTCAACCTCCTGATTGGACGAAAGAGTTCCATGTACACACTGATGCATCAATTGAAGGTTTAGGTGCTGTCCTCTGCCAAAAGGGCTCCTCGAAGTTGGATCAACCGATCTATTATGCAAGCCGAAAAGTCACTGATAGGGAACAAAACTATACAGTGACAGAGCTGGAGTACTTGGCAATGGTGTTTGCCCTGGAGAAGTTTCGCCATTACCTCGTATCTACCCACTTTAAATTTTATGTGGATCATGAGGCCCTATCCTTCCTAATGAACAAAGCAGATGTGAAAGAACGATTGATGAGATGGCTCCTTTTATTCCAGGAGTTCGACTTTGAGGTGATTACTAAGCCCGGTCGTTCCCATGTTCTGGCTGATCATCTGTCGCGTATCCCACAAATTGTAGACGAGGAGCAAGATGATCCAGACCTCCATGATGCTTCCCTATTCTTGGTAGAAACTGTAACTCCCTGGTATGCAGACATTGCCAATCTGCTGGCAACCCAGCAGTATCCTCCTGGTATTTCTAGTCGGGAAAGGAAGAAGCTCATGCTAGAATCAGCCCCATACACCCTGCTCAGCGGTGCACTGTACAAGAAAGGCAAAGATGAAGTACTCAGAAGATGTGTTGCAGGAGATAAGATTGGGATTGTTCTGAAGGCTTGCCACAACGAGCCATGTGGAGGTCACTTTGCAGGAGAAGCTACGGCCAGGAAGGCTCTGCTAGCAGGTTATTGGTGGCCTGCAATTCACAAAGATTCCTATGATTACTGTAAAAGATGTGATGCTTGTCAAAGAATGGGGAAACCCATGAGGACAAGTGCCATGCCATTGCAACCTATCCTTCCTTTTAAGCCGTTTGAGAAGTGGGGCATTGACTTCGTAGGTCCAATCGACCCTCCTACCAGAAGGAAACAGAACCGATACATCCTCGTATGTACGGATTATGTTACAAAGTGGTGTGAAGCTAAAGCCCTAAAGCGGGACGATGGTAACAGCGTGGCCTTGTTCATGTACGAGAATATCATCACCCGTTTTGGTAGTCCCTTAGAGCTGGTAAGTGATAGAGGCACTCATTTCCTTAACAAAGTCATGGAAGAGTTGACAGAGTTGTATAAGATCCGCCATCGCAAGTCCACTCCTTATTACCCCAGAGCCAACGGCCAAGTCGAAGTCACCAATCGCATCCTCTGCTCGATTCTGACAAGAACAATTGCTGCACATCGTCGTGATTGGGACGATCGACTTACAGAGGCCCTCTGGGCGTACAGAACCTCCCATAAAGCAGCAACGGGACAGACACCCTTCCAGCTGGTGTATGGTACAGAAGCTGTTTTTCCTGTTGAATTGGAACTACCCTCTTTGAGAGTGGCGATCAAAGAGCGTTTGGGGGATGATGATTCACTGCAACGCCGTCTCCTGCATTTGGAATGTTTGGACGAAATTCGCAGGATGGCTCTACAGTGCATGGAAGCCACGCAAGCTCGACGTAAGGCTTACCATGATAGTTTCATCAAGCACAAGGAGTTCAAAGAAGGTGATTTGGTCCTAGCCTATGATTCACGCTTTGGCAAGTTTCCTGGCAAGCTCCAACAGCAGTGGATGGGCCCCTATAAGGTACTTGCAGTCAACCCTAATGATTCTGTTCAAGTGCAGACCGTTGATGCCTTTGATGATCCCTTTCTGATCAATGGATATCGCCTGAAGAAGTACTTCCCTCCTTGGGGATCTTGACAATTACGGACACTTGATCCTTTCCCTCGTTGGCGCGGCACTGTACTTCTTATGATGCTACTTTTGATAGCCGTTCTTCAATCACTCCTGATGAAGTGGACGCAACCCTCTGTCCCCTCAAAACCCCCTTCCAGCCTTGATTTCTTATCCTCTATTTTCCACCAGCGACAGTGGCGAGGTGGGTTCTGACAAATGGTCTTTCTACCATTCCCTTGTTCAATATAGAAAAAAAAAACAAAAAAGAGAAAAAAAAAACAAAACAAAACATATCGGTCATGGGAGAAAAGGACTAAGGTCCCTGTCATGCCGACCTCTTCTTCGAGAAAAGGTGGAAACACCCTCGGGAATAGGGGAAAATAAGAAAAAGAAAAAAAACAAAGAAGAAAAAGAAAAAAAAACAAACAAACAAATCTGTTATGAGAGAAAAGGAAGCAATTCCCTGTCATAGCAGGCCTCGTTCCAAGAAAAGGTGGTAAACACCCTTGGGCGAGAAGCTGGCTGTGGAAAAGGTGGTAACACCCAACAGTCCAGAAAGTGGATTTATTAATTGATATTCCGAGGATCCAATTCCGACGCTGCCTCCCTTCCAAGAAAATGTGGTAAACACCCTTGGGCGAGAAGCTGGCTGTGGAAAAGGTGGTAACACCCAACAGTCCAGAAAGTGGATTTATTAATTGATATCCCTAGGATCCAATTCCGACGCTGCCTCCCTTGGTACGCTGTGTCCTGGGTCTCTTTGCAAAGTGACTAACTGTCCTCTAGCAGACGACATGTTCCTATCCAACACAATGTTCGATTTGATGGCTACCTCCCTGGGTACGCCTCTTCAACAACTGATGACGCGATCTTCATCGACAACCCCTTGAGTGATGTAAGATTTCATCCTAACCGGATGGGGAAGTGAGTATGGGTTGCCCTCTGTAATTATCAACAGAGAGTGAGACAGAGGGTGGGTCGAGAGACCAGTCTTTTCCCTTCAAATCAAATGCGAGGTGAGAAGTGTGAATGAAGTGTTGCACGCACGGGATGGGCCTCTCAAAGCACAAAGCACAATTTGTTCTGTGCACTGCACTATAAGGCTCCCTGGCCTTCATTCTCGCACCGTATGCCGGCACAAGGCGGGATGCACTGTTGCACCATCAACTGCGCACAAGGCATACAATCTTTGCACAAGTGCCTGTGAGGATTACATCAATGGGTTTCAGGAAAAGGCAGTCCTCCTGTATCTATCCACAGAGCGTGAGACAGAGGGTGGGTTGAGTGTGACTGGAGTTTCTTCAATCATTTACCAAGAGGTGAGATTGAGGGACGTTACGACACTTGGAGTCAGGTATGTTCCCGTTTCCCTGTGCACCCACGGGATGGGTCTTTGCCGTCATCACAAGACACATCACCCTGTTCTGTACACTACACTGTAAGGCTCCCTTGCCTTCCTCCTTGCACTTATGCCAGACGGGTTGGACGCACTACTGCACCATCAACTGTGCACCTTGGCATACTCCTTCTGCACCATTTCCCCCTTGTCGATTCCTCAACCGGGTATGAGATATGGGTTTTAATCATTCTTCCTCAAGAGATATTAGTCATGGGACGAGTGACTGTTCTTTCATTTCAATTGAGTGATTGCGAGTTGAGTGAAATATCCCTCATCATCGACAAATTTCCTGTGATTCCTTCAATCAGCTACCTCCCTGGGTGCTGCCGCGTGGTCCCTTCCATGACGGACGTGTGCCGAGAAGATGCCTTGGTCACTCCAGCGCCGACAACAACACTGGACGTGCCATCAATACTCAACCTTGATTCTTGACGAAACGGGCCAAGTTTTTCTAACCCTACAACTTCTGTTTCTTCGTGATGTTCATGTTTTAAGTGTGGGGAAGTTAGTGGATGGTCTGTGGCGTGGTCCTAGGTCCCTGTTGCTCGGTTAACCCTATCCGTTAAGGTCTTAAGTGTGGGGACGCGTCCCTGCGCGTCTATGTTGCATACCCCTCTGCATATGCCTTATCTTGCTCATGCATGTATGCCATGACTTGCTTTTACCCTAATGGGATCCCTTTCCACCCTTCCGGTTATGTTCCACCCACCCTTGGGGGCTGTTCCCCTGCAGTTTTCCGTCATTCCCTGATTTTGAGGTCCTGTCCTGTGAATGCACCCTACGTTCACCAAAGTCCCTATCCAACCTTATAGCCCTGTTCCTCCCATTGAACTGGCCATTTTTCCTTTTTACCTACCCCTGTTCCGGTGCACGGTTTTTGAGTTATTAATTTTTGAAGCATTTTGCGCAATTTAGCCAGTTTTCCATGTGAACGCGCTTTTCTTGCTTCGGAACTAGGATATGATGTCATAGCCCTGACTAGCGCTTTTCCCCTGACATTTTTTCCTTTTTATTCCGCATCATTCCGATACATGGTTTGTCCGTTATTCATTTTCCGGGTTTTCACGACTTTTTCATGTGTATTTTTGACATTTTTCCATGTGAGCCTGCCCTATTTGCATCGGAATTCCAATTTGATTTGACAGCCGTGTCCCCTGTGCCTTCCCCCACCTTTTTCCTTTTTTCTCCACCCTTTTTCGACTTCTGGATTTTTACTTATTAAATTTTAAAAGAGTTTTCGGGAGTATTTTTGGTGTTTTTCACATGTGAACCCCTCCTCCTTCCACCGGAACTGCGTTTTAACATGATAACCCTGTGCCACCCCTTCCTGCGGACATTTTTCCTTCTTACTGCATGTCATTCCGGTGAATGGTTTGTTCGATATTAATTTCCGATCCCATTTTCGGGTTTGTTTTTTGGGTTTTTCCCATGAGAACGCGTCTTATCTCCGTCGGAATTATGTTTTGATGTGATAGGATTGTCGAGCACATCTTTCTGCCCAGTTTTCCTTTTTTCTGTACCTCATTCCGATGCACGGATCTTTCGATATTAATTTTTAAATTGCGTTTTTGGTTCTTTTTTGTGTTTTTTGCACGTGACCGCCCTTTACCCCTCCCGGAACCCCCGTCCCGTATTTTCCTTGTTTTCCCCCTGTCGTCCTGCCCACTTTTTGTTTTTACGCTATTTCGTTTTGACGTCCGGATTGGGAGTTATTACTTTTTCTTTATTTTTACGTGTATTCGCGCGCCCGTTTTGCGCATGAACGCGCCCTTTTTCGACTTTACGTGTCTCCACGCGTCCCCGTCGTGTCCGCCTAACCCGTACCGTCATCCCGGTTCCATTTCAATTCCGTCATGGCAAACTTTTTTTAACCGCGCCCCGCGCCCGTGCGCGGGACGGGGATACGCCCCCTCTTGACCCTGCCCATCCTCCCCTTGCCCTTGTCCATGTCCATCCTCCCTTACCCTGCCCGCCCACCCTGCCCATCCTCCCCTTGCCCATGTCCACCCTCCCCTATCTCCCTCTACCCTCCTTTCTCTCTCCCCGTCCCCCAACCGTCATCCTCTCCCTCTGCGTTCTTTCCCTCCCTCCATCTCTTCTCCTCCTTCTCCTCCATTTCCTTCACCCTCCCCTCCTCCTTCTCTGCTCCTCTCCCTCTCATCTTCCCCTCCTTTCCCCTCCTCCTCCTCTTTCTCCCCTCCTCCCTTGCCTCCTCCTCGCCCTGTCGACAGCGCCTGCGCCGCCGCCCGCACCTCCTGGCCCTGTGGCCCGCCGCCCTGTGGCCTGTGGCCCGCCGCCGTCGCGCCTCCCTCGCCTTCGACCACCTGCCCCGCCGCAGTCGCAGCGCCGCCCACGCTCCCGCAGCGCCCGCCCACGTCGCCTCTGCTCGCCTCCCCCTCCTCTGCCACCGTCGCCGCCGTAAAGTCATCCCGGCCGCCTGCTCTACCGTCCGGCTCGCCTCCTGGCCGTCGTTCCGGCCGCCCCCTCGTCGCCAGTCGCCGCCCTGCCCGTCGTCTGCCGCCTCTGCTGCAGCTCCCCGCGCCTCCTACCATGCCCAGGCCACGTCCGCTCTAGTCTCCCGCCTTTCCTGCCATTCAAACCAACCCCCATTCACCGTCCCCCTAACCTTCCTCTAAAACCCCATTCCCACCCACCCATTCCACCCCACTACCCCCCACTAGCCCCCCTTCCCACCCATCCTAACCCCATCCCCATTATCCCCCCACTAATCCTCTTTCCCACCTCCCACCCCTTCCTTCCCACCCCTACACACACACCTCCCAACCCCCATTACACACCTAACCCCCTCCTATTACCCTCTGCAGGCCCCCTTTCCCCCATTCCCCACCGAACCCTCCCCTTGTTTACCCAAGAATACCCACCCAACCACACACTCCTCTACCAAGCCCCCATTCCCCCCAGCACCCACTAAACCCACCCCCATCCAACCCCCCATTCCCACCAACCACTCACTTTCCCCCCTTGTCCACCCTCATTCCCCCCATTACCCACGTGCACCCTAACACACACTACCCTACCCAAGCCCCCCGTCCTACCCTGCAGACCCGCAGCAGCTCACCACACCCCCTCCATCAACCCCAGTCCCACCTGCAACCACCCTTGCGCTGTCGACACGCGTGCGGGTGTGTACGCGCTTGTGGTTGATCGTGCGGTTGTTTATACACGACTGTCGGATTTTGATCATTGGTTGCTGACCACGTAGCTGCCACGCAGCAGGTTGCTGGGTATTTTTCTCAGATTTTTAATTAACACACCCGTACATCCTTTTTTCCATTTAAATAACACCTCAAAAACATTGAAAAATATAAATAAATCATTAAAAAACCACTTAATATTCTGAAAAATTACAGAAAATCTAGAAAACTTTCCTTTTATTTTTGCAATCCATGGCCCTCTTTTTCTCAACCTGTAAATTTCAGCAGAAACTATTTTTGCCTATTTTACAATTCTAAAATCTTTCAAACTACCCAAAAAAAATGATAAAAATTCATTAAAAATACTCAAAAATTCCCAATTAATTTTTGAAAAATTCCTAACCCTTTCCTTCCCATTTTTATTTATTTTTGGCATATTTTTCTCAGCTGTTATAATATTTTCTTTCACACCTAAATTCTTTCACACTAAATCACACAAATCCATAACATAAACAAATAAATAAACACAATCATTAAAAAAATAAATAAATCCCTTTTTCCTCCAGCACCCCAACTAACCGTCTTGAAATCCCAATCCATATATTTTTGGATTGAGGAGTGCGCATTTCTGCATTACATACACACCCCTTCCAGGTATTTATTTTATGTGCTTTATTTATTTTTATTTTCCCCCTTAATCACAAATTAATTGTTAAAATGAACCCTTTAATTCACCCACAGTTTCCACGTGCATTCGTGCTAAACACACATTTTTTAAAAAAATTAAAATCAACCAGCCGTTCACTTAGCACGCGCTACGTACGCTAAAGAGGCACTTTAATTTTTAATTAAAATGAACCAGCCGTCACATGAGCACGCGCTGGTAAAAAAGCGCTCCACATCACCTTAATTTATAATCAATAAATTGCATTTAGAGACCCAGTCGGGAATCGAAGTCCGGGAATCGAATAAAAGCACCGTTTTAACCTAATAATTGGTAATTTAATTTATAATAAGGAACCGCCGTTTTCTTGTTAAGGTTTATCACCTAATAAAAATTCACCCATTTCTAATAATTTATTAAAATCAACCCTTCATTAAATTAATTCCCCCTCACTGCACTTACTTCCCTTTTTAATGAAGCGTCTCGTGGGATGGGTTTGCGCAGTTTTTAGAGTTATTTTCATGGTCCAGTCTTGGTTCTATAACAGATGTCGTATTGATATATGTCGGATATGGTATGGTTTTGATTTCATGTCTTTGTTACGGTTACGGGTACGGTATGCTGTTTTTTTTTTCTTTTATTGCCTGATACGGGGTTCAGGGTGTTTGTCTGATGCATCGCATGAAGCTTTCGGTCGCATTTGTCTCAAGGTCATGTCAAAATTTTTCTAGGATGTGGTTTGCTTGGGTTTAGTAGGTCGAGTCACGTTTGATTGGTAATTCTCTTATCCTTGGTTTTTGTCTGTTGCTTTGCAGGCATTCTCCTTGATTGTCTGTGTTTGTGATGTGTGTGTAACCATCTGAATGGCGCCTTCTCATACTCCTCCCCCTATCCAGTTCGTCCCATTAGTTAGTAGGGATTACTCGTCCTTACTTACTTTTGAGCCCCTCACGAAGGCAGGACTTGCTGCTTTTGTGGCCACTCCTTTTCCATTACTTCCAGAGGATCCGCCGTTATGTGATGAGTTCCTGGCCTCTTACAGCAAGAAGACATGCGTAGTCCAAGGAATGTCTATGACATTGACGTCTCGAGGCTTAGGGAAGGCTCTATCTTTACCCTCCAAAGAAGAACCTTTTGTGACCACTCGTCAGTTCTTCTCTAATGAAGAGATTCTCAAGCTGTTGCAGAAGCAGACAAGGGAAGTCCTTGATGTTAAGAAGGTGATAAACTCTTCAGGAGTTTCGTTTTCTATGATTACTGATCCCGTATGGAAGACGATGTGTCAGTTCCTTCAGGACAGGTTTATGCCTGCCAAAACACCATCCCACTATTTGTCCAAAGAGCTTTTCACAGCTTCCCGGATGGTGTTGAAAGGAGTTGCTATTGATTGGAGCACTTACCTCCTTACTAAAATGGATCAACATTTTGTTAAAGTCACGAGGGGTAATGTTACCAATGTTACCTATGGATCATATTTGTCTGCCTTCTTGACCTATTCAGGTTTACAGAAGACTGTGCCTCCACCTCCTCCATCAGATCCAGTACCTCCTCCTCCACCTTCTGACGAGTCAGCACCCATTGACATTGAGGATGATGATTCTCCGCCTCCCCTGGTCATACAACGCAAACGCTTGAAAAGGGTAGCGGATAAAGCCCCTGCTGTACTTCCCTCAGTGCCTATCCCTGCTACTTCTGGCAGTGAACTCCTTGGGTATCTCACTTGCAATAATCTGTTCAGAGCACATCGAGAAGGATCCTTAGAGATCTCAGTTCCCTCCCTGAACAGTCTCGTCTCAGGAGATGCCATTCCTTTCCTCTGCAAGGATATTCAAAGTTCCATTGAGTTGTTAGTGACAGCCTGTGTTCAACAGCTGTACGCATCTTTCTATGAGGAGCTTATGCAGTCTAAGGACCAGTTGCATAAGGCAACATCTGAGTTAGCTTCTGCTAAGGATACCCTAGCAGATCTATTTAAGCAAATGGAACAGCAAATCCAACTAGTTGCCATTCAAAGTGATGAGATTTCTTCATTGAAGACCCAGTTATTCGAGGCTCAGTCACAGGTTACTAGCCTTTCAGCAGAGAAGGAGAGGATGTCCAGCGAAGCGAAAGAATTCCAAGTTCTTTTAGATGACAAGCTTTCAGCTTTACAGACTGCTAATGACACAGTGGCCAACCAAGCCTCCCAAATCCAGCAGTTGCAAGATCAGCTTGCAAAGTCCCGCTCTGTTCCTCCAAGCCCTCCTGTTCCATTGATTCCTTCTCTTTCACAGCAGGACTTGG
Source organism: Lygodium microphyllum (assembly GCF_053477565.2). NCBI lineage: Eukaryota > Viridiplantae > Streptophyta > Polypodiopsida > Schizaeales > Lygodiaceae > Lygodium > Lygodium microphyllum. The sequence continues at coordinate 134,347,173 of NC_141138.1, forward strand.
CTGCCCTACAGAGACATGCTACTTTGTGCCCTCTATTCCAAGACAAAGTGGAAAGATTGCAGTCCAGAATGGACTTGTTATGGTCTACCTTTGAACAGTTTCAGGACTTTGTCCTACCAGACCATTCTTTCTTTGTCCACTACCACTTACAGAAGTTGGTCTTTTATATGAAGCTTTCCACGATGGATTTACCTTTTCCAGAGGATGGCTGGAGTGGGGCTTGGTCTGCTGAGTTGTTGACAGAGGTAGTCAGAATGGTCTTTGAAGATTCTGTCACGCCAGACACCATGTTGATGTCATACATGTATCTCCGAGGAGATTTGTTAATTCCAGATGAGGTAGATATGGCATGGTATGTGGGGGATGTGGTCTTACAGGCTGTTCTATATGTCAATCATTTGGAGCTGTGCATAGCTGATATGTTTCAAAGTTATTCCTCCGAAGTAGCTGATTGTCAGGATACTTCGTGGCATCCCATGATTGATTCGGTGGTCCTCAATCAAAGACAAAACATAGCTCCTACCTTTACCCAGAGTACTAACCAACTGAGGATGGATCTCTTAACCTATCTTTCCAAACATAATCCATTTGATGCTACCTTCTTTGATGCCTATCATAGACGATCTCTCTTAGGACCTTCTGTTCCTACCCTCCTCTATTACCAACAATTCGCTCACTGCTATGCTATATATTTTTCCCTTTGTCAAAATAATTCCACAGTAATTTTACCACTTCTTTTCCAACCTTCCAATTTCCCTCAAATTCCTATTTTCACTTATTGTTCCTTTATTGAGGATAGGGTATTTTCCCCTTCTCCACCTTGTCCTTCACCCCTCATAAATGTTCCCTCTACATTTCCTATTTATCAGTTAACACCTTTCCTTAGTGATTCCTTACAAATTTCTGCCACTCCTTCTTTAAACTTTTCTTCCTTTTATGATTTTTCCTATCCTTCCCTACATCCACTTTCCCTTATTCCATTACCCTCTCCTAACACTTCCATATCTCAACCACCTCAGTTGGTTAGTGACTGTGACGGGTTTGATAATCAGATTTCTAGAAGAAGGGGATGGAGTTCGAATGATTGCCTTACAGGACCACAGATTAATTGGCCAGTAATTCCAGGGGAATGGACAGCTTCCAGTCAAGCTTATCAAAACTATGTTCATTTTGCCCAACAATATTCACAGTCTACAGATCCCTCAGTGAGATTAACTGCTCACTTTGCTTGGTACCTGGCGTATATGCATAGGCACCCTCATACTGATTCAAAGCCTATTCCAAAGTTATGTATGAATGTCAATGTTAGCATTGATTCCCAGCAGCTGGAGATATTGTATTTTCATGCCCTCTGTTTGCCTAGCAGATACTTGGTCCTGTTGGAAAGGATGTGCTGTCTCCAATTTTTTCAAAATCCTCCTAAAAGTTTTGTAGATGAATCCTTATCTATGGATCGATTCCGACAACATCAATCTTTTAAGAGGGATCATCTTCATTGATACCTTTCCAATTTATGGTGAAAGATTTTAATGAACAACTCTCTTTTTGAAGAAGTCATTCAGATGGTTGTGTTGTGTATTAGTATTTATGTTGTGAGTTCATGTATGTCAAACGAACGTGGTGGTTTCCTATTGGATTTCGTGTACGAGCTATGTTTTGGAGATTTGTAGAGATGGGGTCGTGGATGGAGAGTTGAAGCTGATGCAGATGACGAAGAAGTAAACTCTTATATCCTTTACAAATTTGTGATGATTTTTAGTTTGATCAGAGGTGTTAATTTCAAAAGGGTTTTCCTTTCTTTGTATTTTTATATCAGAAACAGGTTATAAGATGGGGTCGTGGTGGATGGATTCTTTTTGAAAAGATATTGAAGATCAAAGTTGAGCTTTTCCCTGAACTTGTATTCCCTTTTTCCTGGGTCGCGAGGATGCTTCCTTATTAAGTGTGGGGATATGTTGAGTGTTGAAATGACTTGTTTTTTGGCTGATTTTTGTTGTTTTTGAGAGCTGAATGGTTGATTTTATGGGATGATTGGTTGATTTAGAAGTGGTTTGAGAGTGTTTTGGATGATATTGATTGTGTTTTGGAAGTTCATGATGTTTGTTGATGGTTCTGTGATGTTCTGATAGGTTCTGAATGGTCCTGTATACCTTCTGTTTTGTTCTGTTTTGGTCTATTTTGTTCTGATTGTCTTCTGTAAGGAGGGATGAAGTATTGATTGATGAAGAATGAGATATTGTGAAAGCTTATTGAATGGTTTGTGAGAGTTTGAAATGGTTTGAGAGTGAGTTATGTAGTTTTGATGACCTTCTGTAACCTTCTGTAGGTCTTCTGTAGACTGTTCTGTCTCTGTTCTGTTTCTGTTCTGTCTCTGTTCTGGTACTGTTCTGTAGACTGTTCTGTATGCTTCTGTAAGTGTTCTGTGGAATGTATGTGTGACTTTGGGGAAAGTTTTCTAGCCTTGGAAAGAGGTGAATACAAGTGCAAAAGAGCTGAAGGAAGTGGAAGAAGTAGCTGTTGAAGACTCAAGAGAAGACTAGAGTAAAGTGACAGTAGTAAGCTATGAAGAGACACTGTAGTGGCTCTGGTGACCCTTCATATCAGACATACCTCTTGGGAGGGGTATCCACGACCTAAGAGTGATTATTGAGAGTGATTTTTGAGAGATTGTAGTGAGGATATGATGTATTATTGATAGAGTGAAAGAGAGAGAGTCAGAGATAGCCAATTCTACTAAAACAGAGTGATTGTATATGAGAGATTGAGAGAGAAGACTATGAAGATATTGAAGATGAATACTATGTGATGTATTTCCATTCAAAGATGGTGTATTTCTTTGTTTTCTTTGTTCTATTGATGGATTTTGTGAAGATGTTGAAGAATATGGTTGATTCTATTAAAAACAGTGGGAGATTTACATGATGCTGTATGAAGATTTGTTGTGCCTAGTGTTCTTTTCTTCATTGTGATCATATGAAACATGATAAACAAGCTTGTTGATGTTACAAGATAGATTTTCTTGCAAGAGAATTCCCTTTTCCTTGGTGTTCCTCTTGGGGCTCCAGTTAGCCTCTTGCACAAGACTTGGAAGGCGAGGGATTTACGGCCAGATCCCCCCCTAGCACCCAAGCATCCTCCTGCTCTAAGTAGTGCTCAACGGAGAGATCTCTCTTGGCGGGTTCGGTCCACGTTCTCGGCGCGGTCAACAACCCCCTTGGTTAGGGTCAGGCAAGCAGTCGGGGGTAACTGAAGCTGCCTCTCCCTTCAGGCCTTCAACCTGAAGTATAGATATTCGTTTAATTTGTAATTGATAAATCAAACAGTGCTCTAAAATCTCTAGCAAGCACAAAAATTTCCATTAATCGATCTTGTTATTGGCAAACTGCTAAGGAAGGAATTCTTCCTTTTGAATGCATCTAGCACTCGATCCGGGGTGCGTTGCAACTTGGCAAGATCCTTTATATTGTGGGTTAGGGCATACCCTATTAACCTAACTTGGTCAACCCTAAAGTTCATTGGATACTTTAGTTTCCGGTTCTTAACCTTCCTTACTTAGAAGGATATCAAAGAATACATTCTTTTGCAAGATGACTTGCGTAAGGATCGGCCATCCTTGTTGAGGGTATTCAACCTTTCTTCTTGTGAATCAATCAGAAGACCATATGACTTCGTACTTGCCGCACAAGTCCTGTATCGTACTATGTGATAATGGAGTTACAAAACAATCCGTTTCAGTTTCTTAAAACTGACGTTTGTCAGTCCTAGGGTTTCTTAGCTTTTATTATTTTCTTTAAGAACCTTAGGGACGAACCCTAGTTCTTTTATGTTTACGATTTACTCACCCTACAATCAGGGAAGGTGGGAAAGTATTTAAGGTATAAACGTTTCTTGGATTTTAAATCATTCCCAATGAATATTTCGCAACATAGGTATTTCTAAGTTATATTAATTCGGTTAACTTTTAGAAGGTAATATCGAGATCACTTCCGCACGATTTGTTATCTATGTGTCAATTGATTTTTCAATCCTAAACTTTATCGATTTAGGTAAATTCAATTAATCTTCTTTTTTTTCTTGCGAACAAAAACTCAAGCCATATAAGCAATCTTTCCCTTGCTAAGTTATGCAGTTAGCAATGATAACTTCCTAGAGTTTAAGCATCGTAAGAAACCTTTCATGATTAATTACACCTTCCATGATGATTCGTTGTAAAAAGAGTGCAAGATGCAGCTTTATACCTTCAAGACTTAATCCGAAGTATACTACCGTAGTGGGTAAATAATCTTGCTCATGATTTATTTCAATGCATAATGCTATTTGGAGAAAAACTATGTTTATACTTTATTTATTTTGCATGTCCAATTAAACTAAATTCCTTCGTCATAAATAACTAGGACAAAATATATCTTATCCCTAACAATTCATCTTGTACGATTAAATTTAAACCGATATAAAATTAAGAAGGAAAAACCTGGGTTTGGGGTGAGATATCCACATGGATACCGCGAGATGACCCTCCCGCAACTACTCCTTGGACTTTTTTAGGCAGCATCGCAGTTGTAGTCCTTCGAACGTGGAAGCAGCTTTACACTCCTTTTCGGAATTCCACCGTCGCTTAAATACTCTTCTTCTCTTTTTCGAGGCAAGGAATTGTTAAGGGATTAACCACGAGAAGGGGGTAATAAGACCTTTAAGGTCTTAATTTCATCGGAAGGGCAAGGTTTACAAAGCCTAGAGAAAAGGCCCTATAGGGATTTATACACGGTGAAAAGGGTGTGTGTGAGTGTGGTTTTAAAAAAACACAAGAAGGGGCCTTAGTGACTTTTAACACGGGGGGTTTAAGGTGGATTTGAACCAGGGGAAAAGGCTAAGAAGACCCTTAAAAAGGATTTAAACCAGGAGGGGGAAAAAGGTTAATAAAGGGTATAGGAAGGGAGATTCTTGGAGAGTTTTTAGGACACGGGGTGAAAAAGGCTTAGGGGTTTAAAACACGGGGGTGGAAGGGTAAAAGGGGAAAGGTGAAGGGTGAAAGGGCTTATGGCACGGGGGAAAAAGGTGATAATGGTTCCAAGGGAATGGGAACGGGGTTTAAGCACGGGTATAAAACAAGGGGCTTTTTAAAGGTCAAAAACGGGGGTGAGAGGCGGAAATTTTAACACCAGGGGGGTAAAAGGGTGTGTAAAAAAAAAAGGGGGCACTAGGGAGGAAATTGCGTTCCAATGGGAAGGGCTTAAGGGGCTCCACGAGAAGGGGGGCTTAGAGGAGCCCCCCTTAAAAGCTTCTCAAGAAGCTTCTGTGGGCTCAAAGCCACATGGAGGGAAGGGGAGTCACTTAAAGGCAGCGGATGGTGCTTCCCAGGCGGCAGGAAATGGAGATGGCACTGTTGGTATACTCTGGCTTCAGGCGGCGATAGCTGGCACAGCATTTCGCCACTCTCCACTCCACGACGACAGTACCATGGCAGCTCCCAAAGTCGTGTCATGGACTAAAATGACAGTGTGTACTCTGTTAGCCTCCCGACTCTCCTTTCAGCCTCTCCACCACTTCAGCTCTATCCCCCCTCCCTCTGGTAGCGACGTCCTCTCTGGTTAAATAGGGGAGGGGAGGGGAGATCCTCCCTCTCCATCGTGCCAATATGCATGGCACTCCCGCGTGCTCCCACCGAGGAGCTTCGCCATAGTTTCTATTTCCCTCCCCTTCCAGCACGACTGTCGGTGGGGGGGGAGGGGGGCAAAATTTCAAAAAAAAAATTGCATTATCCTCAATATTATCCTTATGACCTCCTCCCAAGAGGAGGTTCATATGAGGATGTGCGGGTTTCTTTAAACCCTTGGTCTCGTTTCTGCCAATGAAGATTAGGATACGTCGAGTAAAAGGTCGCACTATCCATATATTCAATGCCGGCATCGTCATTGCGTGAGACTCACGAGTACGTAATATTTTTCAATAGGAAATATTACATTCTCTCCCCCTTGGAGGAATCGAGATGTCCTCATCTCGAGATAAACTGGGGATATTGATGGTTGAGAGTGCTTTCATCTATCCAAGTGGCATCCTCCTTATGATAATCTTTCCACTGGACGAGGTATTCCCTCAAGGTTATTGATCTCAGTTGTCTCTCCCTAACATCTAAGATCATGTCAGGCCTTAGTTCAAGGACTCCTTGACTAGGCATTACAATTTGTTGGTCATCAAGTACATGGTTAGGATTAGGTACATATTTCTTCCATAGGCTGATATGGAATACATTGTGAACCTTTAGGTTCTCAGGAAGTTGCAATTTATAAGCATTAGGTCCTAGGCTTTTGAGGATTTTGTATGGTCCACAATACCTTGGACTTAGCTTCTTGCAATCTCCTAAGGATAGAGAACTCTTTTAAGGGCGTACGCGAATGAAGACCATGTCTCCTTCTTCGAAGATTCTATCTTGACACTTCAAACCCGCGTATGCCTTCTGTCTATCCTTGGCCGCTTGTATGTCTTGTCTTATTGTCTTTATTTGATCATCCATCTCTTCCAACATCTGCCTTCACGCTTCAACCCTTAGGGTTGGATTAGAAAAGTTTAAGGGACTTCGACAGTCATGACCATACAATGCTTGGAAAGGAGTCATCTGAATGCTCTGCTGATAAGAAGCATTGTATGCAAATTCCACCAAAGGCAAGTATTGAATCCACCTTTTCGGCTCTCGACAGCAGTATGCCCTAAGCATATCCTCGATGACTTGATTTATTCGCTCTGTTTGGCCATCCGTTTGGGGATGGTAGGCGGTGCTAAAACAGAGTTGAATCCCAATAGCTTCAAAGATAGCTCTTCAGAAGTGAGATGTGAAAAGAGAATCACGATCACTAATGATTCTTCTGGGTAAACCATGTAGCTTGAATACCTCCTTGATAAACAATCTTGCAATGTCTGAGGCTTTATAGTTTGTCTTTACTGGAATAAGGTGCGCAATCTTAGTAATCATGTCAACCACAACCATGATGGAGTTGTATGCTCCCTGGACTTGGGGTAGGCCTACAATAAAATCCATACTGATGAATTCCCATTTTATTTGCGGAATGTCAAGCGGTTGCAGTTTTCTTGGCATCATGACATGTTTGACTTTGATACGTTGGCAAGACAAACACTGAGTGACATATTTAAGAACATCACCTTTGAGCCTCTCCCAATGGTAGCTCTTCCTAACTACATTAAGAGTCTTAGCATTGCCAGGATGTCCTACGAAAGGAGAATCATGAGCTTCCCACAATATCTTCTGCTTAAGTGATTGGCTTGCTGGTATACACAGCCTTGTTCTATAGTAGACAAGTCCATTATCAATGGAAAATTCCTGATACTTAGCCTGCAGCTTTTGGTTCTAATTCTTGATAGAGATCTCCTTTAGCATTGATTGGTAGGCCAAATCATGCCATGCTTCCTCTCTAGCTAATTCAAGTATAGGGTTGTTTGGCATAGATACTTTTATAGCTAGAGATTTGGCCGTTGATGGATTTTGCAGGATTAGAAAATTTAGGAATGCCTTGCGACTAAGTGCATCGGCAACCACATTCTCTTTTCCTAGTCGGTACTTGATTTCAAAGTCATATTTCTCCAACACTTCAATCCACCGACGTTGCCTCATGTTGAGCTCGTTCTGGGTAAAGATCCATTTGAGACTCTTATGGTCAGTTACTAGAGTAAACTTATTACCCAACAGGTAGTCTCTCCAAAGCTTTAGAGCATGGATGACAGCTAGCAATTCCAGATAATGCGTAGCATAATTACTTTCATGACTCTTCAATTTCCTTGATGAGTACGCTACTGGATGAACTTCCTGCATAAGTATACACCCCAAGGCAAGAATGCTAGCATCGGTTACTACCTCGAACTCCTTATTGAAGTCTGGAAGTTTTAGAATAGGTGCTGATACCAAACTTTGCTTCAATCTGTCAAAGCTATTTTGTTCGGGAGTTGACCATGCAATGGAAGTTTGCTTCTTCAGTAAGTCCGTCAGAGGTGCTGCAATCCAAGCATAGTTTTTGATGAAAACCCTATACCATCCTGACAATCCAAGAAAGCTACGTATCTCTTTGACGGATACTGGTGTTGGCCACTCAAGCACATCTCTGACCTTGGCTGGGTCCACTGATATTCTCTCTGATGATACTATGAATCCCAGATATTCAATCTGACGCTTGAAGAATGCACACCTCTTCATTTTAGCATATAGCTTATGTGACCTCATTGTCTCAAGGACAATCCGAAGTTGGGGTTCATGATCTTCTTCCTGTTTAGAATAGACTAAAGTGTCATTGAAAAAGACAAGCACGAAATCATCAAGATATGGCCTAAAGATATCCTGCATTAACCTATTGAAGGTGGCAGGTGCATTCATAAGCCCGAATGACATAACAAGGAACTCAAAGTGCCCATATCTTATATTGAAGGCCGTCTTTAGGATATCTTCTTCCTTGATCCTTATCTGATAATAACCTGACCTGAGATCAATCTTGGAGAAGATCTTTGTACCTTGAAGACGATCAAGAAGCTCATCTATTCTAGGAATAGGATACTTGTTCTTGACTGTTGATTGATTCAACCCTCGGTAATCAATACATAGTTGAAGTGTCCCATCTTTCTTTTTCTAGAATAGTACTAGAGCTCCCCATGGTGAATTGCTAGGCCGGATGTAGCCCTGATGTAGCAGTTGCTTGAGTTGTTCCTTCAACTTAATTGCTTCTGGTATGGACATTCTATAAGGTCTCTTTGCAATTGGCGCAGCTCCAAGTACTAACCTAATCTCATGATCTACTTCTCTTTGAGGCGGAAGTTCGGTCAATTGTTCAGGGAATACGTCCATGTATTCCTTTAGCCAAGAAGGTCCTTCATGAGACTCTTGCTTTTGAGCTAACTTGTTGAGTTTGATCAAGTAAACATGTAATCCTTTTGTGACTCCTTTTATGATTCGAGATACTTTGGCCAATTGGATTCTTGGCACTCCTGCCTCTCCTTGAGTTGTGACTAATTCCCTTTCAGAGTTTCGAAAGGAAACTTGACCCTTTCCATGGTGAATGTGGGCGTCGTTGGGCCTAAGCCAATCCATTCCGAGTAGATACTCATGGATACCTGAATTCATGACTCTGAATTTAATCAAAGTCTTCTTTCCTCCCAGAAAGAATTCCACCTTAGCAGTTTGCCTAATACAAGTAACCTCATGACCATTTGCCAATTCCACAAGCAGGGTAGGTGCTTCTATTGTGGCTATTTCTAATCTTTTTGCACATGCTGGTGAGATAAAGGAATGTGTACTGCCACAATCAATCAAGGTCTGAATCACCGACGGTGTCTGAATCACTGAGAACTGGCGATTTGGCCCTTTCTTGTGTAAAGCGGCATGGACTGTTGCTCTTTCGAATTCTGCTTCCATGGTTGGATCTTCCTCTTCTTCTTCTTCGCACATTTGCCTATTGGCAATGCAGGCGGTTCTTCCTCTTCCTCGGGTAGTGGCTCCTTGACCACGGCATGTTCCTTGGAAAGGCGCTTGGCGATGTCCTCCGCCGAGCTTGGGACATTGCCTCTTGAAGTGACCGAGTTCGTTGTAGTGGAAACAACGGAGGTTTTGGCCATTACTTTGAGTAGGAACAAAGTTGTTGACGTTATTCATTCTTGCTTTCTTTCTTTGTCCTTGATTATAACCTTGAACTCTCTTCATTAGAGGTCTGAATGCTCCTCTGTTTGGGTCATTATAAGACCAAGTTTTGTTACCCCTTGGTCTAGCTTGCACCTCCTGAATTATTGGCGCCGCTCGAATGAGTGCATCCTGAAGATCTGATGGACGCATAGATTCGAGACGGGTATTTACTGGTGGATTTAAACCCGCACAAAATTTGGACACCTGCTGTGTCATGTCCATCTGTGGCGCATACTTTAAAAGTGAGACAAACTTAGAGTAGTATGTGTCAAGAGTTAGTCCTAGCTCTTTTAGCTCGTAGAACTCGTTCATTTTCTGTGTGCGATATGCAGGTGGTAAGTATCTTCCCTGCACAGCTTTCTTCAGCTTCTCCCAGGTAACGGATCCCTTTGCGATCCCTTGATCCCTGCACCATTGCTTCCACCAAAGTCTAGCTTCGCCGGTGAGCTTTAACTTGGCGAGCATAGCCTGATTGGTGGGTGCAGTACCGGCTGCCTCGAAGTAATCCTCCATGGATTCAATCCAAATTTCAGCATCAGCTTGGATGAATCTGCCTTTCCCGTCAAACTCGGGTGGCTTAATCTACTTAAGAAGGAACTTCTTCTCCTGGATTACAGCAGTACTTGATGTAGGAGGCGAATTAGGAACTTGTACCTGGGGTTGTGTCTGACAAAGGTTTTCTTAACGTTATTATACGATATTCGATGTTAGCTTATATTACATCTTTAATTCAGCTATCTCGTAAACAATGTAGCTACTTAACTTTTTATCAACTCTTATGCATAGCCAGACATTGATAAAAGAAGTCTTTATTTGTATTTATATGGGCATAGCCATTTCGAATACAATGTTTCATGCAACGATAAGCCTATTTTTACATTTAGTTTGGGGAGAACAACGTTGTATTGCATTTATCTATAGGAATTGTGTAATAGTAGGGTTTTGGGTCATGGATCTTCAGGAATCGATAAGTCATTGGAAGTTTAGGATATTCTTTCCGTTGGAATCCATACTTCTCATGGCGGCCCAACACTTTAATCCTGTCGGTGGGGATTACATTGGTTACTTCCTCATATACATATGAGTTCATCTCAACCCTCCGACCTCGAATATGTAAAGTTGAATTTACGTGAGCTTCCACAAAAACGAATAGCTTCACGACTTTCACGTCTTCCAACCAAGTGATCCTCTTTAGGTTGATTTATAGATAAGCAAATCGGTGGGTGGCTATATAGTAGATTCTTGAAGCACCCGTTCATCTTCGTTCCATGTACAAAGGTGATGGATTATAGATCTGCTCCAGGATGTTCATCATCCCAATTCTTTGTCTATAAAGCGGAGAATGCATTGTAGTCATAAACATGACTCAAAATACCAAGAACTTCTTCCACGCTACGTAATTTTGCAAGACAGCATTGAAGGTAAGGAAATGTTTGGACAGCAACAATTGCTTACTTCATTTCTTTGAGATTTCATAAAAACAATTCCGTTATTGGTCTGCTCTGATACCAATTGTAACATGTCCACTGGTATCACCCAGGACACGTCTTAGTAGTCCAGCGGAAAGGATGTCTAGAAAGCTCCGTCCGGCACTCCCATGGAATGTTACGGGGGTTGGGATCTAGGGCTTTCCGTGTCTGCCACATAGCGGAAGTATTCTGGCCGTTCCCACTTAGGATCGACCGGAATTAGGGTTTTTTTGATTGGTCATTTCCTAACAGCAACTAGCATCGGACCCAAGCGAACTACTTTACGCAAAAACGCCAGGTCCGAAGCGGATTCACACTGCACTTGGCTCAAAGAGAATGGGAAACAAGAGGGATGCAAAGCTCAACCTCTCTGCCATAAGGCATAGTCCCATTCCGTTCCCCTAAAATAGCGTAAATCGGTAAAGACATAACTCTAGGTCAACGCTTTCGTTGTTCGTGTCCTTTGACAATCATTCCGCTGTTCTTCGAGATTTGAGAAAAGTTCCCAGCCAACTGGGACCACCCAATCGTAGGAGGGACCCATGGCCTATCCTCCGCACTTTTCTCAGTTTGTTTTAGTTATGTAATTATCTAATTCATTAATTGAACATGTAACAATCAGCTTCTTTAATTAATCCGTTAAGCACTGGTTCTTTTATGTAATCTTATCACGTATCATAGAAAAACAATATCAAACAAGTTCTGCCTGTAGGCTTGTCCAAAAATCCTTCCTTTTGAATGCATCTAGCACTCGATCCGGGGTGCCTTGCAACTTGGCAAGATCCTTTATATTGTGGATTAGGGCATACCCTATTAACCCAACTTGGTCAACCCTAAAGTTCATTGGATACTTTAGTTTCTGGTTTTTAATCTTCCTTACTTAGAAGGATATCAAAGAATACATTCTTTTGCAAGATAACTTACGTAAGGATCCGCCATCCTTGTTGAGGGTATTCAACCTTTCTTCTTGTGAATCAATCACAAGACCATATGACTTCGTACTTTCCGCGCAAGTCATGTATCGTACTGTGCGATAATGGAGTTACAAAACAATCCGTTTCAGTTTCTTAAAACTGACGTTTGTCAGTCCTAAGGTTTCTTAGATTTTATTATTTTCTTTAAGAACCTCAGGGACGAACCCTAGTTCTTTTACGTTTACGATTTACTGACCCTACAATCAGGGAAGATGGGAAAGTATTTAAGGTATAAATGTTTCTTGGATTTTAAATCATTCCCAATGAATATTTCGCAACATAGGTATTTCTAAGTTATATTAATTCGGTTAACTTTTAGAAGGTAATATCGAGATCACTTCCGCACGATTTGTTATCTATGTGTCAATTGATTTTTCAATCCTAAACTTTATCGATTTAGGTAAATTCAATTAATCTTCTTTTCTTTCTTGCGAACAAAAACTCATGCCATATAAGCAATCTTTCCCTTGCTAAGTTATGCAGTTAGCAATGATAACTTCCTAGAGTTTAAGCATCGTAAGAAACCTTTCATGAATTGCACCTTCCATGATGATTCGTTGTAAAAAGAGTGCAAGATGCAGTTTTATACCTTCAAGACTTAATCTGAAGTATACTACTTTAGTGGGTAAATAATCTTGCTCATGATTTATTTCAATGCATAATGCTATTTGAAGGAAAACTATGTTTATACTTTATTTATTTTGCATGTCCAATTAAACTAAATTCCTTCGTAGTAAATAACTAGGACAAAATATATCTTATCCCTAACAATTCATCTTGTACGATTAAATTTAAACCGATATAAAATTAAGAAGGAAAAACCTGGGTTTGGGGTGAGATATCCACATGGATACCGCGAGATGCTGCAGCTACTCCTTGGACTTTTTTAGGCGGCATCGTAGTTGTAGTCCTTCGAACGTGGAAGCAGCTTTACACTCCTTTTCGGAATTCCACCGTCGCTTCAATACTCTTCTTCTCTTTTTCGAGGCAAGGAATTGTTAAGGGATTAACCACGAGAAGGGGGTAATAAGACCTTTAAGGTCTTAGTTTCATCGGAAGGGCAAGGTTTACAAAGCCTAAAAGGCCCTATAGGGATTTATACACGGTGAAAAGGGTGTGTGTGAGTGTGGTTTCAAAAAAACACAAGAAGGGGCATTAGTGGCTTTTAACACAGGGGGTTTAAGGTGGATTTGAACCAGGGGAAAAGGCTAAGAAGACCCTTAAAAAGGATTTAAACCGGGAGGGGGAAAAAGGTTAATAAAGGGTATAGGAAGGGGGATTCTTGGAGAGTTTTTAGGACATGGGGTGAAAAAGGCTTAGGGATTTAAAACCCGGGGGTGAAAGGGTAAAAGGGGAAAGGTGAAGGAGGGTGAAAGGGCTTATGGCACGGGGGAAAAAGGTGAGAATGGTTCCAAGGGAATGGGAACGGGATTTAAGCACGGGTATAAAAAAATGGGCTTTTTAAAGGTCAAACACGGGGGTGAGAGGGGGAAATTTTAACACCAGGGGGGTAAAAGGGTGTGTAAAAAAAAAGGGGGGCACGAGGGAGGAAATTAGGTTCCAATGGGAAGGGCTTAAGGGGCTCCATGGGAAGGGGGCTTAGAGGAGCCCCCCTTAGAAGCTTCCGAAGAAGCTTCTGAGAAGCTTATGTGGACTCAAAGCCACGTGGAGAGAAGGGGAGTCACTTAAAGGCAGCGGATGGCGCTTCCTAGGCGGCAAGAAATGGAGACGGCATTGGCGGCATACTCTGGCTTCAGGCGGCGACAGCTGGCGCAGCGTTTCGCCACTCTCCACTCCACGACGGTAGTACCATGGCAGCTCCCACAGTCGGGTCATGGACTAAAACGACAGCGTGTACTTTCTTCTCTCCCTCTGTTAGCCTCCCGACTCTCCTTTCAGCCTCTCCACCACTTCAACTCTATCCCCCCTCCCTCTGGCAGCGACGTCCTCTCTGGTTAAATAGGGGAGGGGAGGGGAGATCCTCCCTCTCCATCGTGCTAATATGCATGGCACTCACACTCCCGCGTGCTCCCACCAAGGAGCTTCCCCATAGTTTCTATTCCCCTCCCCTTCCAACACGACTGTCGGCCGGGGGGGAGGGAAATTGAAAAAAAAAATTGCATTATCCTCAATATTATACTTATGACCTCCTCCCAAGAGGAGGTTCATACGAGGATGTGCAGGTTTCTTTTAACCCTTGGTCTCATTTCTGCCAATGAAGATTAGGATACGTCGAGTAAAAGGTCGCACTATTCATATATTCAATGTCAGCATCGTCATTGCGTGAGACTCAGGAGTACGTAATATTTTTCAACAGGAAATATTACAGTCTATTACAGTTGTATTTTCTCATAATGATGAAAGAAACTAACAAGCTTCATCTCTATTAGAATTCTTCTATATTTTCTAATTCTTTTTGGGAGTATTCTTCTACATCTTCAATCTCTTCGAACCCCTTCTTCTCCGTCTAATCCTCTCCTTGAATCTACCTACACCCTGTTGTCTCTTATCGTCAAGAACTTGGCTTGAAACCTTCAACCCTTCTCTTATCTCTACCATCTTCAAATTCCAAGCTTTTGAACCCCCATACATTCTTCTCTTGCCAAACCCCTGTGGTGAGCTTCAATCATACGCGTTGTGACAACATGACTTTTGAAAACCTAAAGGAGGAAAAAGTGATGACCCAAGGTGAGTCAGGTAAACCCAAGGCTCAAACCAAAGGTTCAACTAGCCTAATCATCTTGCATAATAAAAGGGTTAAGAAACTGATTACATGTGTATCTCATAAAATTAAATAAGATTGAGTAAAATAATGGAGACAAGGGAGAGTCATATCGGTTGAAGGAATATGATGACATCTTCCTAGAAGAGCTAACTGAATTACCATCTCAAAGAGAAGTCGATCACAAGATCACAAGATTAGCCATACTTGAACCAAGAGCCACTCCGATCCCTAAGAGTCTATATAAAATGTCTATCCCTGAAGAAATTGAACTGAAAGAGTAACTCAAGCAGTTACTGGATCAAGGATACATCTGACCCAGTAGTTCATCCCATTATTGTCCCATAAGAAAAAGGATGGAACTCTCTTTCTTTGCATTGATTACCAAGGTCTAAATCAAGTAGCAATCAAGAGTAAGTATCCGATTCCAAGAATAGACGAGCTACTTGATAGGCTGCAAGGGGCGAAAATCTTTTCAAGATTGATCTCCAATCTGGTTATTACCAAATAAGGATCAAGGAAGAAGATATTCCCAAAACTGCCTTTAATAGGAGATATGTTCATTTTGAATATCTTATAATGTATGTCGGTCTAACTAATGCCCCTGCTACATTTAACATATTAATGTTATACATTTTTTGATCTTATCTTGATGAGTTTTTCCTAGTCTTCTTTGATGACATCTTAACATACTCCAAGAGAGACAAAGATCATGAGCTACCATTGCGCATTGTGCTAGACACGACACAATGAGGATGCACAAGCTTGATGCGAAGAAACAGAAGTGTGCATTTTTTAAAAGACCAATGGAATATCTTAAATTCATAGTATCTATTGAAGGAATCTTTGTGGATGCAGCCAAAGTTAGATATGTTCAAGAGTGGCAACCACCAATGACAGTTAAGGAAGTGAGAAGTTTTTTAGGCCTTAGTGGATGGTATAGATTTTTCATAAAAAATTATGCCCTAATAGCTGCACCTCTCACTAATTTGCTAAAAAAGAAAACTGTTATTGTGTGGACTTGGTGCGCAAAGTAGATGTCGTATGTATACGTAGCGAGCGCGGAAAGGTCCCCAAGAACAAATAACTCTACTTTTTGCTCTAAATCCAAGAGATTAGACTTGCACGACAAGAAGCAAGAAGACCAATTGGGTACAATCTCCTTCCATGCCTTGTGTGAGCGCTCTACAAAGCATGTATTTAATATATTCTTAATCTCTAAGCTAAAAACTAATCCAACAATTAGCATGCTTTAGCTTTTGTGTTTGCTTTTGTCCAAATAAAGAATAAAGCGGTTGGGTATCCCAAGTGTCCGGCTGTGCCCAAATACAATGACCAATACTGAATATTTTAATCATCTGCCCGTGCGCATACAAAATAATAAATATAAGTGAAGCGCTTTAATAAATAAGCGCATCAAAATAAATATTGGTGCCACACCTAAGACACATGCACATTAAAATGATAATTTTTTCTAAATATATTGAATACATGCTATCGCCTAGTGCTTCCCAGTGCCAGCGCCGCTTGCTCTACACATCAACTAAAGTATTCACAATTGTTAGAAAATAATAAAATCAAACTAACAAAAGTTAATACCTAGCAGTATTCAGCTACAAAATAAATAAATAGATTGGAACTTAGTCCTAACCTTAATTTAATACGAGTACGCACTCTAAACTCATAAACTTTCATTAATTTAAATATGTATTTTGTGGAATCACCCGCTATGGAATCACCCACTTGCACATTAAATTAACGAGACGCCCGAAAAGGACAGGCGTCCCCATTGACTTTTCTCACAAGGAATCCACCTTGTGTACGAGCCCCGGCAAATAAATATAATTTTACGGAATCCACCGCAAAACCTCACGGAATCCATTGTGGAATATGTGTTCTGGCTTCATATATGCCTCTTGGCATCATACCCCTGGGGTAGGATAGCAATTGTCCTCAATTGCTATTAGCTCAATGTGGAGGGAGCAGGAAAGAGTAAGCACTTAGGTCATGAGCGTGCATCCATTGAGCCTCTTCAATAGAATGATTTTTAAATTTCACTAAATATGTAGAATATCTACGGCCAGTTCTAGTGGTCATAAAGTCGGTATCTAAAATAGTTTCTTGTTCAAGGATTTCAGTTTTTTCTTCTAACAAATGAGGATTTTCATAAATAGAGTAGACAGGCAATTGGCCTTTGAAAGGTCGTAACAAACTTGATATGAAAAGTGTTGTGGATTTTCTAGTGTTGGGGTAGTTCTAATTTAAAGACATTGTCATTGACTTTGTGAATGATTTTAAAGGTCCATAAAATCAAGGAGCTAACTTTACAACAGGGTGTTTCTCAACACTTTGTAGTCTTCACTTTTCAATTCATAACCAAACATAATCATCAACTGTGAGATTCATAGCTTTTGTTTTCTTGTTTACTTGCTTAGTATATGATTGTTGGAATTTCGCAATCATATCTTTGACTTCATCGAAAATAGTAGGATGCATGTGGGTAATATCATTAGCAGCTTTAACTTTGTTTGACAATGAAGTAAGAGGTTTAGGCAATCTACATCCATAAATGATTCCAAAAGGTGCTTTTCTTGTAGCTGTATGTGGTGTATTATTGTATGCAAATTGAAGTAAATGCAAATGTGTATCCCAAGTGTGTGGTTTTGAAATTGTGTATGCATGTAAAAGATCCAAGATTGTGCTATTTGTAGCTTCTGTTTGTCCATTTGCTTGAAGATGAAATGCAAATGAAAAATCAATCTTTGTTCTTAAGTTAGCAAACAAAGTAGTCCAAAAATTATTGCAGAATCTAGAATCACGATCACAAATAATAACTTTTGGCAAACCATGGTTAGTGAAAACAGTCTTCAAAGACAATTGAGTAGCTTGAGATGCAGTTAATGTTTTCTTCCATGGAATGAAATATGCACATTTACTAAATCAATCTACAATAGTCCAAATCATATCATGATTAGCTTGAGTGTTAGGCAAACCAACAATAAAATCCATTGAAATATATTCCCATGGTCTTTCAGGGATTGGTAAAGGCATTAACAAACCATACTTTTTACCATGGTGTCGCTTAACTCTTTGACAAATTAAACACTCAGATACAAAGTTAAAAACATCAGATTCCATCTGTGGCCAATAAAAATCTTCAATCAAAGTACATAAAGTGGAAATAATATCTCTATGACCTTGATATAGGGGACAGTGAATTTCATGCAACACAAATGATCTAAATGGAACAGTTACACATAACCTTTTCTCATTTAAAAAAATCCATCAGATAAGACAATGAATCAATTGAAATCCAGTTATTGACAATTATTTTATTTCAATCAGCTTGAAAATTGGGGTCTTGATCATAGGAATTTTTCATGGGGATAAGAGAATCAAAAGATATCACAAAAATATTATGAATAGTTGATCTTCTACTCTCAAGGCATAGCAACAATATTTTATTTTCCAGGTTGATATATGGATAAGCGGATGAAAACTTTGAATAAAGGCAACCCATTTAATGTGTCGGTCAGATATTTGTGGCTGACTAAGGAGATGTTTAATACTTTGTTGGTCAGTTTTAATCCTGAATTTAGATCCCATTAAATAGTGTTTCTACTGATGTAAAGCTTGTATGACAACTAGTAAATTTTTATCGTAGATAGAATAATTAAGTTTAGAGTGTTTAAGCTTGCAGCTGGAGTAAGCTATGGGATGAAAATCATGCATAAGGATAGCTCCTATTCCAGATCCACTAGCATCAGTGACTACTAGGAAAAAATGTCTATTAAAGTCAAGGAGTTGTAATACAGGAGCATGGGTTAAAGCATATTTCAGTAAATCAAAAGACTTTTGTTGATTTTCAAACCAATTATATACAATACCTTTCTTTAATAATTTTGTCAAAGGTAATGCAAGCAAGGAAAAATTTCTGACAAATTTTCTATAAAAGCTAGCAAGACATAAAGAATGTAATTCATGCACATTTTTAGGTGTTGGCAAATTCAAAATTGCTTCTATCTTTTTAGGATCAACTTTAATACCTTCAGATGAAACAATATGTCCTAAGTATTCAATTTGTGTTTGGAAAAATTCACTCTTTTCATGATTAGCATATAATTAATTCTCTTTCAATAATTTGAAAATCAAAGATAAATGTTCATAATGCTCATTCTCATTCTTATTGAAAACCAATATATGATTAAAGAAAACAATGACACAATGCTAATGCTTCAAAAATATGTGATTCATCATACGACTAAATGTGGCTGGTGCATTAGTTAATCCAAAAGGCATAACAAGGAATTCATAATGTCCAAATTGAGTTCTAAATACAGTTTTGAAAATGTAAGATGTGTCCAGTCGTACTTGATGGTATCCAGATTTAAGATCTTATTTAGGACATGATAATCAATGCACATCCTATAGGTGTTGTTTTTCTTTTTAACTAATAGGGCATGTGCACCAAATGGACAACTACTGGGTCTAATGAGTCCTTGGATTAACAATTCTTCAACTTGAGTTTGAATTTCTTTATGTTTAATTTGAGTATGTTGATAAGGTGCTTTACATGGTGGTTGAGAACCTGGAATTAAGTCTATTTTATGATCTTCAGGACGTGTGGGTGGTAAACTAGGTGGTAAGTCAACAGCAAAACTGTCTTTAAATTGTGAAAGAATTTGTGCGTGCCTAAGATGCATCTTATTTTCCTTAACTTCAATTTCATTCATCCAAATTAAATAGGATTTGCTATCTTTTCTTAATGTACGTTTAGCCTGTGTATGACTAAGCAATAGAAAATTATCAAAAGTGTGAATACCATGCAATGTGATTTGTTCCCCATGAGAATGAATCTTCATTGAATGCGTGGAATAATCTATATCGGGATTATACTGATGATGCCAACGCATTCCTAAAATAATGTCACTAGATTGTAGAGACACAATTGAGAAATTTCTACGTTCAACATAGTCACCAATTTGAATTTCTAAGTCATGCACTTCTTGTGTTCCATTGTATCTTGTGCTTAATAATGCAGCCTTAATGCGATAATGAGTAGAAACAATATGTAAATTCAATTCTTTGACCAACTTTTACAGAAATAAAATCGCGTGTACTCCCATCATCATGTAAAACACTCTTTTCTTTACCATGCACAAGACATTTCATTGTTAATAAAGAATGGGGATTTGGTATACCTGGTAAAGTATCTGAAGTAGTGCCGTTATCGTCATTGTCTTTCGTGAGATCTGGCATTTCTTCATGGTCTTCATCTTCAGTTGCACCAAAATAGTTAATGTGAATAATTGGCTTTTTGGATTGACAATTCGCCGCTAGTTGTCCAGGTTGATGGTATTTATAACAGACTAAGAATTTGGCTTTAGAAACATTATTAGCAATAGCGGGAAGTTTAAGAATATTGGGATTTGGCTAAAGAGATGGCTTAGGATTTGGATTTGTGTTTGATGGAAAAGCAGGGGGTCGTATCCAAGAATTACGGAATGAAGATGGAAGGAAGCGATTTTGATTGAATCTTAGAAAATTATAATTGAATTGCTTTGTACCTAGGTTACCATTGTTTAAGAATTGTTGTGGTCGCTTCTCTTGTCCTCAAATCTTGTCTTCAGCATCATGGGCCAAGGAAATTGCATCCTCAAGAGTCATTGGCTTGAATATGTTCACGTCCGCATAGAAATGACCAAGCAAACCAGACATAAACTTGCGCTTATGGGTTGCCTCAAGTACATCTTCGAGCATTCAAAGTTGCAATAAAGAATTTCAAAAGCGCTAGGTATATTGGGAAATAGGCTCGCAATCTCTTTGTTGGAGAAGATCTCATTCTTTGATTGCATTTTTGTGGAATTGGGGTGAAAGAAAATTCAGCAAAATTTTCTTTTGGAAAGTCTCCCAGGTAGTAGAACAATCAATGCTTTTGCGGACAAGAGTCTACCATAGGGATGCTCTATCCACTAAATGATTAGTGACACACTTAATTTTGTCTTTTTCGGCATACTATTCTTCATGGAAATAATCATCAAATTGACTGATAAAAGCAAGTATAGTCTTTCCATTGCACGACCCATTGAAAGTACGAAATTTGAAATTTCTTTTACTTGTCTTTGTTTCTTTCCGAATAGATTATGCTTCAACTGTCGCATCCATCGTACGCCGTTTAATATCTTCAGGTTGCAGTCCATCTTGATTGGTAGTAGATTGTTGAAGATTGGCCAAATGAACTTGCAAAGCTTGACGTGCTCTTCGTTCCTCTTGAAGCTGCATCATAATTAAGTCCAATTTTTGTTTCATCCTTGGTTCTAGTAAATCACTTTTGGCCATAAAATCTTCCATATTTTGATCGGTCATCCTGCAAAATTTCAAACAACCTCACACACTCAAAATCATATGAGTGGGATGAGTGTAGCTCAAGTTTGGGTTTACAAGGCTTGCTCTTTAGAAGTGACCAAGCAAACCAGACATAAACTTGCGCTTATGGGTTGCCTCAGGTACATCTTCGAACATTCGAAGTTGCAATAAAGAATTTCAAAAGCGCTCGATATATTTGGAAATAGGCTCGCAATCTCTTTGTTGGAGAAGATTCCATTCTTTGATTGCATTTTCGTAGAATTGGGGTGGAAGAAAATTCTGCAAAATTTTCTTTTGGAAAGTCTCCCAGGTAGTAGAAAAATCAATGCTTTTGCGGACAAGAGTCTACCATAGGGATGCTCTATCCACTAAATGATTAGTGACACACTTAATTTTGTCTTTTTCAACATACTATTCTTCATGGAAATAATAATCAAATTGATTGATAAAAGCGAGTACAATCTTTCTATTGCACGACCCATTGAAAGTACAAAATTTGAAATCTCTTTTACTTATCTTTGTTTCTTTCCGAATAGATTGTGCTTCAACTGTCGCATCCATCGTACGCCGTTTAATATCTTCAGGTTGCGGTTCATCTTGATTGGTAGTAGATTGCTGAAGATTGGCCAATTGAGCTTGCCAAGCTTGACGTGCTCTTCATTCCTCTTGAAGCTGCATCATAATTAGGTCCAGTTTTTCACTACAACAGAAACGAGGCATAAACGTGCATGTTAGACGCGCAAAGTCAGCGCGTCTATCAGAGCGTCTATAAGTGCGTGTAAACGTGCGTGTAAATAGACGCGAATTTTGCGTCTATATATCCGCGCAAATAGACGCTAATATAGAGGCACCAGCAGACGCACAATTATTTAACCACCTAAAATTAGCAATTCACATAATTAAAAAACCAAAGTTAATAATTATTTAACCACGTGAAATTGATTCTTGAGCATGCACATGTGTACATGATAAAAACCATAGAATTAAGAATACACATTGAATCATTGAATTTAAAAAATAGAGTTAATAATTACTTTTTCATTGCTCTCTAATGAATGGGAGTTCCTCCAGTTGACAAGCCTAATATAAGTAATTAGCGGCGGCAAGCGACAGAAACCTTACAATTAGTAGCAAGCATTGCAATATGTATCTCGTAATTTCTCTACGTACTTGAAGATTATAAAAGATACTTCCTTTTTATTATGGAAAATTCAATTTAGCTTTAAAATTGATTATTGATTCTTGAGTATGCACGTGTGCGCATGATAAAAAGCATAGAATTAGGAATACACATTGAATCAATAAGCAAATTAAGTATGTTACAGTGAATGGTCCATCTCATCTTCAATGAGATCCACCCTTGCTAAACTATGCCAATCGTGGGACTTCAAACGGAAAAATATAGAGAACCTAAGAAACAAACAATATATTATGTAAACAATTCATCATGCTAAATACTTTAAAGTCAATTGAGAGAAATGCACTTATTACCGACTCATGCCGAGTGGAGGGTGGCTGTCAGCATTAATCCATCTCTCCTTCCAATCTGGAATGGTTAGAGATTGTGGAGTCATTCCATTAGTAGGGAGAACATATTTGGGATGGTCAATAGGAAGAAATCGATGATGATTGTCATAGATAGCCTTCTTTAAATGTGCCGGCCTAGAGGAAACTAGAGAGGGACCGCAAATAGGACATGCATGATATCCTGACGTGGTTAAACCTGAAAAAACAAGTGAATTAATAAAATGCAATTGATTCAAGTCTTGAATTTCAAATATAGAGTTATATACATGTACCTGAACACTCTCCGTATCCTGGAAAGTCGTGCATGGTCCACAACAACATGGCCTTCAATGTGAAATCTCTAGAGGATGCAGATGCACTTGTATCTTGCACCTCAATACCTTCCCATAACATTTCTAACTCTTCAATCAAAGGCTCTAAGTAAATGTCCATGTTTTTTACCTTGTGCTTTCCAGGAATCAGAAGGGACAACATCACATGTCCCTTTTTAATTGCCATGGATGGAGGAATATTATAGTTTACCAATACCACTGGCCATACACTGTATGATGTGCTTTTGATGCCAAATGGATTGATTCCATCCATACCTAAACCAAATCTTAAAATTCTTGGCTCTTCTTTGAAAACGGGCCACAAATTATCTATATGTTGCCATGTCCTTTCCAATAGACTTACAGTTGAATATAAGTTTTATATGTGGAACAATCGAAAAATGTCGCAAAACCTTACGAGGCACATCCATTGACTTCATGAATCCCACGAAATAAGACACAATCATTGACACATGCATGGATCTTGACATAATTGAGGCCTCCCAGAGATGTCAAGTAATGTCTTGCTTGCTCTCTCTTAGTTGGCAATTTGTTTCCTTTTGGAAGCATTTGTGATAATAACCTACATATATTTTTAAAAGTGAGTTAAAAAACCACCAATATATATTTCTGTCTGATTTCAAAATAGAACAATTAATATTTATGTTTGATTTCAAAAATAGAACAATTAATATGTTTCTGTCTGATTTCAAAATAGAACAATTAATATATTTCTATCTGATTTCAAAATAGAGCAATCTTAGTGGTAAAAAAAAACAATGAATACCAGTGATTTTTCTCGGTCCCATTCTCCATACAAGCTTGTAATATTCTGCGTTAAGAAAATAAATGGGACTTATGGAAATTTTTTTAATTCCCCCCTTATCCCTCCAGCCCACTGACGAGCTGGAGGGGGAGGGGAATAGAAGGAGCTATAAGCTCCTTGGTGGAGCCTTAGGAGGGAGGGGGACCATGCGTGTTGACACGCCGTGAGGAAAGATCCCTCTCCCTTCCACTATTTAAACGAGGGGGGGCCGCTGTACAGGGGGGAGGCTGAGCCGTGAGAGAAGAGGCCGAGCGAGACAAGGAGAGTGCCTCCATAACTCCGAGCCGAGGGAGGAAGACGAGTCGCCACTACCGATCATCACGCCAACATCTGCCCTCCACCACATCGCCATCTACTGTTGCAGTCCGTCCATTCCGTCAACACGCCGCCGTAGTCTACTGAATAAGCTTCCCCCCCCCCCCCCCCCCCCCCACGTGGAAGCTTTAAAAGCTTCCTGGGGGGAAGCTTCTAAAAGAACCTTCTTAGCCCCCTTTCACCCCCCCCTTATGTTTTTTTAAAAACCCCCTTTGTCCCTCCCCTCCCGGGTATAATCCCCCCCTAAGCCCTTGTTCTTTTCCCCCCCTCATAGCTCTTTAGACTATTCAAGTCACACCCATAGGCCTACTTTGTCCTTAGGCTACCTTACAGACTTCCATTCTCTTGCATTAATTCCTTCACTCACTTTTTAGATCTTTTTGTGCAAGTGCTCTCTTAGTTGAGCTTTGTGTTCTTAGTTTTATCAAACAAGCCGGTGTCCACACACTCCCATGTCCTAAAAATCCAATTCTTCATCATGGCCTCGTACGGTATCCCGTAAGGGAGAAATAGCTGTGAGATAAAAGATAGGGAGGGAAGTAGAGGGAGTGAAAAGAGGGAGTGAAGGAGGAAGAGTGGGAAAAAGGTAAAAGAAAAGGAAGGAGAAGACGGTGGAATTCCAAGAAGAAAAAGGAAAAGGCTATCTCACATTCCAACTACGATGCCGCCGAAGAAAGTCCAAGGTGTAGGTGCGGGAGGGTCATCTCCCGTGTAACGTGTCCACTAGAATCATCCAGGACACGTCTTAGCAGTCCATCGGAAAGGATGTCTAGAAAACTCCGCCCGGCACTCCTACGGAATGTTACGGGTTTTGCAATCTAGGTCTTTCCGTGTCTGCCACACACCGGAAGTATCCTGGCCGTTTCCCACTTAGGATCGACCGGAATTAGTGTTTTCCTGTTTGGTCATTAGCTAACAGCAACTAGCGTCAGACCCGAGCGAACTACTTTACGCAGAAGCGCCAGGTCCGAAGCGGATTCACACTGCACTTGGTTCAAGGAGAATGGGAAACGAGAGGGATGCAAGGCTCAACCTCTCTGCCATAAGGCATAGTCCCATTCCGTTCCCCTAAAATAGCGTAAATCGGGTAAGATGTACCTCTAGGGCATCGTTCTCGTTATTTGTTTTGATGATGATGATCATCCTGTTGTTTTTCAAGATATTTGAGAAAAGTTCCCGGCTAACTGGGACCACCCATCCATAGGACGGACCCATGGTCCATCCTCCGCACTTTCCTCGGTTTGTTTTAGTTATGTAATTACCTAACACATTAATTTGACATATAACAACCAGCTCCCTTGATTAATCCCGTTAAGCACTGGTTCCTTCACGTAATCTTATCACGTGACATAGAAAAACAATATCAAACATCTTCTTTATTATCATATCATCATTTGTCTTTGAAATACAAGGAGTTCTGCCCGTAGGCTTGTCCATAATCCGCCCGAAGGCTTATTCAGTAATCCACTAGGGATCACTATTCCAAGCTTCTACCCGTAGACTAGTATGCGGGCCTCGAGATCCAATCCCGAGTCACGTCAGTCTCTTGTGCAGGACCCGGAAGGCGAGGGATTTACGGCCAGAGCCCCCCTGGCACCCAAGCGTCCTCCTGCTCCAAGTAGAGCTCAACGGAAAGACCTCTCGCGGCGGGTTTAGTCCACGTTCCCGGTGCGGTCAACAACCCCCTTGGTTAGGGTCAGGCAGGCAGTCGGGGGTAACTGAAACTGCCCCTCCCTTCAGGCCTTCAACCTGAAGCATTTATATATATTTTCATCCTTTAGTTCCTTGAACAAACAATGCAAACAGTGCTTTCTAAACTGTTACAAGCACAATCAATTCCAGTGGTCGTTTATTTGGCAAACTGTTAAGGAGTGAATCCTTCTCTCCGAATGCATCCAGCATTCGATCCGGAATCAGTTGCAACTTGGCAAGATTCCTATTGTCTTTGGGTTAGGGTCATACCCTGTTAACCCAACTTAACCAATGCCTTAGGTTTTGTTAATAGTAAATCCTAGTGGCCATGTCGCTTTAATTTATTGATTAATCATTTGCGTCCGAGCAAGTACCTAACTTCCCTTAACTAGGAAAATTTTCCCTAATGAGGACGATGTAATAGGATGACTACCCATCCCCTTGCAAGTTAAACTTGCGCAAGAACATGCCAACCTCATTCCAAGGAATGGCAAAACTTTCTTGTGAACAAACCACAAGGCTATGCGACGTTGCAACTTGTTGCACAAGTGTCGCCTCCATTCCAAGAGATCATTTCACTTTTGAATGGTGTTTTATGGTCAAGAATTATGATTGGACTCGAAGTAGGGTTTAGGGCGTCTTCTCACTCACCCCAATCCTAATTGCACTAGACCGATAACGTTCGGTCCTAGGGATTCCAACTCAAACCGAGCTCTAGCACTAGGTCGAATGATCCTTAGGGTAGAAACCCTAGATCATTATTTGCTTGCACGTCCCATTGGGTCAATTTTCCGGGAAGGTGGGTAGGGCCTTTGGGTTTGAGGACTTCGACTTGGTGTCCAAGTACGTTACTTGGCTACATCTCTAACGTGCCAAGCCCTAACTAGTACTTGAGGTTTTTATTGAATCGGCTAGCTATGCCTATACGAAACCCTAGCGGTCGTGATACTACAATTGACTTGGGTAAATTGACCTACTTGTCTTTGACAAGGACAATTCTTTCCTAGAGATGATATACTCTATCTAAAGTCGAAAATAGTTGCAAAATGTTACAATACATGTAAACCTGTAATTCATTACTTTCACATGCCATAAGATCCGCAATAGACCTATCCCTTCCTTTTAGTTAAAGTCAAAAGGCAAGATAATTTGAAGAGTAATCTACATAGGGCTTACTAGGATTTAGGTCAATGGAAACACCTACAACCTTGTGTCTAAGTATTTGCATTTCATGCTTTTATAAGCCATGCAATCATTCCTACATGTTACATGATGAAACGAAGTTTGCGAAAGTAAAAGTGCGACCCTTAGACACAACAACATCGTGAGTGAAGTTCATGCAATAATAAGGCAAGAGTCGATTTAATCTATTTGCAAGCATCATCCTCCATGCCATTTATAAGATCGGGATTCTTTATCATACCGTGAAACAGAATTTAATTAAATCCCTCACGCGAATCATAACGAAGGGAGTTATTGACTAAATGCAGAATACTCCTTTCCTACATGACCAATGCACTTTAACAATAATCCTAGGCCATATGTGGCTTCCACTTTGAAGATGCATGACGAGATAGTTTGCAACTAAGTTCACAAGGAGAATAAGTGCTTTTCATTCATAACTTTGTAGATGCATGATATGCACGGACCCTTTATCTATATTTTATCGAATGTACTATTAACACTATCCATGAATTAATGATAACGTAGTATGAATTTCCCTATGGAGTTAAGCGTATTTAAAACATCTCTTCATGTGGAGATATATTCACGGAACCTGGATTTGTGGATCCGCGGTGATATCCACGTGTAAGTCTGGGGAAGAACCTCCCGCAGGCGCGCCTTGTGTCTTCTTGGGAGCCATTGTAGGCGTGGTCACAACTTCGCGGATTACCCTCGCTTCTACGCTTTCTCCGAACAGCCTTGAGATGTGCCTTCTCCTTTGTACGCAGGAATTCCTGAGAAGGCCACAGGAACAAGGCCAAAGCTTATCCCTGAGAAGCTGTGGGAAAAGGCTCTAAGGGAGGCCTTTTAACCCTTTCCCCCTCCCCGCGGTGGAACCCGTGTGCACAAGGCCTTAAGCCTTGTACCTTAGAAGCTTCCAAAAGCTTCTGGGAAGCTGTTGCTCCCCACGAGCCCACGTGGAATAAAGGTAAGGTTGAGAAGGAGGGAAAGATTAGCGTCGGGACAGGGAGGAGTTGTGATGTGATGGCGCCAGTTGGACGGCTGGTCGTGGTGGCGGCGGTTCTTGTCAGCAGCGGCGTCAGATTTGGCATCCTCATGGCGGCTCCTCAGCAGGACAGCGACTCTCCCCTCCTCTTTTCCGCGCAGCCTCAGGCCTATGGCGATGGCAGCAGCCTCATCTCCCTCCCTTTTCCAACAACGGCGTGGGCAGCAGTATCCCCCCCTTCCCTCCCTTCACTACTTTCGGTCGTCCTTTCTCTCACGCTACCCGCCAGACCCTGGCTCCCTGGGGAGGGGGTTTTTATAGGCCTAGGGGGGGAGAGGTGAGCTCCACCACGTGGCCACTGCATGGGTTCCCCCCCCTCCCATGCAGCCCACGACTCTTCCTTGACCCATTCCCCCACACTCCCTCTTCTCCAGCCGTGCATTGGCTGGGGAAAAGGGATAAAAATAAAAAAATTTGCTTTAATAATAACTATTTTGCCCCTCCCAAGAGGGTGTTTACGCGGGAATTTCGGTTTTGAACCCTGGGCTTGCTTTGCCAATGCGAATGGTCTCGATTTCTCACGTGCAGGTTACACATTGTACTGCCGGTAAATCCAATATGTGGGATAACCTTTGTACAAGGTTTAGGCAGTGTGCGGGAAGTCAATATTCACGGGTGGAAATATTACATTCTCTCCCCCTTAGAAGAATCGAGATGTCCTCATCTCGAGATAAACTGGGGATATTGATGATTGAGAGAGCTTTCATCCATCCAGGTAGCATCCTCTTCGGGATAATCTTTCCACTGGACGAGGCATTCTTTCAAGGTTCTAGATCTCAACTGTCTCTCCCTAACATCTAAAATCTTTTCCGGTCTTAGTTCAAGGACTCCTTGACTGGGCATTACAATTTGTTGGTCATCAAGTACATGATTAGGGTTGGGTACATATTTTTTTAAGAGACTAATATGGAATACATTGTGAACTTTTAGGTTATCCGGAAGTTGCAATTTATAAGCATTGGGTCCCAGGCATTTGAGGATTTTATACGGCCCACAATACCTTGGACTTAGCTTCTTGCATTCTCCTAGAGATAAAGAACTCCTTTTAGGGCGTACACGAATGAAGACCATGTCTCCTTCTCCGAAGATCCTCTCTTGGCGTTTCAAATCCGCATATGCCTTTTGTCTATCTTTGGCTGCTTGTATGTCTTGTCTTATTGACCTTATTTGGTCATCCATGTCTTCCAACATTTGTCTTGAAGCCTCAACTCTTAGGGTTGGATCAGAAAAGTTTAGGGGACTTCGATAATCATGACCATACAATGCCTGGAAAGGGGTCATTTGAATGCTCTGC
The DNA here is from genome assembly GCF_053477565.2 of Lygodium microphyllum. NCBI lineage: Eukaryota > Viridiplantae > Streptophyta > Polypodiopsida > Schizaeales > Lygodiaceae > Lygodium > Lygodium microphyllum. The sequence continues at coordinate 134,376,572 of NC_141138.1, forward strand.
TGGTAAGAAGCATTGTAGGCAAATTCCACTAACGGCAAGTACTGAATCCACCTCTTCGGCTCTCGACAGCAGTATGCCCTAAGCATATCCTCAATGATTTGATTTACTCGCTCTGTTTGTCCATCTGTTTGGGGATGGTAGGCAGTGCTAAAACAGAGTTGAGTTCCAATAGCTTCAAAGATAGCTCTCCAGAAGTGTGAAGTGAAAAGAGAATCTCGATCGCTAATGATCCTTCTAGGTAACCCATGTAGCTTGAATATCTCCTTGATAAACACTCTTGCAATGTCGGAGGCTTTATAGTTTGTCTTTACTGGAATCAGGTGTGCAACCTTAGTAAGCATGTCAACTACAACCATAATGGAGTTATATCCTCCTTGGACTTGGGGTAAGCCCACCACAAAATCCATACTGATGAATTCCCATTTCATTTGGGGAATGTCAAGTGGTTGCAATTTTCCTGGCATCATGACATGTTCAGCCTTGATACGTTGGCAAGACAAACATTCAGTGACATATTTGAGAATGTCACCTTTGAGCCTCTCCCAATGGTAGCTCTTCCTAACTGCATTAAGAGTTCTTGCATAGCCAGGATGTCCTGCCAAAGGGGAATCATGAGCTTCCCATAATATCTTCTGCTTAAGTGACTGGCTTGTTGGTATACATAGCCTTGTTCTGTAGTAGACAAGTCCATTATCAATGGAAAATTCCCGATACTTAGCTTGTGACTTCAGATTATGCTCCTTGGTAGATATTTCTTTTATCATGGTTTGGTAGGCCAAATCATGGCATGCTTCCTCTCTAGCTAGTTTGAGTATAGGGTTGCTTGGCATAGATACCTTTGTAGCCAGAGATCTGGCCGTTGATGGGTTCTGCAAGATTAGGGAATTTAGGAATGCCTTGCGACTAAGTGCATCGGCAACTACATTCTCTTTCCCTGGTCGATACTTGATTTCAAAATCATACTCCTCCAATACTTCAATCCATCGACGTTGCCTCATGTTGAGCTCGTTCTGGGTAAAAATCCATTTGAGACTCTTATGATCGGTTACTAGAGTAAACTTGTTACCCAACAGGTAGTGTCTCCAAAGCTTTAGAGCATGGATGACAGCTAATAATTCCAGATCATGCGTGGCATAATTCTTTTCATGACTCTTTAATTTCCTTGAAGAATATGCTACTGGATGACCTTCCTGCATAAGTACACACCCCAAGGCAAGAATGCTGGCATCAGTTACTACCTTGAACTCCTTATTGAGGTCAGGAAGTTTTAGAATAGGTGCTGATACCAAACATTGCTTCAATTGGTCGAAGCTATTTTGCTCGGGTGTTGACCATGTAATAGAAGTCTGCTTCTTTAGTAAGTTGGTAAGAGGTGCTGCAATCAAAGCATAGTTTTTGATAAAGACCCTATACCATCCTGTCAAGCCAAGAAAACTACGTATTTCTTTGATGGATACTGGTATTGGCCATTCAAGCACATCTCTGACTTTGGCTGGGTCTACTGATATCCCTTCCGATGATACTATGAATCCTAGATATTCAATCTGACGTTTGAAGAATGCACACTTCTTCAATTTTGCATACAGCTTATGAGACCTCATTGTTTCAAGGACAATCCGAAGTTGAGGTTCATGATCTTCTTCCTGTTTAGAATAAACTAAAGTATCATCGAAGAAGACAAGCACGAAATCATCAAGATATGGTCTAAAAATATCCTGCATTAATCTATTGAAGGTGGCAGGTGCATTTGTAAGCCCGAATGACATAACCAAGAACTCAAAATGCCCATATCTTGTATTGAAGGCCGTTTTTGGAATATCTTCATCCTTGATCCTGATTTGATAGTAACCTAACCTGAGATCATTTTGGAGAAGATCTTTGCACCTTGAAGGCGATCAAGAAGCTCATCTATTCTAGGAATAGGATACTTATTCTTGACTGTTGATTGATTCAACCCACGGTAATCAATACATAGTCGAAGCGTCCCATCTTTCTTTTTCTGGAATAGTACTGGAGCTCCCCATGGTGAGTTGCTAGGCCGGATGTAACCCTGATCTAACAGTTGCTTGAGTTGTTTCTTCAACTCAATAGCTTCTGGTATGGACATTCTATAAGGTCTCTTTGCAATTGGCGCAGCTCCAGGCATTAGCCTTATTTCATGATCAACTTCTCTTGGAGGTGGAAGTTCAGTTAATTCCTCAGGGAATACGTCAGCGTATTCCTTTAGCCAAGAGGGTCCCTCATGAAACTCTTGCCTTTGATCTAATTTGTTAAGTTTGATCAGGTAAACAGGTAATCCTTTTCTAACCCCTTTTATGATCCGCGATACTTTGGCTAACTGGATTCTTGGCACTCCTGCCTCACCTTGAGTCGTAACAAACTCCCTTTCAGAGTTTCGAAAGGAAACTTGACCCTTCCCACAGTGGATGTGAGCGTCATTAGGCTTAAGCCAATCCATCCCGAGTAGACACTCATGGATACCTAAATTCATGACTCTGAATTTGACTGAGGTTTTCTTTCCTCCCAGATAGAACTCCTCCTTAGCAGTTTGCCTGGTACAAGTTACCTCACGACCGTTTGCCAATTCCACAAGTAGGGTAGGAGCTTCTACTGTGGCTATCCCTAATCTTTTAGCACACGCTGGTGAGATAAAGGAATGTGTACTGCCACAATCAATCAAGGTTTTGAAACCTTTACCTTGATAGTCCGACGGTGTTTGAATCACCGAGAACTGGCGATTCGGCCCCTTCTTGTGTAAAGCGGCATGGACTGTCGCTCTTTCGAACTCTGCTTCCATAGTCGGATCTTCCTCTTCTTCTTCTTCACATCTTTGCCTATTGGTAATGCAGGCAGTTTTCCCTCTTCCACGGGTGGCGGCTCCTTGACCGCGGCCTGCACCTTGACGGTGTCCCTCGCTGAGCTTGGGACATTGCCTTTTGAAGTGACCGAGTTCGTTGCAGTGGAAACATCGGAGGTTTCGGCCATTACTGTGAGTAGGAACAAAGTTATTGACGTTATTTGTCCTTGCTTTCTTCCTTTGTCCCTGATTGTGGCCTTGAACTCTCTTAACTTGGGGTCTGAATGCTCCTCTGTTCGGGTCGCTATAAGACCAATTCTTAATACCCCTTGGTTTAGCTTGCACTTCCTGAATTATAGGTGCCGCTCGAATGAGTGCATCCTGAAGATCTGATGGTCGCATAGATTCGAGATGAGTATTTACAGGTGGATTTAAGCCCGCGCAAAATTTGGACACCTGTTGCGTCGTGTCCATTTGTGGCGCATACTTTAAGAGTGAGACAAATTTAGAGTAGTAAGCGTCAAGGGTGAGTCCTAACTGTTTTAGCTCATAGAACTCATTCATTTTCTGTGTACGATATGCAGGTGGCAAATATCTCCCCTGCACGGCTTGCTTTAACTTCTCCCAGGTAACAGACCCCTCTGAAGTCCCTTGATCCCTGCACCATTGTTTCCACCATAATCTAGCTTCACCGGTGAGTTTTAATTTGGCAAGCATGGCCTGATTGGTAGGTGCAGTACCAGCTGCTTCGAAGTAATCCTCCATAGATTCAATCCAAATTTCAGCATCAGACTGGACGAATCTGCCTTTCCCGTCAAACTCGGGTGGCTTTATCTATTTGAGGAGGAACTTCTTCTCCTGGATCACAGCGGTACTTGATGTAGGGGGCGAATTTGGAACCTGTACCTGGGGTTGTGCCTGGGTAAAAGTTTTCTTAATGTTATTATATGATAGTTGACATTAGCTTATCTTTAGTTCAGCTATCTCGAAAATCATGAAGCTACTTAGCTTTTCGTAACAACCCTGATGCACAATCAGATATTGATAAAAGAAGTCCTTATTTATATTTACATGGGCGTAGCCTTATACAACATCTCGCTCGATGATAATCCAATCATTACATTTAGTTTGGGGAGAACAACATTGTATTGGATTTGTCTACAGGAACTGTGTAATAGTAGGGTTTTGGGTCATGGATCTTTAGGAATCGATAATTCATTGGAAGTTCAGGATATCCTTTCCGCTGGAATCCATACTTCCCACGGCGGCCCAACACCTTAATCCTGTCGGCTGGGATTACACGGGTTACTTCCTCATATACATATGAGTTCAATTCAACCCTCCGACCTTGAATATGCAAAGTCGAATTTACGTGAGCTTCCACAAAAATGAACAGCTTCACGACTTTCAAATCTTCCAACCACTTGATCCTCTTTAGGTTGGTTTGTAGATAAGCGAACCGGTGGGCAGCTATGTAGTAGATTCCTGAAGACCCAGTCCATCTTCGTTCTATATATAAAGGTGATGGATTATAAATCTGTTCCAGGATGTTCATCATTTCAACTCTCTGCCTATAACGCGGAGAATGCATTGCAGTCATAAACATGATCCGGAACACCAAAAACTTGTTCCACGCTTCATAGTTCTCCAAGACAGTATTGAAGATGAGGAAATGTTTGGACAACAACAATTTCTTTACTTCATTTTATTGAGATCTCACGAAAACAATTCCGTTGTTGGTCGGCTCTGATACCAACTGTAACGTGTCCACTAGAATCATCCAGGACACGTCTTAGCAGTCCATCGGAAAGGATGTCTAGAAAACTCCGCCCGGCACTCCTACGGAATGTTACGGGTTTTGCAATCTAGGTCTTTCCGTGTCTGCCACACACCGGAAGTATCCTGGCCGTTTCCCACTTAGGATCGACCGGAATTAGTGTTTTCCTGTTTGGTCATTAGCTAACAGCAACTAGCGTCAGACCCGAGCGAACTACTTTACGCAGAAGCGCCAGGTCCGAAGCGGATTCACGCTGCACTTGGTTCAAGGAGAATGGGAAACGAGAGGGATGCAAGGCTCAACCTCTCTGCCATAAGGCATAGTCCCATTCCGTTCCCCTAAAACAACGTAAATCGGGTAAGATGTACCTCTAGGTCATCGTTCTCGTTATTTGTTTTGATGATGATCATCATCCTGTTGTTTTTCAAGATATTTGAGAAAAGTTCCCGGCTAACCGGGACCACCCATCCATAGGACGGACCCATGGTCCATCCTCCACACTTTCCTCGGTTTGTTTTAGTTATGTAATTACCTAACACATTAATTTGACATATAACAACCAGCTCCCTTGATTAATCCCGTTAAGCACTGGTTCCTTCACGTAATCTTATCACGTGACATAGAAAAACAATATCAAACATCTTCTTTATTATCATATCATCATTTATCTTTGAAATACAAGGAGTTCCGCCCGTAGGCTTGTCCATAATCCGCCCGAAGGCTTATTCAGTAATCCATTAGGGATCACTATTCCAAGCTTCTGCCCGTAGACTAGTATGCGGGCCTCGAGATCCAATCTCGAGTCACGTCAGTCTCTTGTGCAGGACCCGGAAGGCGAGGGATTTACGGCCAGAGCCCCCCTGGCACCCAAGCGTCCTCCTGCTCCAAGTAGAGATCAACGGAAAGACCTCTCGCGGCGGGTTCAGTCCACGTTCCCGGCGCGGTCAACAACCCCCTTGGTTAGGGTCAGGCAGGCAGTCGGGGGTAACTGAAACTGCCCCTCCCTTCAGGCCTTCAACCTGAAGCATTTATATATCTTTTCATCCTTTAGTTCCTTGAACAAACAATGCAAACAGTGCTTTCTAAACTGTTACAAGCACAATCAATTCCAGTGGTCGTTTATTTGGCAAACTGTTAAGGAGTGAATCCTTCTCTCCGAATGCATCCAGCATTCGATCCGGAATCAGTTGCAACTTGGCAAGATTCCTATTGTCTTTGGGTTAGGGTCATACCCTGTTAACCCAACTTAACCAATGCCTTAGGTTTTTTTAATAGTAAATCCTGGCGGCCATGTCGCTTTAATTTATTGATTAATCATTTGCGTCCGAGCAAGTACCTAACTTCCCTTAACTAGGCAAATTTTCCCTAATGAGGACGATGTAACAGGATGACTACCCATCCCCTTGCAAGTTAAACTTGCGCAAGAACATGCCAACCTCATTCCAAGGAATGGCAAAACTTTCTTGTGATCAAACCACAAGGCTATGCGACGTTGCAACTTGTTGCACAAGTGTCGCCTCCATTCCAAGAGATCATTTCACTTTTGAATGGTGTTTTATGGTCAAGAATTATGATTGGACTCGAAGTAGGGTTTAGGGCGTCTTCTCACTCACCCCAATCCTAATTGCACTAGACCGATAACGTTCGGTCCTAGGGATTCCAACTCAAACCGAGCTCTAGCACTAGGTTGAATGATCCTTAGGGTAGAAACCCTAGATCATTATTTGCTTGCACGTCCCATTGGGTCAATTTTTCGGGAAGGTGGGTAGGGCCTTTGGGTTTGAGGACTTCGACTTGGTGTCCAAGTACGTTACTTGGCTACATCTCTAACGTGCCAAGCCCTAACTAGTACTTGAGGTTTTTATTGAATCGGCTAGCTATGCCTATACGAAACCCTAGCGGTCGTGATACTACAATTGACTTGGGTAAATTGACCTACTTGTCTTTGACAAGGACAATTCTTTCCTAGAGATGATATACTCTATCTAAAGTCGAAAATAGTTGCAAAATGTTACAATACATGTAAACCTGTAATTCATTACTTTCACATGCCATAAGATCCGCAATAGACATATCCCTTCCTTTTAGTTAAAGTCAAAAGGCAAGATAATTTGAAGAGTAATCTACATAGGGCTTACTAGGATTTAAGTCAATGGAAACACCTACAACCTTGTGTCTAAGTATTTGCATTTCATGCTTTTATAAGCCATGCAATCATTCCTACATGTTACATGATGAAACGAAGTTTGCGAAAGTAAAAGTGCGACCCTTAGACACAACAACATCGTGAGTGAAGTTCATGCAATAATAAGGCAAGAGTCGATTTAATCTATTTGCAAGCATCATCCTCCATGCCATTTATAAGATCGGGATTCTTTATCATACCGTGAAACAGAATTTAATTAAATCCCTCACGCGAATCATAACGAAGGGAGTTATTGACTAAATGCAGAATACTCCTTTCCTACATGACCAATGCACTTTAACAATAATCCTAGGCCATATGTGGCTTCCACTTTGAAGATGCATGACGAGACAGTTTGCAACTAAGTTCACAAGGAGAATAAGTGCTTTTCATTCATAACTTTGTAGATGCATGATATGCACGGACCCTTTATCTATATTTTATCGAATGTACTATTAACACTACCCATGAATTAATGATAACGTAGTATGAATTTCCCTATGGAGTTAAGCGTATTTAAAACATCTCTTCATGTGGAGATATATTCACGGAACCTGGATTTGTGGATCCGCGGTGATATCCACGTGTAAGTCCGGGGAAGAACCTTCCGCAGGCGCGCCTTGCGTCTTCTTGGGAGCCATTGTAGGCGTGGTCACAACTTCGCGGATTACCCTCGCTTCTACGCTTTCTCCGAACAGCCTTGAGATGTGCCTTCTCCTTTGTACGTAGGAATTCCTGAGAAGGCCGGAGGAACAAGGCCAAAGCTTATCCCTGAGAAGCTGTGGGAAAAGGCTCTAAGGGAGGCCTTTTAACCCTTTCCCCCTCCCCGCGGTGGAACCCGTGTGCACAAGGCCTTAAGCCTTGTACCTTAGAAGCTTCCAAAAGCTTCTGGGAAGCTGTTGCTCCCCACGAGCCCACGTGGAATAAAGGTAAGGTTGAGAAGGAGGGAAAGATTAGCGTCGGGACAGGGAGGAGTTGTGATGTGATGGCGCCAGTTGGACGGCTGGTCGTGGTGGCGGCGGTTCTTGTCAGCAGCGGCGTCAGATTTGGCGTCCTCACGGCGGCTCCTCAGCAGGACAACGACTCTCCCCTCCTCTTTTCCGGGCAGCCTCATCTCCCTCCCTTTTCCAACAACGGCGTGGGCAGCAGTATCCCCCCCTTCCCTCCCTTCACTACTTTCGGTCGTCCTTTCTCTCACGCTACCCGCCAGACCCTGGCTCCCTAGGGAGGGGGTTTTTATAGGCCTAGGGGGGGAGAGGTGAGCTCCACCACGTGGCCACTGCATGGGTTCGCCCCCCTCCCATGCAGCCCACGACTCTTCCTTGACCCATTCCCCCACACTTCCTCTTCTCCAGCCGTGCATTGGCTGGGGAAAAGGGATAAAAATAAAAAAATTTGCTTTAATAATAACTATTTTGCCCCTCCCAAGAGGGTGTTTATGCGGGAATTTCGGTTTTGAACCCTGGGCTTGCTTTGCCAATGCGAATGGTCTCGATTTCTCACGTGCAGGTTACACATTATACTGCCGGTAAATCCAATATGTGGGATAACCTTTGTACAAGGTTTACGCAGTGTGCAGGAAGTCAATATTCACGGGTGGAAATATTACATCCCGGTATCCATGTGGATATCTCACCTCAAAGCCAGGTTTTTTCTTCTTGGTGTTAATTCGGTTTTAAGTCGATCATGCAAAGAAAAATTGTTAAGGATAGGATATATTTGTTCGAGTTATTTTTAACGAAGGAGTTAGCTTATGAATGACAATGTATACAACTTAGCTTTCTTCAAATTGCATCAAGCATTATAAAATTACGAGCAAGATTAACCATTTACTATAGTAATATATTTCTAAGGTGTAGAAATTATATCTTGCACCATTAGTCTTATTCCTTTCGCAACGATTCATGGTAAATGGCTAAATTCAAGAAAGGTTTCTTTCGATGCTCACATCACTAGGGAGTTATCTTTGCTAGTTGCACATCTTAGCAAGGAAATTGTTGTTATTTGGCATGAGTTCATCTTTAAAGAAAACGAAAGTTAAATGTTAGGAATTAACAAGTATAAAAATTAGATATACAAACTCATTTGGAAAGAAAATGTAATAGGGGATTGCTGGATGACACTCTATTAACATTTTTCCCTTGCTATTTGAGGACGTGGGACTAATAAAGTGTGTATACACCAATTTCATAGCTAGGCCTTTTTGTCCCAAGGAGTATTGTCGCTCTTTGTATCACCTTGGCATTATGCTATATGCCAAATTAAACTGTATTGATTGGGAAAGTAAATTGTCACAAGGATAGTAAAACCGTGACAAGATGATTAATATTACCTTCCAAAAGTTAACTAAACCAATCTAAACATAGAAACATTCATACCCTAAACACTTGACTACTTTCCTTACTGTAGGGACAATAAATTCATAAAGATAAGAAACTAGGGTTTGTCCCTAAGGTTCTTAAATGAAGAAACCCTAGGCCTGACATTCGTCAGCTTAAAGAATCTAAACAGATTATTCCATTGCAGGACTTGCGCAACATGTATGAAATCATTTTGTGATTGATTCACAAGGAGAAAAGGGAAAAACCCTCATCAAGGACGGCAAATCCCTACGCAAGTTATCTTGCAAAAAGACGTATTTTTGGATATCCTTCTAAATAAGGAAAGTTATAAACCAAAAACTAGCATATCTAAGGTACCTTAGGGTTAACCAAGTTGGGTATGCCCTACACCGGAATGTAAGAGATCTTGCCAAGTTACAAGACACCTTGGGAACGAGTGCTGATATACTCAAAAAGGAAGGAACACTTCCTTAGCAGTTTGCCATACAACTAGGTTGATTAATGGAAATGTTTGTGCTTGCTAGAGATTTTAGGGCTCTATTTAAATTATGAATTACAAATTAAATAAGTACCTATACTTCAGGTTAAAGGCCTGAAGGGAGAGGCAGCTTCAGTTACCCCCGACTGCCTGCATGACCCTAACCAAGGGGGGTTGTTGACCGCGTCAGGAACGTGGACCGGACCCGCCGCGAGAGGACTCTTCGTTGAGTTCTACTTGGAGCAGGAGGACGCTTGGGTGCGAGGGGGGCTCTGGCTGTAAATCCCTCGCCTTCTGGGTCCTGCACAAGAGGCTAACGTGACTTGGGATTGGATCTCGAGGCCCGCATACTAGTTGACAGGTGGAAGCTTAGAATAGTGATCCCTGGAGATTACTGGTTAGCCTTCGGGTAGATTATGGAAAAGCCTACGGGCGGAACTCCTTGTATTTCAAAGATAAAATGATGAAATGTTAAAAGAACTTGCTTGATGTTGTTTTTGTATGTCTCGTGATAAGATTACGTGAAGGAACCAGTGCTTAACAAGGTTAATTAAAGAAGCTGATTGTTATATGTCAAATTAATGTGTTAGATAATTACATAACTAAAACAAACCGAGGAAAGTGCGGAGGATGGGCCATGGGTCCGTCCTACGGTTGGGTGGTCCCGGTTAGCCGAGAACTTTTCTCAAAAATCTCGAAGAACAGCGGAATGATCATCATCATCAAAAAGAATAACGAGAACGATGACCTAGAGTTACGTCTTACCCGATTTACGCTGTTTTAGGGGAACGGAATGGGACTATGCCTTGTGGCAGAGAGGTTGAGCTTTGCATCCCTCTCATTTCACATTCTCCTTGAACCAAGTGCAGCGTGAATCCGCTTCGGACCTGGCGTTTCTACGTAAAGTAGTTCGCTCGGGTTTGACGCTAGTTAATGTTAGCTAATGACCTATTAGGAAAACCCTAATTCTGATCGATCCTAAGTGGGAACGGCCAGGATACTTCCGCTACGTGGTAGACGCAGGAAGAACTAGATCGCAAAACCCATAACATTCCATGGGAGTGCCGGGCGGAGCTTTCTAGACATCCTTTCCGATGGACTGCTAAGACGTGTCCTAGATGATACTAGGGGACACGTTAGAGTTGGTATCAGAGCCGACCAAGAACGGAATTGTTTTTATGAGATCTCAATAAAATGAAATAAAGAAATTGTTGCTGTCCAAACATTTCCTCATCTTCAATGCTGTCTTGTAGAACTATGAAGCGTGGAACAAGTTTTTGGTGTTTCGGGTCATGTTTATGACTGCAATGCATTCTCCGCTTTATAGACAAAGAATTGGGATGATGCACATCCTGGAGCAGATTTATAATCCATCACCTTTATACATAGAACGAAGATGGACAGGGTCTTCAGGAATCTACTACATAGCCGCCCACCGGTTTGCTTATCTACAGACCAACCTAAAGAGGATCAAGTGGTTGGAAGACTTGAAAGTCGTGAAGCTGTTCATTTTTGTGGAAGCTCACGTAAATTCGACTTTACATATTCAAGATCGGAGGGTTGAAATGAACTCATATGTATATGAGGAAGTAACTCGTGTAATCCCAGCCGACAGGATTAAAGTGTTGGGCCGCCATGAGAAGTATGGATTCCAACGAAAAGGCCAGAAGTTAGTGGAGGACATGGCTGCGCGTACTTCTTATGTGACAGCTAGAGGTGATGCTTCCGCATATGGAGTACAAATTGAGAAGGGATCAGAGACTCAGTCCGCACTATGGACTTATGCTATGGAGACTGCAAACAAGGGGAAAATTCAGCAAACTGTTTTGACTAGCGCAGGCTCTAGCATCAGATCAGAGACAGGTTGGGACTCGCCTGTTGACAGGTATTCTATTTATGCTTATTTGGCTAAATCTCATGGTGCAGATGTATTTGTTGAGGAGAAGCGTAAGAGGGATGAAGAAAATCCAAGTGCAGCTAAGAAGACTAGAGGGGGTGAGTTTGTTACTCCACCTACTGCAGGACCGTCTTCAAGACCAGGGCCAGATCGACAGATGGAGGATGCTATCCTGAACTTCCAATGAATTATCGATTCCTAAAGATCCATGACCCAAAACCCTACCATTACACAGTTCCTGTAGACAAATGCAATACAACATTGTTCTCCCCAAACTGAATGTAATGATTGAATTATCATCACACGAGACGTTGTATAAGGCTACGCCCATGTAAATATAAATAAGGATTTCTTTTATCAATATGTGGCTGTGCATCAGAGTTGTTAAAAAGTTAAGTAGCTTCATTATTTACGAGATAGCTGAACTAAAGATAAGCTAACGTCAATTATCATATAATAACGTTAAGAAAACTTTTATCCAGGCACAACCCCAGGTAGAGGTTCCAAATTCGCCCCTACATCAAGTACTGCTGTGACCCAGAAGAAGAAGTTCCTCCTCAAGCAGATAAAGCCACCCGAGTTTGACGGGAGAGGCAGATTCGTCCAGTCTGATGCTGAAATTTGGATTGAATCTATGGAGGATTACTTTGAAGCAGCTGGTATTGCACCTACCAATCAGGCCATGCTCGCCAAGTTAAAACTCACCGGTGAAGCCAAACTTGGTGGAAACAATGGTGGAGGGATCAAGGGACTTCAGAGGGGTCCGTTACCTGGGAGAAGTTAAAGAAAGCCGTGCAGGGGAGATATTTGCCACCTGCATATCGTACGCAGAAAATGAATGAGTTCTACGAGCTAAAACAGCTAGGACTCACTCTGGACGCATACTACTCTAAATTCGTCTCACTTTTAAAGTATGCGCCACAGATGGACATGACGCAGCAGGTGTCCAAATTTTGTGCGGGCTTAAATTCACCCGTAAATACCCGTCTCGAATCTATGCGTCCATCAGATCTTCAGGATGCACTCATTCGAGCGACACCTATAATTCAAGAGGTGCAAGCTAGACCAAGGGGTAATAAAACTTGGTCCTATAGTGACCCGAACAGAGGAGCATTCAGACCTCAAGTGAAGAGAGTTCAAGGTCACAATCAGGGACAAAGGAATAAAGCAAGGACAAATAACGTCAACAACTTTGTTCCTACTCAAAGTAATGGCCGAAACCTCCGATGTTTCCACTGCAACGAACCCGGTCACTTCAAGAGGCAATGTCCCAAGCTCAGCAGGGGACATCGTCAAACGCCTTTCCAAGGTGCAGGCCGCGGTTAAGGAGCCGCCACCCGTGGAAGAGGAAGAACCGCTTGCATTGCCAATAGGCAAAGATGCGAAGAAGAAGAAGAGGAAGATCCGACTATGAAAGCTGAATTCGAAAGAGCGAGAGTCCATGCCGCTTTACACAAGAAAGGGCCGAATCACTAGTTCTCGGTGATTCAGACACTGTTGGACTATCAAGGTAAAGGTTTCAAAACCTTGATTGATTGTGGCAGTACACATTCCTTTATCTCACCAGCATGTGTAAAAAGATTAGGAATAGCCATAGTAGAAGCACCTACCCTGCTTGTGGAATTGGCAAACGGTCGTGAGGTAACTTGTACCAGGCAAATTGCTAAGGTGGAATTCTTTCTGGGAGGAAAGAAAACCTCAGTCAAATTCAGAGTCATGAATTTAGGTATCCATGAGTGTCTACTCAGGATGGATTGGCTTAAGCCTAATGACGCCCACATCCACTGTGGAAAGGGTCAAGTTTCCTTTCGAAACTCTGAAAGGGAATTTGTCACAACTCAAGGTGAGGCAGGAGTGCCAAGAATCCAATTAGCCAAAGTATCTCGGATCATAAAAGGAGTCAGAAAAGGATTACCTATTTACCTGATCAAACTCAACAAGTTAGATCAAAAGCAAGAGTCTCATGAAGGACCTTCTTGGCTAAAGGAATACGCTGACATATTCCCTGAGGAATTGATTGAACTTCCGCCTCCAAGAGAAGTAGATCATGCGATTAGGCTAGTGCCTGGAGCTGCACCAATTGCAAAGAGACCTTATAGAATGTCCATACCAAAAGCAATTGAGTTGAAGGAACAGCTCAAGCAACTTGTAATATTTCCGCACACTGCGTACCGTAAATATTGCCTTCCCGCACGCCGTGTAAACCCTGTGCAAGGGTATTCCCTACTTCGTAATTATTTATAACCTAATCCATACCTTGCACGTTCAAAATGAGGTCTCCACGTTGAGAATCAAAGGCCGGGGTTGAAGACCGTAAAAGCCGCGAGGAAACAACCGCTTGGGAAGGGCAAATGGGATAAATTCAAGGCAAATTTTTTTATTAATTATCCCTTCCCCCAGCCGATGCATGGCTGGAGGAGAGGGAGTGTGGGGAGGAATGGCCAAGGAGGAGTGGGACGGGTATGCATGAGGAGGAGTCCTCCACGTGTGTGGAGGCCCTCTTTCCCAAGGCCTATAAGAACCCCCTCTTGGAAGGGGGGAAAGGGGGAACAGAAGGCGGCAGAAGACTGCCGTGAAGGAAGGGACATGCTGGACGAGCGTGAGAGGGAGGAGGACGGCCGGACGTGCTGGAGGAGGTGGACGGGCTGTGAGAAGGGGGGAAGGTCGCCGTGCAGAGGGAAGCCGCCGTGCAGTCCGCCCAACCCGCGAGCCGCCACAGCCGCCACCAGGTCACCTCAGTCCGCCGCCGCTACTGGATAACGACCCCTTTCTCCCCCCTCGACGTCGCAGGCAGAAGCTTGGAAGCTTCTTAGAAGCTTCCTAATAGAAGCTTCTTAAGAAGCTTCTAAGGGGGCTTCCTTAAGCCCCCTTCCCACTACATTTCCCCCATAGGTCTATCCACACCCCCGGGACTTTGAAGAGAAGGAGGCGACGAGCCTTCTCACCAATCACCCAATAAGTCCATCTCGAGACTTTGAAGAAGAGGGGGCTACAAAAACCCCTTCCCACCAGTCATCCCTGGGCCGGGATTTTGAAGAATAAGAGAGGAAGCCCATAAAGGCCCTTCCCACTAATCACCCATAAGGCCCTAGGCTTGGGATTCAGAGTTTCCCTTTTTCCCGCAAGGCCCACAAAATCCTTCCTAAACCCGGAATTTCAAGGTGGATTAAAGCTCTCAAACCTCTATTGTCCAAAGGACCTCATAAGAACCCTAAGGCCTTCCCAAGTCAAAATCCGCAAGTCGGAACTTCGGTCAAGGAAGCCATATTTCGAAAGGGATCTCCTGCGTACCAGGGAGAAAAGAACAAGATCTTGAGGCTGCGTACCAGGGCGAGCAAATTCACGGATTGCGTAAGGGAAAAGGCAACCTGGGAGTCCGTAATTATGACATAATGGCCCTAAAAAGTCACAAGACGCGCCTGCGGAAGGATCTTCTCCTAGTGCATACGTGGATATTTCCCGGAGTCCACAAGTCCAGGTTTTTATCTATTTGGATTCCACACAAAAGTATTGAATTATTCACGATAACTTCACGGATTAGGAAGCACTCATGCATGTTCGAATTCAACTAGTTAAGTTAAATGCAGTTGGAAAATGAATTGGCTATTTGAACATTTATTAGAAATAGCTTAAGATATGAAAATTGATCATTGGTACATTCAAAGGAATGAATGAAAAGAGCATAAGGTGTCTTTGCATTTGTAAGACCTTATCAACAAGTTTTCCTTTTGTGTATTCAAAAGCGACAAGCCTAGGACAACTGTTGCCTCATTACAAGGTTGAAATTATTGAGGTACACCTTTTTACTAGGCATGGAAAGATTAATGGCATGTCCCATTTTTAGATGAATCTTCCTTGTAATGATTTATGAGGAAAAGTTAACACCCATAAGATGTTATTCAAAAAGGAATAGAAGGGCACGAAAATGATCTATGGACTTGCAAGTGGCATGATTATTTGATGTAAGTCCTAGTAGGACCTAGGAAAGTTAGTGTTCAAATTAACAGGTATTTTTACTTTGCCAAGGAAGGATAGGGCTATTGTGAACCATGTGATGCGTAGAAGCAGTGAATCGCATGTTTACACGTATTGGTGTAGTTGTAACTGTTGTTCTCCATTAAATCTAGTTTATTACCTTTGGGAAAGGTTCATCCTTGTCGCAGGACAAGTATATTGTGTTGTCTAAATCACATAAACCACACGGGATTCATATGGGCATGGTTCAGACGATATGATAAGTATCCCAAGTGCTAACTAGGGTTTAGTGCGATAAGAATTCGACCTAGTTTTACACTTGTTGCCAAGTCAAAACCCGCAAACCCAAAGATCTTACACACATTCACTAAATGTTGAGTCAATTGGATGCTCATGCATGAAATGATCTAAGGTTTTATCCCAAGGATCATTCGTTTAAAATGATGAAACTCCGACGGAGTTGCCTATTTTTAGGATCATGGGCCAACATAATTAGGAATGGTTTGGAGGATACCCTAAAACCCTGCCACTCGGCTGGAGGTAAATTCCGTGACCGGAAAACACTAAGCAATTGGGTAGAATGATCCCGTGGAATGATGCAACGCATGTGCAAAAAGGTTGCAACATCGTATAGACTTGAGATTTGTCCGCAAGAGAGTTTTGTCATCTCTCGAAATGAGGTTGGCAAGTTATTGAAATAATTTAACTTACAAGAGGATGAGTAATCATCCTGTTACTCACTTTTCTTGGGGAATAATTGCCAAGGAAAAGGAAAGTTAGGTATTTGCCTTGAAGCAAATGACCAGACAATAAACTAAAGCGACATGGTCGCTGGAATCTACCACAACAAGACCTAAAGTATTGGTAGGGTATGACCCTAACCCAAGAATGATAGGAATCTTGCCAAGTTGCAATTGATTCCGGATCGAATGCAGGTTGCATTCGGAGAAAAGGAGTCACTCCTTAACAGTTTGCCAGCTAAACGACCATTGGAAATTGATTGTGCTTGTAACAGTTTGGAAAGCACTGTTTGCATTGTTTGCTCAATGAACTAAAGGACGAAAATATATCTAAATACTTCAGGTTGAAGCCTGAAGGGAGAGGCAGCTTCAGTTACCCCCGACTGCCTGCCTGACCCTAACCAAGGGGGTTGTTAGCCGCGCCGGGAACGTGGACCGAACCCACCGCGAGAGGTCTCTCCGTTGAGTTCTACTTGGAGCAGGAGGACGCTTGGGTGCCAGAGGGGGCTCTGGCCGTAAATCCCTCGCCTTTCGGGCCCTGCACAAGAGGCTAACGTGACTCGGGATTGGATCTCGAGGGCCGCATACTAGTCTACGGGCGGAAACTTGGATTAGTGATCCCTGGTGGATTACTGGATAGCCTTCGGGCGGATTATGAATACGCCTACAGGCGGGAACTCCTTGTATTTCAAAGATAAAAGGATAAAATGATAATAAAGAAGTTGTTTGGCATTGTTTTCTTTATGTCCTGTGATAAGATTACTTGAAGGAACCAGTGCATAAGAGGGTTAATTCAAAGAAGCTGTTTATATATGTCAAACTAATGTGGTAGGTAATTACATAACTAAAACAAACCGAGGAAAGTGCGGAGGATGGACCATGGGTCCGTCCTATGGATGGGTGGTCCCGGTTAGCCGGGAACTTTTCTCAAAGTCTTCGACGAACAGCAGGTTGATCTTCAGCATCAAAGCGAATAACGAGGACGATGACCTAGTGTTACATCCTACCCGATTTACGCTGTTTTAGGGGAACGGAATGGGACTATGCCTTATGGCAGAGAGGTCGAGCCTTGCATCCCTCTCGTTTCCCATTCTCCTTGAACCAAGTGCAGCGTGAATCCGCTTCAGACCGGGCGCTTCTGCGTAAAGTAGTTCGCTCGGGTCTGACGCTAGTTGTTGCTAGATAATGACCAAACAGGAAAACCCAAATTCAGGTCGATCCTAAGTGGGAACGGCCAGAATACTTCCGCTACGTGGCAGACGCTGGAAGACCTAGAACGCAAGTCCCGTAACATTACATGGGAGTGCCGGGCGGAGCTTTCTAGACATCCTTCCCGATGGACTGCTAAGACGTGTCCGGGATGATTCTAGCGGACACGTTACACAACTGTTGGATCAGGGTTACATCCAACCTAGCAACTCACCGTGGGGAGCTCCAGTACTATTCCAGAAAAAGAAAGATGGGACACTTCGACTATGTATTGATTACTGAGGGTTGAATCAATCAACAGTCAAGAACAAGTATCCTATTCCTAGAATAGATGAGCTTCTTGATCGTGTTCAAGGTGCAAAGATCTTCTCCAAGATTGATCTCAGGTCAGGCTACTATCAGATAAGGATCAAGGAAGAAGATATTCCAAAAATGGCCTTCAATACAAGATATGGGCACTTTGAGTTCTTGGTTATGTCATTCGGGCTTACAAATGCACCTGCCACCTTCAATAGATTAATGCAGGATATTTTTAGACCATATCTTGATGATTTCGTGCTTGTCTTCTTCGATGACACTTTAGTCTATTCTAAACAGGAAGAAGATCATGAACCTCAACTTCGGATTGTCCTTGAGACAATGAGGTCCCATAAGCTGTATGCAAAAATGAAGAAGTGTGCATTCTTCAAGCGTCAGATTGAATATCTGGGATTCATAGTATCATCAGAAGGAGTATCAGTAGACGCAGCCAAAGTCAGAGATGTGCTTGAATGGCCAATACTAGTATCCGTCAAAGAAATACGTAGCTTTCTTGGCTTGACACAATCGTATAGGGTCTTTATCAAAAACTATGCTTTGGTTGCAGCACCTCTTACAAACTTACTAAAGAAGCAGACTTCTATTACATGGTCAACTTCCGAAAAAAATAGCTTCGACAAATTGAAGAAAAGTTTGATATCAGCACCTATTCTAAAACTTCCTGACCTCAATAAGGAGTTCAAGGTAGTAACTGATGCCAGCATTCTTGCCTTGGGGTGTGTACTTATGCAGGAAGGTCATCCAGTAGCATACTCTTCAAGGAAATTGAAGAGTCATGAAAAGAATTATGCCACGCATGATCTGGAATTATTAGCTATCATCCATGCTCTAAAGCTTTGGAGACACTACCTGTTGGGTAACAAGTTTACTCTAGTAACTGATCATAAGAGTCTCAAATGGATTTTTACCCAGAATGAGCTCAACATGAGGCAACGTCGGTGGATTGAACTATTGGAGGAATATGATTTTGAAATCAAGTACCAACCAGGGAAGGAGAATGTAGTTGCCGATGCACTCAGTCGCAAGGCATTCCTAAATTCCCTAATCTTGCAGAATCCATCAACGGCCAGATCTCTGGCTACAAAGGTATCTATGCCAAACAACCCTATACTTGAACTAGCTAGAGAGGAAACATACCATGATTTGGCCTATCAAACAATGATAAAGGAAATATCTACTAAGGAGCACAATCAGAAGTTGCAAGCTAAGTATCAGGAATTTTCCATTGATAATGGACTTGTCTACTACAGAACAAGGCTGTGTATACCAACAAGCCAGTCACTTAAGCAGAATATATTATGGGAAGCTCATGATTCTCCTTTTGCAGGACATCCTCGCTATGCAAAAACTCTTAATGCAGTTAGGAAGAGCCACCATTGGGAGAGGCTTAAAGGTGACGTTCTCAAGTATGTCACCGAATGTTTGTCTTGCCAACATATCAAGGCCGAACATGTCATGATGCCAGGGAAACTGCAACCGCTTGACATTCCCCAAATGAAATGGGAATTCATCAGTATGGATTTTGTTGTGGGCTTACCCCAAGTCCAAGGAGGATACAATTCCATTTTGGTTGTGGTTGACATGCTTACCAAGGTTGCACACCTGATTCCAGTAAAGACAAACTATAAAGCCTCGGACATTGCAAGATTGTTTATCAAGGAGATATTCAAGCTACATGGGTTACCTAAAAGAATCATTAGTGATCGAGTTTCTCTCTTCACATCACACTTCTGGAGAGCTATCTTTGAAGCTATTGGAACTCAACTCTGTTTTAGCACCGCCTACCATCCCCAAACAGATGGCCAAACAGAGCGAGTAAATTAAATCATTGAGGATATGCTTAGGGCATACTGCTGTTGAGAGCCGAAGAGGTGGATTCAATACTTGCCATTAGTTGAATTTGCATACAATGCTTCTTACCAGCAGGGCATTCAAATGACCCCTTTCCAGGCATTGTATGGTCATGATTGTCGAAGTCCCCTAAACTTTTCTGATCCAACCCTAACAGTTGAAGCTTCAACACAAATGTTGGAGGACATGGATGATCAAATAAGGTCAATAAGACAAGACATACAAGCAGCCAAGGATAGACAAAAGGCATATGCAGATTTGAAATATCAAGAAAGAGTCTTCGAAGAAGGAGACATGGTCTTCATTTAGGTACACCCTAAAAAGAGTTCTCTATCCCTAGGAGAATGCTTTGTCCCTCCCCTCCCGGGTATAATCCCCCCCAAGCCCTTGTTCTTTTCCCCCCCTCATAGCCCTTTAGACTATTCAAGTCACATCCATAGGCCTACTTTGTCCTTAGGCTACCTTGCAGACTTCCATTCTCTTGCATTAATTCCTTCACTCACTTTTTAGATCTTTTTGTGCAAGTGCTCTCTTAGTTGAGCTTTGTTTTCTTAGTTTTATCAAACAAGCCGGTGTCCACACACTCCCATGTCCTAAAAATCCAATTCTTCATCATGGCCTCGTATGGTATCCCCTAAGGGAGAAATAGCCGTGAGATAAAAGATAGGGAGGGAAGTAGAGGGAGTGAAAAGAGGGAGTGAAGGAGGAAGAGTGGGAAAAAGGTAAAAGAAAAGGAAGGAGAAGACGGTGGAATTCCAAGAAGAAAAAGGAAAAGGCTATCTCACATTCCAACTATGATGCCGCCGAAGAAAGTCCAAGGTGTAGCTGCGGGAGGGTCATCTCCCGGTATCCATGTGGATATCTCACCTCAAAGCCAGGTTTTTTCTTATTGGTGTTAATTCGGTTTTAAGTCGATCATGCACAGAAAAATTGTTAAGGATAGGATATATTTGTTCGAGTTATTTTTAACGAAGGAGTTAGCTTATGAATGACAATGTATACAACTTAGCTTTCTTCAAATTGCATCAAGCATTATAAAATTACGAGCAAGATTAACCATTTACTATAGTAATATATTCCTAAGGTGTAGAAATTATATCTTGCACCATTAGTCTTATTCCTTTCGCAACGATTCATGGTAAATGGCTAAATTCAAGAAAGATTTCTTTCGATGCTCAAATCACTAGGGAGTTATCTTTGCTAGTTGCACATCTTAGCAAGGAAATTGTTGTTATTTGGCATGAGTTCATCTTTAAAGAAAACGAAAGTTAAATGTTAGGAATTAACAAGTATAAAAATTAGATATACAAACTCATTTGGAAAGAAAATGTAATAGGGGATTGCTGGATGACACTCTATTAACATTTTTCCCTTGCTATTTGAGGACGTGGGACTAATAAAGTGTGTATACACCAATTTCATAGCTAGGCCTTTTTATCCCAAGGAGTATTGTTGCTCTTTGTATCACCTTGGCATTATGCTATATGCCAAATTAAACTATATTGATTGGGAAAGTAAATTGTCACAAGGATAGTAAAACTGTGACAAGACGATTAATATTACCTTCCAAAAGTTAACTAAACCAATCTAAACATAGAAACATTCATACCCTAAACACTTCACTACTTTCCTTACTGTAGGGACAATAAATTCATAAAGATAAGAAACTAGGATTTGTCCCTAAGGTTCTTAAATGAAGAAACCCTAGGCCTGACATTCGTCAGTTTAAAGAATCTAAATAGATTATTCCATCGCAGTACTTGCGCAACATGTATGAAATCATTTTGTGATTGATTCACAAGGAGAAAAGGGAAAAACCCTCATCAAGGATGACAGATCCTTACGCAAGTTATCTTGCAAAAAGACGTATTTTTGGATATCCTTCTAAATAAGAAAAGTTGTAAACCAGAAACTAGCATATCTAAGGTACCTTGGGGTTAACTAAGTTGGGTATGCCCTACACCGGAATGTAAGAGATCTTGCCAAGTTACAAGACACCTTGGGAACGAGTGCTGATACACTCAAAAAGGAAGGAACACTTCCTTAGCAGTTTGCCATACAACTAGGTTGATTAATGGAAATGTTTGTGCTTGCTAGAGATTTTAGGGCTCTGTTTGAATTATGAATTACAAATTAAATAAGTACCTATACTTCAGGTTAAAGGCCTAAAGGGAGAGGTAGCTTCAGTTACCCTCGACTTCCTGCCTGACCCTAACCAAGGGGGTTGTTGACCATGCCGGGAACGTGGACCGAACCCGCCGCGAGAGGTCTCTCCGTTGAGTTCTACTTGGAGCAGGAGGACGCTTGGGTGCCAGGGGGGGCTCTAGCTGTAAATCCCTCGCCTTCCGGGTTCTGCACAAGAGGCTAACGTGACTCGGGATTGGATCTCGAGGCCCACATACTAGTTGACGGGCGGAAGCTTGGAATAGTGATCCTTGAAGATTACTGGTTAGCCTTCGGGTAGATTATGGAAAAGCCTACGGGCGGAACTCCTTGTATTTCAAAGATAAAATGATAAAATGTTAAAAGAACTTGCTTGATGTTGTTTTTCTATGTCTCGTAAAAAGATTACGCAAAACCCGTAACATTCCATGGGAGTGCCCGGGCGGAGCTTTCTAGACATCCTTTCCGATGGACTCCTAAGACGTGTCCTGGATGATACTAGGGGACACGTTATAAAGCTGAGGTGTGACATTGCAATTCGACGTGCTCGAAAAATACACCCTCGACAACGATCACACATGCATTTAATTTTTTGTCGTAGCCATGCATCTCGATTATGAAGACGCAATGTTTCATCCTCACTTGAGGATGTGCTCATTGACTCACCAGCTTGCACCGCACTAGGTGATGACGACGTCGACATGATTAAACCTAATTCATGACAACATTAAAATATTTGTCATTCATATATTTACATAAGATCTCAATTTTAAATACACAAAAATCATCATAAATACATTAAAACTTATGATAAGAATTCACTATCAAAACTTATCTTAAAAACAAAAAATTATGATAAAGCCCAAATGCGCGTCTATACCCATGTTTAACTACGCGTCTATATTGGCGTCTATTTTTGCGTCTACATTCGCGTCTATACTCACGTCTATCTGAACAATAGACGCACATATATACGCAAAAATAGGCGCACACATCAAAATTCAAACCATACTTAAATCATTTCTTTTCAAACTCCGCATTTCCTTTCCTGCGTTTTTTACGGTTGAGAAGCTTGAGTTTAGCCGACATGCAGTCTCTTCATGCCTCACCTAGTCTCTTCATGCCTCACCTCCTCATGACTCACCTCTTCTTTCATTTCAAACATACAAGAAGGGAAAAAGGAAAGCCAAGGAGAGGAAGAAAGAGAGAACAAGAAAGAGAAGAACAAGAAGAAGCAGCAAGCAAGCATCAAGGGAGGGTAACTTACCAAGGAGAGGAAGAAGGAGAAGGAAGAAGCACCACCACCCGCCACACCAAACACCCAAGGTGAGTCTCTCTCTCTCTCTCTCTCTCTCTCTCTCTCTCTCTCTCTTTGTTTCTCTCTTCCTCTCTCTACTCTGTCTGTATATTTAGGATTTGTGATTCCATTATGTATTGCATTTTGTAAATCATCAATGGCAGTTGTCGGCCTAAAATTGGACGACCGAGTGCGTCTAATAGCGCGTCTACATCTCAGTGTAGACACAGACATAGACGCAAAAAATGTTTCCTCTCAGAGCGTTTGAGGGTGCGTCTTAGAGCGCGTGTGCTCTGTAGTGTACACGCGATGATACATGCGCTGCACAGAAGGTTGACTTGCAGTCTACACGTGATTCTACACGTGCATTGACCTAGGATGCGCATCGGACAGCGCGTTTGTGCTGCATCTTAGATGCGCAGATAGATGCGCTAGACAGAAGGTTCACTCTGGAGCGCGTCTGAGGGCGCGCCTAACCTGCAATGTAGACGCGGGGATACACGCGCCAAGTCTCCTAGTTCTGATAGTAAACAATATATTTTTGCAATGATGAATGTGACCAATCCCATGTTTGTGTTTATCAGTTTTCTTGTTTAAGAGAAGCATTAGCACTTAAGTATTATGCTCAATGTCTAAAGAAAGCTCTTTGAAAATGTAGGTAATATATGATTTTTTGTATGCAAATAAATTTATCTTTTTTCTGTGTTCTTTTTACAGATGTCGTATCCTGGTTCATCTAGTAATGACCCAGATGTGGATCGCATGAATGATACATTGGCCTCCTTTGGCAGGGGGGTCAATGCATTTTTTGGAGGTTTTCCTAGTAGGGAAGACTTCATGGGAGAGATGACCAGACACCTTGGCCGCTCTCCCATAGCGGATGAGGTGTTCAGTGTCATGTCTGGGACGCCTCTGGCGTCTTTGCCTGGCACTACTTCCCAGACTCCACATGCAGGTACTCCATATGCAGGTACTCCACGTGCTCCACGTGCATCGGCTGAAGCACAAGCATCTGTAGAAGCACGTGCATCTGCAGAAGCTCGTGCGTCCAACGAGGCAGAGGGTAGTCGACAGAGAGGGAGGAGGGAGAGTCGAGGGGGAGGACGAGGCTTGTGTGGGGGTTGGCTAGGAGATGGCGAGCGATCACCCTCACCAGTAGATCATATAGAGGAGGTTGTACGCCAGTACTATAGAGTTACAGATGCTGGTGGCATCTTTCATGATGATGAGGGAAGGGATGTAATGGTGTACATGAGGAGCGTCGTGCATGCAACGTATAAAGATTGTTTCATTGCCTTCAAAAATTAGAAAAGCGGCTTGTGGTAGGAGGTGTTGAGGGCAGTCCATAGGAGGTACCCAAATCCTGAGGGTCAACGATTCTCGGATGATTGGGGACGTACAAAAGTGAGGGATATGCTTCACAACTAAAGATCCCACCTCATGACATGGGCCAGGACTCACTGTAGAGGCTGGAGGAGGGGCGTGGAGCCTATAGCCAACCACCTATGTGCCACCGCATAGAGTGGAAGAAAGCCAAGAAGAAAGCAGCTGAGAAAGTGAAGAGTCGCCAGCACGCAGAGGCGCGACGGATCCAAATGGAAACAATGGGATTGTCACATTACGGATCGGGCGGTAGAGAGTTGTGGGAGGCAAGAGTTTGTAAGTATATTTTGATTTTTAGTTTTTTTAAATTTATATTTCTTTCAATTCTTTATATATTTTAGTCTAACATATTGTGACTCATAATTATTTGTATATCTCTAAATGTTTTGCAGACTACCATCATTGGTAGGACACCTACTCCTAGAGAGGTAGGTTACCATCGAGGCCATAACCGCACAGCGACATGGCTTCACTTTTATGAGGAGGGTCTCATCACTGAGGACCAATACAACCGGGCCATGAGGATTCACAGCCAGATGAGGTATGTTTTTCTTACTTTCCTATTAAAAGTATAGCTAATTATAACTTTTTCTCCACCTTGTCTATGTAAGCAACCCTGATCTTGTGTGTGTGTAGGCAAACCCGGATGTGGAGCATAGCGAAGAGGGGGATAGCGACGCTAGTAGCCATGGTGGTATTAGCGAATATGTTTCCTCTTCAGATTCGTAGAGGAGCACCATACCTCCTCATGAGGCCTTCTTTTCTTTTATATGTATGATCTCTTTTTGAGCCTACTGCTTGCGGCCACGCTTTAGGTTGCAAGCACTTAAACTTCCCTTGTAAATACTTTTGATATATAATGAATACATGGACTTTTATTTTCAATTCTCCTGCCCGTAAGATACATTGTCTTTTTTCCAAATACACAATCTGATGTATGGGAGGGGAAAAAAAAAAACCAGAGAGCATGTGGTTGCTTTTTCGAGTTTTGTTTTGCGCGTCTATCAGCGCGTCTAAATTGCAGATAATTCACATTTATACGCGCGTCTATAATGCAGACTACACGCGCTTATACACGCACTTTATAATTTAAACTTAAAAAAGAAATTAAATATCTTTTTTTTTAAAATGGAATTTTTTGTTTTCCGTTCGCGTCTATCAGTGCTTGTAAAAGGGCGTCTACCAGCTTGTCTATATGCGCGTGTATATGTGTGTCTATTGCGCGTCTATTTGTGCGTGTAAATTCGTTGATACATGCGATTATAGACGCGAAATGGTAGACGCGTAAATAGACGGGGGCGGATAGACGCGCCCGTAAGAATTTCTCTATATTAAAAAATCGTGTCTAAATGTGCGTCTATGAGGCCTTTTTGTTGTAGTGTTTGTTTCATCCTTGGTTCTAGTAAATCACTTTCGGCCATAAAATCTTCCATATTTTGATCGATCATCCTGCAAAATTTCAAACAACCTCACACACTCAAAATCGTGTGAGCGGGATGAGCGTAGCTCAAGTTTGGGTTTACAAGGCTTGCTCTTTTTTTTTTTAGCAAGTAGCTTTTTAGTAATCTTTCTTCTTCATGGTTACGAAAATTGATGTCAGCCTTCTTTCAAGCGGATACATCTTCTGTATAATCTACGTGTGATTCTTTGCTTGTTGTAATTTGGTTGTGTCACAGCATAAGTGCAAACAGGGGCTTGTAGGAGGGAGGTTAAAAGCTAGCTCAGGAGTTATTGTGTGTGAAATCTTGCTTTGGGAGAGATTGGAGCTTTGAGAATTTAAGCTTAAAATCTTAGAATACTTTAAGCTTTTTCTTTTAAAGCTTTTAAATAAGACGTTTTTACCTTAATCAAAACGACCAGGACGGCAGCATGTCATCAACAAAATCATCGCTAATCAAAAGATACTCTCGCCGTCGTTCCAAAATTTGATGGAGCTTAAGCTTATTTTTAGCTTTTGTTAAGGATTAAACTCAAGTTTGTGTAAAATTCTTGCATGTCCTTTTTGAGAAGAAGAAGACTTAGCAAAGAAACTTCCTGGGTAGTCGTCCGTCTCCAGAGAGTGGTCCCTCGCGATCTGACTGCGTAGCAGGGGGTTCTTCATCTCCAGGAACACGATGGTATTAACGCATTGTCGCGAGACTGACTGTAGAGCCCATTTATTACCGAAGCTTTGCCTTCATGCGAGATGGTAAGCGATTAGAAGCCCTCAATCTCATCTTCACTCTGATACCACTGGTGCACAAATCGGATGCCATATGCATACGTAGCGAGCGTCGGAAGGTCCCCAAGAACAAATAACTCTACTTTTTGCTCAAAATCCAAGAGAATAGACTTGCACGACATAAAGCAAGAAGACCAATTGGGTACAATCTCCCCCATGCCTTGTGTGAGCGCTCCACAAAGCGTGTATTTAATGTATTATTCATCTCGAAGCTCAAAAATAGCCCAAATTTACAATTAGCACGTTTTAGCTTTTGTGTTTGCTTTTTTCCAAATAAAGAATAAAGCAATTGGATGCCCCAACTGTCCGGCTGTGCCCAAATACAATGACTAATAATGAATATTTAAATCATGCGTCCATGCGCGTACAAAATAATAAATATATGTCAAGCACTTTAATAAATAAGCACATCAAAATAAATATTGGTGCCACACCTAGGATGCGTACTTATCAAAAATGATAATTTCTTCTAAATAACTTGAATATATGCTATCGCCCAGTGCTTCTTCCCAGCACCACTGCCGCTTGCTCTACACATCATTTGAAGCATTCACAATTGTTAGAAAATAATAAAATTAAATTGACAAAAGTCAATACCTAGCAGTCTTCAGTTACAAAATAAATAAATAGGTTGAAACTCTGTCCTAATCTTAATTTAATATGAGTATACACTCTAAACTCATAAACGTCCATTAATTTAAATATGTATTTTGTGGAATCACCTGCTATGGAATCACTCACTTGCACAATAAATTAACGAGATGCCCGAAAAGGACAGGCGCCCCCATCGACTTTTGGCACAAGGAATCCACCTTAGGTACGAGCCCTGATCACTACAACAAAAAGGCTCCATAGACGTGCTTGTAGACACAATATTTGAATTGTGAAAAAAAATGTCGGGCGCGTTTATTAACGCTGTCGTAGAGTTCATGCCAGGGCTGCAGAACACGGGGTTCAAGAAATAGCAAGGAAAGAAACTAACAAGAAGAGAACGAAGTTTTGATGCCAAAGTCTACTATATTCCTTGTCAAATGAGTTACAAGAAGTTCATGTTCAGAATAAACTGAAGTTTATCATAAACTGTTTCCATTCAGGTGTATGTTGACAGTTGCAGTAGGAAGGAAAACATTCTTCAGCATGTTCATTCATGGCAGTTGCCCTGTTCTTCAATTCAGCATTTATTGTAGTGATCACCTCTTTCGTACATGAAAGCAGTTACAACAAGTTGTTCATCCTTTGAGTTGTTTAGGAATGACACAAGATTGACAGCTAGATGTGAGACATTGGAAGAAAACTCCTGTAATGTAGCCACCAGCAAAGCTAATTGCAAGCTGTGTAGTATCACAACTTCCATCTTTTGTTGAATGGATTCATGGCTAAAGGAAAGGGCAATGTCACAGCTAAAAGTTCAAGGCATATGTAGCCGCTGTATCCTACTATGACTGTGGAAATTAGTTGCTCCTACTGCAATTTAGGTTCATCGTTCCTTTCCTCTGACTCATTAGTAGAAGATCAATAACTTGCGACAGAACAGTATCTACTTCTGTTCAATATTGAAAGGATCTTTTCATGATGAAGACCCTAAGCACCTATGCCAACCATACTTTTAGGTTTTAGAATCTGCAGATGATGGACATTTCTCTGTTTTTCTTATATTTTCTGTAATGCAAATCCATTTCTGGCAAACAGAATTCCTTCTGTGTCTTTTATTTTGAGAGAGCAGGAAACATATTGAAGGCCCGGAATTGCATCCGTTGCACTTAAACGTAAGAAATCATTAATCCATGCTGGCAGTAGCAGCACCATGACCAATAGTGTGTGTCAAAGCACTCAGTGCAAATGCCTTTCAAACTTCAAAATCCACTTCAGACGTTTCCACGATGCGTATAATCCAAGAGGAAAGCACGATCACCATTATTCAAGAGGAGAACACGATCACAGCCCCCTAAGGTTTCTAGGATGACTTCAATTTAAGCAGATGATTTCTCAAAGTCTGCAGATCTCATGGAATGCTCGATGCGCAGTCATCACGGACAAAGTTTCCAGTTTGGAATTGATTAGGAGTATGTCCAGTTCAGTTTTTCCCTCTGGAATTTGAATCAAGAAGTCCCTTTTTCACGAGAGCTTTAGAGCCAAAACCTCAATCTGCATTTCTTGCTCTGTTTAGCATCAAAACACCAGAATTTAGACGTTGTTTTCTGAATTGGATATAGCCATCGATTTCTCTGCTAACCGCCAATGAAGCTTCCTCGCCTTCTTCAAGACTGTCCGTTCTTTCATCATCCAATATCTCGTCTAAAGCACATCATAATGCTGGTATCACTGGAGCAGAACTTCATTGGAGCTGTCTATCTCCTTCATAACAGACTTAATCAGATTGTTTACTTCAGGTGTTGCATGGCGTGATTGAGCATTGGCAAGCAAAAGGACAAGATGCTCCCGTTGATTGTTTGCATTATCTCTCTCTTTGTGCCGAGACCAGTTGTTGCTGCCTTTCGTCATCTTCCTCCCGGAATTGTGCATACCCATTGCCAACCTTCTTGAATTTGATAGAAAGGGCTGCGTTTTTCCATCCGATTGACAAACAACACACGTCAGAATCATTCTCCGTCCTCTCCATCGAAAACCATCCCCTTTGTATTTTGCACAGGCGGCTCCTCACAATCCCCCGTAATTTCCCCTTTTTCCCATTATCTTCCGATTTTTGCTTTCCTCCTCCTTCCTGAATCTCCTTCGTCTCCTCTCCTTTTCGATCTCTCCTCCTCTGTTTTTCCTCGTGTTCCATGCCGTTAACTGCATGCAAAATACCAAAAATATCCAAGGAGAAAATAGAGTCTCCCAGCATCATTCTAGCCATCGAAATAAAAAACCATTCTTCCCCTCCAAAATAGCCTGCTTCTTTCCCTCCAAAAGCAGTTTAAACCCAAATATAGGTTTTCCCTCTTCCTCCTTGAATAACCCTTTACACCTTTAGCTTTGACGCTAATCTCCAATTCTGCCCATGTAAAGCATAACTTGTGATAAGGGCATTCCAAGTTATTGCATTCCGAACAAGAAGCTCATCCAACACTCCCTGTGCTTTGCCAAATGCACCACACTTGGCATACATATCCACCACAGCAGTCCCAAGTGCTGTACATACCCAGCAATAAGTGCATTCCAAGAGTCTACATCTTGACAAGGGAACCCGTTCAGCACTCCTTGAGCTTTTCCCATTGCACATGATATTCCTGAATTTACACCTTTGTCTTCATAGCTTAAATGTCAGCTTCTATAAAGCTTCCTTTGATTCCACGGTATCCTGTACTTTTCTTCGAGTTCATCATTAAAATTATCAGCTGGATAATGTCCTTTGGCATCAGTTTTTTATATTTTTCTAATACAAACACATCATGCATCCAAACAAAATCATACACATGCACTAAGGGAATATGTACATTGGATGCAGATTATCGAAATGCATCACACAAACAATGAATCACACACAGAAAATAACACAAATGCACAACAAAAGAAATGGAGGTGTATACGACTCAGATGCGCAGCAACACGACAACGCGTCTATTTCCACGTCTACAAAATCACGTCTAAAAGCCCGCTTATGATCAGAGTTACACACACAGTTAGACGAGCCTATAGACGCATGCATAAACGCGCTACGTAAATATATAATCATATTTATAAAAAAGTGGACATATTCATATTGTGCGTCTATACAAGTGTGTATCCACGCATCTAAAATCACGTTTACTCTGAAAGTTTTTGACGAGAATAGATGCGCATTTATCCTGCAATTTAGACGCGCAAAACAGAGGTGTGAAAAAAAAACCAGAGAGCATAGTTTTTTTCCCCCCATCAACATCAAATTATATGCTTAGGAAAAACAGAGAAAGATTATTTTGAAGATTGGATACTGAAAACAAAACAATGTATGTAGCACACGAAATTTCATATATATAGATGAAATGTTTTTACATTATGAGTTCTAGTGCTTGTGACGTCATGGTCGCAAGCACTAGCTGAAAGTAATACATATCAAAAATGAAAATTACAAGCCAAGGGGAGGCATGCATGCATGGGGCTCCTCTATATCTCCTCAGAAGAGGCATCATCATCACTACCACCACCGCTGCCTGTGCCGTTGCCGTTGCCACCACCGCTACTGCTAGTCCCCCCCTTCGCTATCCTGAACTGCATCAGGGTTCGCCTACACAAAGGATTAAGGTATATAAATACCATTACAAACAATAAATTAGAGTTATCTATACTTTTCATGTAAAAAATAAAACATATCTCTTCTGGTGGTGAAATCCTCATGGCGCGATTATATTGCTTCTCTGTGATGAGTCCCTCCTCGTAGAAATGCTGCCAAGTGGACGCCTGGTTATGACCTCGATGGTAGCCTACCTCTCTAGGAGTAGGCATCCTACCAACGATATGATACTACAAAACAATTTGAACATACAACGTATTAAAACACACTACATAATGAAGTGAAACAAATTACAAATTTTTAATCAAATAATACTTACAAACTCAGCCTCCCATGACTCCCTGCTACCCGATCCATAATGCGACGATCCCATGGTTGCCATCTCGATACGTCGCGCCTCTGCATGCTGGTGACTTGTCATTTTCTCCGCTGCTCTCTTCTTGGCCTCTTTCCACTCCTTGCGGTGGCAATTGGGTGGTTGGCCATATCCAGGGCGTCCCTACTCTTGTCTCCGCAATGACTCCTTGGTGCGCGTCATAAGGTGAGACCTCTTGTTATGAAGCATGTCTCTCACCTTTGACCGTCCCCAATCATCTGAGAATCATGAATTCTCGAGATTAGGGTACCTTTTATGTACTGCCCGTAGCACCTCTTTCCACAAACCATTTTTTTGGTGCTTGAAGGGAATCATGCAATCTTTGTATGTGGCATGCACGACACTCCTCAAGTAGGCTATCACTTCCCTCCCCTCAAAGTCATGCAAGATACCACCAACATCAGTGATAGAGTAGTACATTTGTGGAGGCTCACCTCTCTCATTTTTCGGTGAGGGTCATCGAGAGCCACCACCTAGGCAACCCCCACAAAGCCCTCGACCTCCTCATCCTCCGCACCACTCTCCCTCCTCTCTCGACGTGCACTACCCTCTACCTCACTCGATACATGTACTTTTGCAGATGCACGTGCTTCGGCAGATCCATGTACCTCAGCTGATCCTGTGTAGGCAAAGATGTGATAGGTGTCCCAGACATCACACTGAAAACCTCATCTATAGTGGGAGGGCGACCAAGATAATTGGTCATCTTCCCCATGAATTGCTCCTTGTTGAATGGGGTGCTGGAGGATCCAAAATTCCACATCTACATAAGAAAAATCATATTACCCTGTAGATAAAACATATTACATACAGCGTCTATACCTGTGTCTCTATGTGCATCTACACCTGCGTCTATGTGAGCGTCTGTCAACGCGTCTCTGTGGGCATGTATCAGCATGTCTATTTCCGCGTCTATAGCTGCGTCTACACTGTCATCTGGATACGCTGACAGATGCGCACAGTCGCACCATTTCTTCTCAAACTTATTTAAAAAACAAAGCTAAAAAACATCCATAGATGACAAGATCCAGCATGTGAAGAGAGAGAAGAGAGAGACAAACAAACAGAGAAAGCAAACAAGATTGAGAGAGAGAAGAAGAACTCACCTTCTTTTCTTGTTCCAACGGGTGGCGGCGGCTAGGTTGCAAGCTCCTTGTCCTCCTTCTCCCTTCCCTTGGTAAGTTGCTTCAATCTTGTTGTCTTCCTTGCTATTTGGCTCTTGTTCTTTACTCTTTGGCTCTTCTTTCCTCCTGTCCTCTTTTTACTCTTATTTCCTTGCCTCATTGTCTTCATGATGTGATAGATAGACACCAGTAGTGATGTCGAGCTCGAACTGCAGAAAACGCGCAAAAAACGCAGGAAAGCACAGGTTTGAAAAGAAAGCCACAATTTTTTTTAAATTTTTCTATACTTACGTGGCGCATCTGTCAACCCGTGTAATGGCGTGTGTATATGCGCAGATAATTCCTGTTACACGCGCTTACAGACGCGCAGGAACAATTTAACGTATCAATGCATGCATTTAGGGAATCAATTGACCTATGTGGTGACATATATAACAAAGCTTGAGGACAAGAGATAACACATTGGCAAGTCAATTGGCACATATGTAGTGACTTAATAGACCATCCCACTTACAATTGCATGCAAGTATCAATAGGTGGATAAAGCACGAATGGTTTTTAGCTAGAGAAAGATAATGCAATGAAGGTGTACACGAAAGAGATAGAGAAATGCATATTATCCATCAATCAATCAAAGATATGTACATGAAGTAACTTGATATAGTAATTAAAGTATCGTCATTTTTAGGATGCTC
Source organism: Lygodium microphyllum (assembly GCF_053477565.2). Taxonomy (NCBI): domain Eukaryota; kingdom Viridiplantae; phylum Streptophyta; class Polypodiopsida; order Schizaeales; family Lygodiaceae; genus Lygodium; species Lygodium microphyllum. Next base: position 134,409,613 of record NC_141138.1, read on the forward strand.
CATTGACTTCTGCAAGTTCCTATAACCTTGAAGTAGAATATAGCCAACCACACTGCCCATGGAAGGAAAACTTGGCCTCATCAAATTAACCAAGTTAATTTACTTATACATTTCATAGATAAGAGATTTGTAGTTGGCTTGTTGGTATTAGTCACCAACAAGTGAACACACTGGCTAAAGATGATGAAAAGAGGACATGTGCACATTGGTTACATGTGGTCCACCTTATCTAAAATTATATGTGAGCTATAAGTGCACCTTGACATGATTGGAATAGCTTGCATATGCACAAGCCAACTGATTTACATCAATCTACTCATGCTATGAATTGGCATGCATGGCTAGGTTAAGTGCACAACATTAAGTGAGACATGTGAGTGTATTGATCAGTTCTGTCTCTCTCTCTCTCTCTCTCTCTATATATATATATATATATATATATATATATATATATATTGCAAATGCACAAGTCAACCTTTGATTTATATATACATCCAATCATCATGCCCTATCCAATCACATTTGTATAGGGCATGATTGGATGTATATAGGGCATGAAATCACATATATGTAATTAGCTTTGAATAATTGAATGTATATTTGTAATACTCAGAAATAAGTAAAGTTGGTAATGTATATCATGTCCTATGCACGTATATGCCCTATACATGTATATCATGTCCGTATGATCCTATACATGTATATCATGTCCTAGCGTATGATCCAGGTGTAATTATGTCGTATATACATCCAATCATGCCCTATTCAAAAAAATACTAGCTGTTAAGAGGTTTGGTCATATTCAGGGACTTTATGAGAAATGAAAAATATGTGTGTGTATTTTCGTAGCTATAAGCACGTTTATTAGCACGGATATATAGACGCATTTTTTATACTAGCGTGAATAGATGCACTGATACACGCGCTTATAAACGCGCCCGCTTTTTCGCGTGTACAGTGCGCATCTATAGGGCCTTTCTCTTGTAGTGGATAAAAAAATACAATTTTACGAATTCCACCGCAAAACCTCACGGAATCCACTGTGGAATATGCTTCCTGGCATCAAGACTCCCATTGAGCAAGCCAATTTTGAGTAGCTCAAGAGAAGTTTGGTAACAACACCCATTTTAAAGCTACCTGACCTAAGTCAAGAGTTTGAGGTCGTAATAGACACAAGTTCTCTTGCACTAGGTTGTGTGCTTATGCAAAAAGGTCATCTGATAGCCTACTTCTCAAGGAAATTGAAAATCCATGAGAGGAATTATCCACCCTGTGATCTTGAGCTTTTAGCTATGATCCATGCTCTCAAAGTGTAGTGACACTGTCTGCAAATTTATTTTGGTCACTAACCATAAAAGTGTTAAATGGATCTTTACTCAACCAGACCTCAACATGAGGCAACATGATGCCTAGATTCTTACTTTGAGCTTTGGAGCTGTGGCCCTCATGGGTGCTAACATTAATGCCATTCAAATTTTCCTTTTGGCATCTGGTGGTAGAGACCATCTCGTACATATATATGATGTTTATAGGTTTTATGACTTGTACATTCATAGACGTCTGACATTCCTTTGTCAACATCATGGTCATTTAATTCACTTTTAGAGTTCACGTTTTGGAGGCAAATATTTTTTTTGTGTGATAAATTAAAAACTATCAAGAAATGGTTTCTTGTGGAAGAGTTTATGATATGGACATCGATCCATACAATAAGCTAGTAGTAACTGTTGAACAACGAAGTCCTTATTGTAACCTGCTCAATTTACTGAGCATTTTGAAATTTGGATGGTGTAAAGAATAGGGCAAAAAATGTGTGTTTGTGTTGGTGTCTTACAAATGGTGCGCAAGATCAAATTGTTGTTGTTTTTACAAGGATTTCTGCTCTATTCAAATAAGAAAGCTCAATATAATAAGGATTGAGCCTTGTTCTTCTTAAGGTTGACCAGTTGAAGATAATTCAAAAAGACATTGGATTTACCACTTTTTCTGTCTGTAGATTTGCCACTTTTGATCTTTAAGACATTAGGTTTGTGTACAATTATTTTCATCATAGTTTCTAATATCTTTTGCTCCTTTCTATGGTAGGTTCACATTGATCGTGGTGGGTCATATGTAGTCTGCTCGCATTTTGATAAGAGCATCACTACAAGATATAGGATTTATACCGACGTTAAAAGTGACGAAAATGCAAATAACAAAATTTTCCCCCGTCGTCGCAAAAAGCATTGTTATTGGGGATGCCATAGAACAGTCGGTATCACCGTCGCTATCACCATCGCTATCAGCGTCGGTATTGGCGTCGGTATTTGTGACAGCGTCGGTATTGGCATTGGTATCAACGTCCCAAATACCGACGCCAATACCGACACTGATAGCGACGGTTTGCGACGTAAATAACAACGCGAGCAATAAAATTTGAGACGCTAATAGCGATGGTAACAGGGAAAAAAAAATTGAGACGGTAATAGCGATGGTAACAATCCATACAAAGGATGAGATATATATCCAAAAGCTACATAGAAAGAGCCTACATGAATCATAGGGCCAAAAAAAAGAAAATGTTGTGCAGTCCATAAATCTAAGGAACTATTGCAACTCCTCAACCGTTCGAGAGCTCCTCCCAACAACGTAATGAAGCAACGAATGGAATCTGCAATATAAACAAGCAAAGATTAATCCATAATATATAATGCATCACAAAAAAACTAATAATCCAAACAAAGAAAGAGGCATGACTTACTGGGCCACTGCACATATATATTCTATTAATGAATGTAGTGAGACCGTATCTCTTTGCATATATTGAGTCTCCAAACCTATAGTATCGTAATTTGTGACTGAGTGTTGCAAGAAAAATAAAGTAGAACTGTTAGAAATAAGGTTATTAGTACAAGTATTATACCAAGGAAGAAAGTCACCATAACCAAAAGAAAACTTATAAAATCCTCCAAATAAGTTTTAAGTCTTCCAATCCCTAGATGATGTATGACCCCTGCCTCTAGTCGTACCCTCACTACTTACTGCTATTGTTGCCATCGTCCTCTTGGAGAGTCTATGGCCTCCTTGAGTCTCTGCTAATCCTTTATGTCTAACAACTCAAGCTTTGAGCCCCCCTTTTGATTGCCTTACATGCATCTGATCATCTATGTGACATGTATGCATGCATACAATCAATCTATCATCCATCCTATGGAAAGTCAATCCACCACACCGCTGTAGATAAAGAGAACTCCTCATGCAAGGATGCTACCATATAGTCCTTGCTTCCTAAGAGTATTTTTTCAGTGGTCTAGAATATTGTACCTAAATATGTATTGGCACAACTCCCTCATTCATGAGTACTACACCAATTTTCTCCTTCACTAGGTATCCGTACCTTGTTGGGATACATCTAAGGTGCACCCTCTCCCACTTGCAACTATGGTATTGGGCATAACTAGGAGACCCCTATCCATCTAGCATACTTGTAGGGATGGTATCTCTCAAAACAACACCCATAGGGGTGCCAGCTCTGTAGAGAGAGAAGACATCACTAAAACTCTAGCAAACCTTGGAGGTAATAAGTTTCCAATCAAGCAACGAGATGGCTACATAGCATCGGTATCTCCACATCACCCACCTAGGCTACCCTCTCTAGAACTAGTACGAGAGTGCGAAGTAGTAACTAGTCATGGGGTCATAATATCTGCATCTCCATCGTATCCCCCAAAACCATCGCCCGAACGATGAGGAGAGGGAGTTTGTAGCTTTCTTAGATATCCACCACAACTACCCTCTTCATCAATCGAGTGAGGCATCCTTGAGCCTCCCTCTACAACCCCATTCTAGAGAGTTGACTCCGCTTGCTAGAGACTGAAGCATTAGAACATACCGAGAAAGAATGCACAAATGCCCCTCATTATAGGCCTAAAATGCTCCTCATTAGGTATGCACAGTTCCTGCAACCTCGTGAATTATAGGCGCAACTCGAATGAGTGCGTCCTGAGATTTGATGGGCGTATAGATTCGAGACGGGTATTCACTGGTGAGTTTAAACCAGCACAAAATTTTGACACCTGTTGTGTCATGTCCTCTGTGCACTACAACAAAAAGGCCTCATAGACGCACTTTTAGACGCGATTTTTGAATATAGAGAAAATCTTACGGGCATGTCTATCCGCTCGTCTATTTGCGCGTCTACCGTGTCGCGTCTATAATCGCATGCATGAACGAATTCAAGCGCAATAGATGCACATATATACGCGTGAATACATGTGCATAATAAACCAAAATTGTTATTTATTTAATTTATTTTGCGCATCTATTTGCGCGTCAATTTTTCAGTTAGACGAGGATATAGACATGCTTATAGACGCGCTTTTACAAGCACCGGTAGACGCGAACAGAAAAAAAAATCTCATTTAAAAAAAAGGATATTTAATTTCGTTTTTAAATTTGAATTATCTAGCACGTGTATAAGAGCGTGTACTCTGCACTGTAGACGCGCGTATGAACGGGCATTTTCTGCAGTTTAGATGCGCGGATAGACGCGCAAAACAGAACTGGAAAAAAAAACCAGAGAGCACCTCTTTGGTTTTTTTTTCCCCCTCCCATACATTAGATTGTGCATTTGGGAAAAAGACAATGTATCTTACGGGCACGAGAATTGAAAATAAAAGTCCATCTATTCATTATAGATCAAAAGCATTTACATGGGAAGTTTAAGTGCTTGCGACCTAAAGCGTGGCCGCAAGCAATAGGCTCAAAGATGGATCATACATATACAAGAAAACAAGGCCTCATGAGGAGGTATGGTGCTCCTCTATGAATCTGAAGAAGAAACATATTCGCTAGTATCACATGGCTACTAGCATCGTTATCCCCCTCCTCACTATGCTCCACATCCAGGTTCGCCTACACACACAGAAGATCAAGGTTGCTTACGTAGACATGGTGGAGAAAAAGTTATAATTAGCTATACTTTTAATAGAAAAGTAAGAAAAACATACCTCCTCTGGCTGTCAAATCCTCATAGCCCAGTTGTATTGGTCCTCAGTTGATGAGACCCTCCTCATAGAAGTGAAGCCATGTGGCTGCGCGGTTATGGCCTCGATGGTAACCTACCTCTCTAGGAGTAGGTATCCTACCAATGATAGTAGTCTGCAAAACAATTATGATATATACAAAAAATTATGAGACACAATATATTAGAAAAAATTATATAAAGAATTGAAAGAAATATAAATTTTTAAAAACTAGAAATTAAAATATACTTACAAACTTTGCCTCCCACGACTCTCTGCCGCCCGATCCGTAATGCGACGATCTCATTGTTTCCATTCGGATCCGTCGCGCCTCTGTGTGCTGGCAACTCTTCACTTTCTTTGCTGCTTTCTTCTTGGCTTTCTTCCACTCTATGCGGTGGCACATAGATGGTTGGCTATAGGCTCCACTCCCCTCCTCCTGCCTCCGCAGTGAGTCCCTAGCGCATGTCATGAGGTGGAATCTTTTGTTGTGAACAATATCCCTCACTTTTGTGCATTCCCAATCATCCGAGAATCGTTGATCCTCAGGATTTGGGTATCTCCTATGGACTGCCCTCAACACCTCCTGCCACAAGCCACTTTTCTGATTTTTGAAGGCAATGAAACAATCTTTATACGTCGCATGCACGACGCTCCTCATGTACGCCATTACGTCCCTTTCTTCATCATCATGGAAGATGCCACCAGCATCTGTAACTCTATAGTACTAGCATACAACCTCCTCTACGTGATCTACTGGTGAGGGTGATCGCTCGCCACCTCCTAGGCAACCCCCACACAAGCCTTGTCCTCCCCCTTGACTCTTCCTCCTCCCTCTCTGTCGACTACCCTCTGCCTTGCTGGATGCACGTGCTTCTACAGATACACGTGCTTCAGCCGATGCACGTACAAGTACTGCACGTGAAGTACTAGCATATGGAGTACCTGCATGTGGAGTACTTGCATGTGGAGTACCTACAATTGAAGTTTGAAAATTAGTGCCAGGTAAAGACGTTAGAGGCGTTCCAGACATGACACTGAACACCTCGTCCACTGTGGGAGAGTAGCCAAGGTGTCTAGTCATCTCTCCCATGAAGTCTTCCCTACTAGGAAAACCTCCAAATAATGCATTGACTTCCCTGCCAAATGAGGCGAATGTATCATTCATGCGATCCAAATCCGGATCATTGCTAGATGAACCAGGATATGACATCTGCAAAAAAAACACAGGAAAAAGACAAATTTGTTTGCATACAAAAAATCATATATTACCTATATTTTCAAAGAGCTTTCTTTAGACATTGAGCATAAAACTTAAGTGCAAATGCTTCTCATAAACAAGAAAACTCATAAACACAAACATGGGATTGGTCACATTCATCATTGTAGAAATATATTATTTTTTATCAGAGCTGGGAGAGCTGGCGCGTGTATAACCACATCTAAGATGCCGTATAGACGCGCTCTCAGACGCAAATTGCAGGTCAATCTGCGTGCGCATGTATCATTGCGTGTAGATTGACCTACACACACGCCAGCACACGCGCCCTAAGACGTGCCCTTAGATGCAATGAGAGGAAACATTTTTTCGTGTCTATACCTGTGTCTACACTGAAATGTAGACGCGCTATCAGACGCGCTCAGTCGGTTGATTTTAGCCCGACGACCGCCATTGATGATTTACAAAATGCAATACATAATGGAATCAAAAATCCTAAATACACAGACAGAGTAGAGAGAGAAAGAGAGAAACAAAGAGAGAGAGAGAGACTCACCTTGGATGTTTGGTGTGGCGGGTGGTAGCGCTTCTTCCTTCTCCTTCTTCCTCTCCTTCTTCCTCTCCTTGGTAAGTTACCCTCCCTTGATGCTTGCTTGCTTGCTTGTTGCTTCTTCTTGTTCTCCTCTCTCTTGTTCTCTCTTTCTTCCTCTCCTTGGCTTTCCTTTTTCCCTTCTTGTGTGTTTGAAATGAAAGAAGAGGTGAGTCATGAGGAGGTGAGGCATGAAGAGACTGCATGTCGGCTAAACTCAACCTTCAGAACCGCAAAAAACACAGGAAAGAAAAGGCACAGTTTGAAAAGAAATGATTTAAGTATGGTTTGAATTTTGACATGTGCTTATATTTTTGTGTGTGTATGCGCATCTATTGTTCAGGTAGATGCGAGAGTATAGATGCGAATATAGATGCGAAAATAGACGCCAATATAGACGCGCATTTAGGCTTTATCATAATTTTTTGTTTTTAAGATAAGTTTTGATAATGAATTCTTATCATAAGTTTTAATGTATTTATGATGCTTTTTGTGTATTTAAAATTAAGATCTTAGAATAATTAATACGCTAGCTTTAAGTTTTTATGTAAACATATGAATGATAAATATTTTGATGTTGTCATGAATTAGGTTTAATCATGTCGTCGTCATCACCTAGTGTGGTGCATGCTGATGAGTCAATGAGCACATCCTCAAGTGAGGATGAAACATTGCATCTTCATAATCGAGATGCATGGCTACGAAGAAAAATTAAATGCATGTGTGATCATTTTGGAGGGTGTATTTTTCGAGCACGTTGAATTGCAATGTCACACCTCAGCTTGTATGGAGAATGGGACCGAGAAAAATCACCGGTATTCATTGTTTTTTGTTACCACTAAGATTGCTAGTCTGTTACGGGAATTATATATCACCGTACATGAAACTCCCTTTTGTGGTTGAGCAGGATGCGGTGCCACATCCTCAGATGCTCCCTCCCGGGCATCGAGAGGCTACAAAACGTAGACGCGAGGAGGCAGAGTCTTCAAGAAGAGTAGAGACTGACAACCATGATAGTAGCCCTCATGAAATGCCCCATCAAGTCGTAGAGGATGAGATTTTGAACAATATGGTACACCATCTATTTTCGCAACCGGTTCAAGGAGAAGGTCACTCTACAAAGCCAGATGATCCACTATATGTAGCATCATCTACTCCATTGTATGAAGGTTGTACGTACTCCGTTCTTCGTGCATCCCTGGAGATACTTAACTTGCAAACAATTTATGGATGGAGTAATGTCAGTTTGGATGCATTATTGAAGTAGGTATCAATTCAGTTTTATTTTGAAATCAGACAGAAATATATGATGTTCGTGGTTTTTTAACTCACTTTTAAAAATATATGTAGGTTATTATCACAAATGCTTCCAAAAGGAAACAAATTGCCAACTAAGAGAGAGCAAGCAAGACATTACTTGACATCTCTGGGAGGCCTCGATTATGTCAAGATCCATGCATGTGTCAATGATTGTGTCTTATTTCGTGGGATTCATGAGTTCGCATGAGAGTGTCCTGTTTGTGGCGAATCAAGATACGAAGTGGAGATGAAGTCAGTGGATGTGCCTCGTAAGGTTTTGCGACATTTTCCGATTGTTCCACGTATAAAACTTATGTTCAAGTGTAAGTCTATTGGAAAGCTCATGTCATGGCATGCTAGTCATCATTCAAGTGATGGAAAATGGAAGATCCATGCAGACACACCGACATGGCAACATATAGATAATTTGTGGACCGTTTTCAAAGAAGAGCCAAGAAATTTAAGATTTGGTTTAGATATGAATGGAATCAATCCATTTGGCATCAAAAGCACATCATACAGTGTATGGCTAGTGGTATTGGTGAACTATAATATTCCTCCATCCATGGCAATTAAAAAGGGACATGTAATGTTGTCCCTTCTAATTCCTGGAAAGTATCTACATTATGGGATCACTTGATAGGGGCTCGTTATTCAGTTAATGTAAGGGAGGATTTACGTAACATTGGTCGCATGAGACGAGCCTAGCCATGCATTGGACCTAGAGGAAAGATTGAGCTATCCCATGCACCTTGGATATTGTCAAAGAACGAGGAAAAAATAGTGAAGGAACAAATATATAGCTTTCGAACACCCACAGGATGTATGAGATGTCTCAAGGGAGCCTTCATAAAGAAAAAGAAAAGAGGCGTGGAGCAACTATCTGGTTTGAAGTCCCATGATTGGCACAAAATGATTAAAGTAAGGGTATCTCTAACCATGAATATAGTAATTAGTGGAGTAACTATGTGTAAACTTTGGGGTATAATGACTTTTTCCTCAACTAATCATTTGATCTATGAATATTGTTTACATTCAGTTCGTACTTCCTACTAGCATATCCCATTGTGTATCCAAAGATGTAGGTGATATCATTTACAAGATGGGAGAGCTTGTGAGGTGTGTATACATTGTATTTTTTCATTATATATCTTTGAATTTCTACACAAAAATAAACAATTCTCAAATACATCCTGACAGATACATGAGCTCAAAGGAAATTGATCCAAACACATTGCAAGATGCTCGAGTATTATCTATTGAGGTGGTTTGTTTGGTGGAGGAAATTTTTCATCGATCCATTTTGACTACTCAATTACATTTACTCGTACATTTGATTGATGAGATCCTACTTTGTGGGGCAGTTCATGTAAGGTGGATGTTTTTTCTTGAGCGCTTCATGAAAACCTTGAAATATTTTGTGAGGCAAAAAGCACGGCCTGAGGAAAGCATGGTTGAGGGTTGGTTAGTGCAATCATCCCTTGTTTATATCTCTGAATATCTTGCTGAAGTGGATCCCTCTCAACCATGACTATGGAAAGATGATGAAGACTTGAGGATGACCTCTATAGTATCTCAAGGAAAAGGAATGAGTAAAGTGCTAACAAAAGAAGAACTTCGTAAGTTAAATACTTTTTGTGTGCTCAATAGAGATGTAATGAGCAAATGGGTGACACTATATAATGAAGCAAGGGCAAGAAGAAAAAGCGAAATACAAGAATTTCGCACTAGATATGGACATAATGTCTCATTTCCAGATCATCTAAATGCGCTCCCACGTCATATTGATATAGATTGGTTACATGAGGAAATGGAGAGAATGGAAAAAGAGGAGGAAATTAATATATCTCAAGAAGAGTGGGAATACGCACGAGGCTGCTTATCAAAGGTGAGACATACTATCAATTAATTTGTTTCTATAAGTTTTATTTTATATAAATAGTTGACATATTTGATCTTTTATCTTTTACTACTAGTGCACATTATTCAATGCACTTTGCTGTGAGGGTAAACATCTTCGAACTCAACGTATAGATGAAAAGAGAAATACCCAAGATTGTGGTGTCCTTGCTCACTTCGAGGATGCCAATGGTACCATGGAAGGTTATTGTGGCTTGATCCAAGATATTCCGAAGCTTGACTTCAGACGATTCTTTATATATGTATTGGATATGAAGTGGTTTAAAGAAGTGGTAACAAAAGGTGAGCATTGCACAATCAGACGTCATCCAAGTGGTTTTGTAATCATTGACTCTACAAAATTTCACCAAAACAAGAATGACACATTAGTACTACCTCAACAATGCGAGCAAGTATATATGCAAAGGCTAATTTTTTAATATGTATACATGTGATACATATACACAATATAATTTGTATTTAAGTTTCTTGCTTTTGTTTTTCAAATATAGGTTGTGTATTATCCAATGGTAAACAATAACCGATGGTGGTATGTCATCCCTATATCTAATCATTCAAAACCAATATATGGTAATATTACCGACATGGAGATAGCATATGACAATCCAACAATTAATGATGATGTGCATGATGACACCACAATGGATGATATGCGTGATATAGTACAAGACGAACCTCGCGAGGATGTTCAAGGAAACACAGAAAAAGACAATAATGTGATTGTCGATGATATTGATGAAGTTATTGGGCAATATAGCAACACATCTGATAGTGGGATAGACTTATTTGTTTCGTTACCTATTGGTAACATAGACCTAGAAGTAGATAGTTTAGCAAGGGCTGATCTCATTGAAGATGAGATGGATCATTCACTGTAACATACTTACTTTGCTTAATGATTCAATGTGTATTCCTAATTCTATGGTTTTTATCATGCGCACACATGCATATTCAAGAATCAATAGTCAATACAACAAAAAGGGTTCATAGACGCGCTTGTACATGCAATATTTGAATTGTGAAAAAAAATATCAGGCGCATTTATTAATGTGTCTATTTGCGCGTCTACGAAATCGCGTCTAAAAGCGCGCTTATGATCAGAGGTACACGCACATTTAGACGCGCCTATAGACGCACGTATAAACGCGCTACGTAAATATATAATCATATTTATAAAAAAGTAGATATATTCATATTGTGCGTCTATACAAGCGTGTATCTACGCATCTAAAACCGCGTTTACTCTAAAAGTTTTTTACGAGAATAGACGCGCATTTATCCTACAATATAGACGCGCTGATAGACACGCAAAACAGAGATATGAAAAAAAAACCAAAGAGCATGTGGCTTTGCAAGCCACATGCTCTCTGGTTTTTTTCCCCCCATCAACATCAAATTGTACGCTTAGGGAAAACAGAGAAAGATTATTTCGAAGATTGGATACTGAAAACAAAACAATGTATGTAGCACACGAAATTTCATATATATAGATGAAACGTTTTTACATTATGAGTTCTAGTGCTTGTGACATCATGGTCGCAAGCACTAGTTGAAAGTAGTACATATCAAAAATGAAAATTACAAGCCAAGGGGAGGCATGTATGCATGGGGCTCCTCTATATCTCCTCAGAAGAGGCATCATCATCGCTACCACCACCGTTGCCTGTGCCACTGCCGTTGCCGCCACCGCTACTGCTAGTCCCCCCTTCGCTATCCTCAACTGCATCAGGATTCGCCTACACAAAGGATTAAGGTATATAAATACCATTACAAACAATAAATTAGAGTTATCTATACTTTTCATGTAAAAAATAAAACATACCTCTTCTAGTGGTGGAATCCTCATGGCGCGATTATATTGCTCCTCCATGATGAGTCCCTCCTCGTAGAAATGCTGCCAAGTGGACGCCCGGTTATGACCTCGATGGTAGCCTACCTCTCTAGGAGTAGGCATTTTACCAACGATATGATACTACAAAACAATTTGAACATACAACGTATTAAAACACACTACATAATGAAGTGAAACAAATTACAAAATTTAATTTAAAAAAAGAAATCAAATAATACTTACAAACTCAGCCTCCCATTACTCCCTGCCACCCGATCCATAATGTGACGATCCCATGGTTGCCATCTGGATACGCCGTGCCTCTGCATGCTGGCGACTTGTCATTTTCTTCGCTGCTCTCTTCTTGGCCTCTTTCCACTCCTTGCGGTGGCAATTGGGTGGTTGGCCATATCCAGGGCGCCCTTGTTCTTGTCTCCCAATGACTCCTTGGCACGCGTCATAAGGTGAAACCTCTTGTTATGAAGCGCGTCTCTCACCTTTGACCGTTCCCAATCATCTGAGAATTGTGAATTCTCGGGATTAGGATACCTTTTATGTACTGCCCGCAGCACCTCTTGCCACAAACCATTTTCTTGGTGCTTGAAGGGAATCATGCAATCTTTGTATGTGGCATGCACGACACTCCTCAAGTAGGCTATCACTTCCCTCCCCTCAAAGTCATGCAAGATACCACCAACATCAGTGATAGAGTAGTACATTTGTGGAGGCTCACCTCTCTCATTTTCCGGTGAGGGTGATCGAGAGCCACCACCTAGGAAACCCCCACAAAGCCCTCGACCTCCTCATCCTCCCGCACCACTCTCCCTCCTCCCTCGACATGCACTACCCTCTACCTCACTCGATACACGTGCTTCTGTAGATGCACGTGCTTCGGCGGATCCATGTACCTCAGTTGATCCCTGTGTAGGCAAAGATGTGATAGGTGTCCCAGACATCACACTGAAAACCTCATCTATAGTGGGAGGGCGACCAAGATAATTGGTCATCTCCCCCATGAATTGCTCCTTGTTGAATGGGGTGCTGGAGGATCCAGGATTCCACATCTACACAAGAAAAATCATATTACCCTGCGCAGATAAAACATATTACATATAGCATCTATACCTGCATCTCTGTGCGTGTCTATACCTACGTCTCTGTGAGCGTCTGTCAGTGCGTCTCTGTGGGCGTCTGTCAGCGCGTCTATAGCTGCGTCTACACTGTTATCTGCACGTGCTGACAGATGTGCACAGTCGCACCATTTCTTCTCAAACTTACTTAAAAAACAAAGCTAAAAAACCTCCATAAATGACAAGATCCAGCATGTGAAGAGAGAGACAAACAAACAGAGAAACCAAACAAGATTGAGAGAGGGAAGAAGAACTCACCTTCTTTGCTTGTTCCAACGGCTGGCGGCGGCTAGGTTGCAAGCTCCTTGTCCTCCTTCTCCCTTCCCTTGGTAAGTTACTTCAATCTTGTTCTCTTCCTTGCTGTTTGGCTCTTGTTCTTTACTCTTTGGCTCTTCTTTCCTCCTGTCCTCTTTTTACTCTTATTTCCTTGCCTCATTGTCTTCATGAAGTGATAGATAGACACAAGTAGTGATGTCGAGCTCGAACTGCAGAAAACACGCAAAAAACACAGGAAAGCACATGTTTGAAAAGAAAGCCACAACTTTTTTTAAATTTTTCTATACTTGTGTGGCGCGTTTGTCAACGCATGTAATAGTGCGTGTATATGCGTAGATAATTCATGTTACACGCGCTTACAGATGCGCATCAACAATTTAAGAAATCAATGCATGCAGTTAGGGAATCAATTGACCTATGTGGTGACATATATAACAAAGCTTGAAGATAAGAGATAACACATTGGCAAGTCAATTGGCACATATATATGTAGTGACTTACTAGACCATCCCACTTACAATTGCATATTATCCCACTTACGTATCAATAGATGGATAAAGCACGAATGGTTTTTAGCTAGAGAAAGATAATGCAATGAAGGTGTACACGAAAGAGATAGAGAAAGGCATATTATCCATCAATCAATCAAAGATATGTGACCTATAAGTGCACCTTGACATGATTGGAATAGCTTGCATATGCACAAGCCAACTGATTTACATCAATCTACTCATGCTATGAATTGGCATGCATGGCTAGGTTAAGTGCACAACATTAAATGAGACATGTGAGTGTATTGATCAGTTCTCTCTCTCTCTCTATATATATATATATATTGCAGATGCACAAGTCAACCTTTGATTTATATATACATCCAATCATCATGCCCTATCCAATCACATTTGTATAGGGCATGATTGGATATATATAGGGCATGAAATCACATACATGTAATTAGCTTTGAATGATTGGATGTATATTTGTAATACTCAGAAAGAAGTAAAGTTGGTAATGTATATCATGTTCTATGCATGTATATGCCCTATACATGTATATCATGTGCGTATGATCCTATACATGTATATCATGTCCTAGCATATGATCCAGGTGTAATTATGTCGTATATACATCCAATCATGCCCTATTCAAAAAAATACTAGCTATTAAGAGGTTTGGTCATATTCAGGTAACCTCTTGCTTGCATGATATGTTTTAAACTACTCAGAATCTCGGGAAATTTAAAGAAAAGATAGGATTCTTTGCCACCCAAGCCTACCCTGCTTACTCTATTGTTGCCTGAGAGATTGTTGCAGGGGCTTCCGCCAATTATGAGGTCAATCTTTCCCACTGCATCCACAATCTCAGCCAACTTATCATTAGTAAGATCTCTAACATCATCCTCCATTTGAAATCGGTCTGTTTGGAAGGTTTTGTTCCACTAGCTGGCTATTATGTTTTTACATTTATCATTGATCTCCACAATAACAACAGCCTTCAAAATTATACCCAATTTGTGCAATGCCACTTCTTTCCCACCAAGGCTCGAGAATAAGGACAGAACTGTACGCAATCGTATTGACCTGAAATAAGTTGCCCAATGCATCATACCGATCTGAAAGGGTAGAGCAGCCTCAAGTGTGGTCACGATCATATCCAAGCACCAGCTCAATCTCATGGGGTTCAAGTGGGGCAGCTTGGCCTGGGCTGACCCAAACCAAGTTCCATATTTTGCATGCCACGACAATCTCATGTTGAATATAAGAAGGTATCTTGCTTTCTTTGTGGGAAGAAAATATTTTTCTGATCAATCCACATATAGTGCTAGGGGCACCCCGTGTGTTTATGCAATTCAGCTTCTCTTTTGGATCCCATGGGGGCCAATACTTCTTTGTTTTCGGAAGCATCTCAAAGATTGTCATGGGAGCAGGGGGAAGGATCAACCTTCTTCCATCTACTGGAAGGTTATAAACATAACCACCTCATCCTAAAGCATGCTGAAAAATATCTAGAGTCTGTGAACTCTGGATCTATTCCATTAAAGTGCCGTTTGATGGTCTCCCACTCTGAATTGGGAACGTTCTCAACATTTTCAAAATAGAAAAAGGGAGGGCCTTCCATCAAACTATTCAATGGTTTTGGCTTGCCTTTAAAAAAGCCAGGAATTCCAAACCCCATGCCCTTTTTGAACTTGAAGGGTGGGATAGAACCTAGATGTGGACGTGATGTTTTTCCATTCATAGATTGGGTCTCAAGCCATAAAACACTCGAGTCTTCACTAGCACTTTTATCCAAGTCTAGAGTAGGAGTAATGCTGATCTTTGTTTTAAGGCCCAAGTAAGTGTACCATAGCTTAAGGGCTCTTTCATCTACCCAGTATATTTTGCTACAGACACCTCGTGAGGGTCCAGCATGTCTAGTTTGATCTTTTATCTTTTACGACTAGTGCACATAATTCAATGCACTTTGGTATGAGGGTAAACATCTTCGAACTCAACATATAGATGAAAAGAGAAATACCCAAGATTGTGGTATCCTTGCTCACTTTGAGGATGCCAATGGTACTTCAAGTAATTATGAACTCTATTTTTTTAATTGAATGATTCAATGTGCATTCTTAATTCTATGGTTTTTATCATGCGCACACGTGCATGCTCAAGAATCAATTTCAGGTGGTTAAATAATTATTAAATTTGGTTTTTTAATTATGTGAATTGCAATTTTAGGTGATTAAATAATTGTGTGTCTGCTAGCATGTCTATATTAGCGTCTATTTGCACGGATATATAGATGCACAATTCACATCTATTTACACGCACGTTTACATGCACTTATAGACGCTATGATAGACGCGCCTGACTTTGCACATCTAACATGCGCGTCTATGCCTCGTTTCTGTTGTAGTGATGTCATCTTTCGATGGGGATTTTCAAGAGATACTCTACAACAATTGGTGCACATACTGCAAGAGACTCAGCAACAACAAATCCAAATGTTACAACAACAACAAAGGCAAGACAATGAGAAGATTGATTCCATAGCTATCAAGGCCCTAGAGGAAGTTGGGTGTGAATTAAAATAATTTAATGGTCAAAATGTCTCTGTTTTTATTCGCTTATATGTTGAAAAAAAGCTCTTCTTTAGTGTACCACAACATGCATGGAGTGGTTATTCTGCCAGACTAGCCAAGCATGGTCTTCAAGAAAGAATCCATGGTCTTTTTCAACAAGATGCAAATTGGATTGCATTCAAAAAAGCCCTACGTGAAGAATTCTTCTTAGAAAAGCATTGCATGGTCTTCAAGAAAGAATCCATGGTCTTTTTCAACAAGATGCAAATTGGATTGCATTCAAAAAAGCCCTACGTGAAGAATTCTTCTTAGAAAACTCTCGCCTAATGATGAAGAAAAGTTTCACTGAATGGGTTAAAAAACCCAACAAAGGTTTAGCTACAATAGCTCTATACCATGAGTTTGAAAGAAAATTTGGACAACTTGATGCTGAAGACTAACAAAGGATGGAAGGTTAGAAGATTGAATTATTCATTGAGGCTGCAGATCCCATTCTGCAAGAGAAGCTTGCTGATCGCCTAGAAGATGCTACCTCTGAATCAAGAGTGAAGACTGCATGGACAGATGTTACTCATGCAGTTAACATGATTGCTCGACGAGAGCGGATGCGACTAAGATTGGGCTCTACTTCAACTTCAACAACTCCATTGATGGAGCTTGTTCCACCTTCAAAATCCCCTATTCCTTTGACTAATCAACCGACTCTTTCTTCTTCAGTTCCTTCTAAAAATGATGTAATGGATGAACTCATCAAAAGCATGTGTGACCTTCATCTAAATCTTACAAAAATTAGTTCCAAAGTAGAGAAGCTGGATGTCAAAGTCGAAGAGCAAGGACAAGCATCAACTCAAAGACCCATGAGAGAAGACTTTAAGAGATATTGTATTTTGTGTGATAGTCAACAACATGACAAGAGGGAGTGTTTTGCCTTCTGTGAGGCTGAAGCACAGAAGCTCATCTTTTGAAAAGACGGAAAAATTCATGCAGCTAAAACTGGTCTTCCACTGGAGCCAAATTTTGGCAATGGTGGAATGAAGAAAAGATTAGAAGATTTAGCTGTAAAGAATGACTATGCAGCAATTGATGCAGCTACCTATGGGCTACAAATTGAGCCAATTAAAACAAGTTTGAAAGCATGTAAAGCTAATGTGCAATATAAAGTATGGATGCAGGCACTAGATCAAATGGAACGTGGTAAAGCATCGAAAGAAGATTTGGCTAACGCCAGTCAGTATATTCGAGGAATGACTGGTTGGAAAGAACCGGTAGATTCTTTTTCTACCTTTGCACATTTGGCTAACGTCAATCATAAAGAAGTCTTGATTGAATAAAAGAGAAGAAGAGAAGATGAACCAAGGCCTTTCTCTTCTGGCCCTCTGAAATGGGTAACTAGAAGAACGCTTGAACAACCAAAGCTTGCTGAAAATATAACTCCAAATCAAGAGATTAAAGATGTGCCACAAACAAAAAAGACCGAAGGAAAGAAGAAAGGCAAGCAGCCAGGCTACAAATTGCAATCTGACATGGAATCTGCAACCGATCTCAAATAAGTCCTAAAAAAAAGAATTCTAGGAAGCAGAATTGAATTCACCTTAGGCAAAATTCTTGGAATTGCCAAAAGTGAATTCCATGATGTAATTATTAATGTAATCAAAAGAAAAAGACAATATGTTGGTGATGAAGCTGAAGAAATAATGCATGCTTTTTTACAAGTTCTATGAGTTTTTGTGCAGGATGAAGAGAAGCTGACTTCACAAGGAATTCAACTTGAAGTGGTTAAAGAATTAATTGCAGCAATTGAAGTTGAAGATAAACAAAACATGAATGCAAAAATTAAAAATGTAATGGTTGACTCGTCCAAACCAATTGGGCAGCCCACCTCTCAAAAATAAGGCTATTTACAGCACATGCATGAGGAAGAAGAGGCTCGGTTCATTCCAAGCAATCATTACTCCCGTACGCATTAGGCAAGAGCAACAATGGAGACAGCCATCAAAATTGGAGAAAAAGAAAAAAACCATGTACTATTGCACTCTTAGACATGGCTCGGAGATAAATATCATGGTAAGGAGTCTCTATGAAAGTAGCGGATGGCCCATAGATGTTGATCCAGGTTGGCGAATGAGAGCTGCAAACAACACTTCTGAAGAGTTATATGCTGCATGTCCTAATGTGCAGGTAACTATTGGAGACATAAAAGATAAATTTCACTTTTTTGTTCAAGACTCTTGTAGTTACCCTATCATTCTTAGATAACCTTACCTTTTTGAAGCCCGCTTGGAAACAAAAGCTCTTGATGATGGTTCTTCCTATGCTCGAATCCGAAGCAAGGATAATGAATGAGCTGTCCAATTTCTTACTGTGTGTGTTAACTATCATTGAAAGAGAGATCGACTTTGTGATTATCCTGTGTCTCCTAATGCCCGAGAATTCAAGGGTTTTCGGGCTACAATACTATAAAGGGAGGCTGTGGTAGTGCGTCATGTAAAAAGATTGAACCTCCTTATGCTACAGAAACTATGTCTCTAGCAAATTTGTATGTATGTACAGCCAATAGTATGGGTTGTTATAAGTCTCTTCCGGCCATGACTAAGGCTGAAAGAAAATATTTATGTAATGTAAAAAGGGAGTTGAAAACTTATGACATGATGGCTGAAAATGAAGATATTTTGGGCATTTTTTTAAACTAATTACAACTGACACATTGTCTAAAATATATGCAGCTGCTCATGCAGAAAATCATACTGAAAATTAGTCCATAGAAGTATGTACATTGAATTTTTATCAAACAATTCAAGAATTTATTGAAGAGCAAGACAATGGTTTACTCAACAAGGCTGAAACACAAGTGGAGACAAAATACAAGATAGTGGATAAGAAAGTCAAACCTGCGGTAGTCCCATTGCCTAAGTGAAGGGCTTGCTGATAGGGCAACAAATCAGCCAAGTCTTCGTGATCCTTCCAACATTGGTCACAAGTTCACATCTGAAAGTATAAAAGAGCTCAAAATAGGTGAAAAGTCTTTCCTTTCGCCGGTTGAAAAACACTCTTTTATGTAAATGCTAATGAAACATGGAAAAGCTTGTGCATTTCAACCAAGTGAAATAGGTTGTGTGGATCCAAATATTGTGGCTCCTATTGTGTCTCTCTTTCTTGTGATGTGGTCCCATAGCAAGCTGCCCACATTCTTGAAAATATGCATAGGATCCAACAAGTGGTTGATCTATAAGTGGGTCCAATATGGCAACTCGTAGAAAACTGAGAACCGCCACATTCTATTTGGATGTGATTCCGCCACTACAACAAAAAGGCCTCATAGATGCACTTTTAGACGTGATTTTTGAATATAGAGAAAATCTTACGGGCGCGTCTATCCACCCGTCTATTTGCACGTCTATCGTGTCCCGTCTATAATCACATGTATGAACGAATTTACACACAAAAATAGACGCGCAATAGACGCACATATATACACGTGAATAATGTGCATAATAAATCAAAATTGCTATTTATTTAATTCATTTTGCGCATCTATTTTGTAGTTAGACGAGCATATAGGCATGCTTATAGACGCGCTTTTACAAGCACCGGTAGACGCGAACGAAAAACAAAAAATCTCCTTTTTAAAAAAAGATATTTATTTTTTAAAAAAATTTGAATTATCTAGCGCGTGTACTCTGCGGCACGCATATAAATGTGCATTTTTTGCAATTTAGACGCGCGGATAGACGCGTAAAACAGAACTGGAAAAAAAAAACCAGAGAGCATGTGGTTGCAATGCTCTCTGGTTTTTTTTCTCCCCTCCCATACATCAGATTGTGCATTTGGAAAAAAGGCAATGGATCTAAAAGCACGAGAATTGAAAATAAAAGTCCATGTATTCATTATAGATCAAAAGCATTTACATGGAAAGTTTAAGTGCTTGCGACCTAAAGCGTGGCCGCAAGCAGTAGGCTCAAAGATGGATCATACATATACAAGAAAATAAGGCCATAGAGGAGGTATGGTGCTCCTCTACGAATCTGAAAAAGAAACATCTTCGCTAATACCACCATGGCTACTAGCATCGCTATCCTCCTCCTCGCTATGCTCCACGTCCGGGTTCGCTTACACACACAAAAGATCAAGGTTTCTTACGTAGACATGGTGGAAAAAAAGTTATAATTAGCTATACTTTTAATAGGAAAGTAAGAAAAACATACCTCCTCTGGCTATCGAATCCTCATAGCCCGGTTGTATTGGTCCTCAGTGATGAGTCCCTCCTCATAGAAGTGAAGCCATGTGGCTGCGCGGTTATGGCCTCGATGGTAACCTACCTCTCTAGGAGCAGGTATCCTATCAACGATAGTAGTCTGCAAAACAATTATGATATATACAAACAATTATGAGACACAATATATTAGAACAAATTATATAAAGAATTAAAAGAAATATAAATTTTAAAAAACTAAAAATCGAAATATACTTACAAACTCTGCCTCCCACGACTCTCCGCCAGATCCGTAATGCAATGATCC
Organism: Lygodium microphyllum; assembly: GCF_053477565.2. NCBI lineage: Eukaryota > Viridiplantae > Streptophyta > Polypodiopsida > Schizaeales > Lygodiaceae > Lygodium > Lygodium microphyllum. Next base: position 134,430,464 of record NC_141138.1, read on the forward strand.
CATTGTTTTCATTTAGATCCGTCGCGTCTCTGCGTGCTGCCGGCTCTTCACTTTCTCTGCTGCTTTCTTCTTGGCTTTCTTCCACTCTATGCGGTGGCACATAGGTGGTTGGCTCTAGGCTCCACGCCCCTCCTCCTGCCTCCGCAGTGAGTCCCTGGCGCGTGTCATGAGGTGGGATCTTTTGTTGTAAAGCATATCCCTCACTTTTGTGCGTCCCCAATCATTCGAGAATCGCTGACCCTCAGGATTTGGGTACCTCCTATGGACTGCCCTCAACACCTCCTGCCACAAGCCGCTTTTCTGATTTTTGAAGGCAATGAAACAATCTTTATACGTCGCATGCACGCTCCTCATTTACGCCATTACATCCCTTCTTTCATCATCATGGAAGATGCCACCAGCATCTGTAACTCTATAGTATTGGCGTACAACCTCCTCTACGTGATCTACTGGTGAGGGTGATCTCTCGCCACCTCCTAGGCAACCCCCACACAAGCCTCGTCCTCCCCCTCGACTCTCCCTCCTCCCTCTCTGTCGACTACCCTCTGCCTCGATGGATGCACGTGCTTTTGCAGATGCACGTGCTTCTGTAGATGCTTGTGCTTCAGCCGATGCACGTACAGGTGCTGCACATGGAGTACCTACATATGGAGTACCTACAATTGGAGTTTGGGAAGTAGTGCTAGGCAAGGACGTCAGAGGCGTTCCAGACATGACACTGAACACCTCATCCATTGTGGGAGAGCGGCTAAGGTGTCTGGTCATCTCTCCCATGAAGTCTTCCCTACTGGGAAAACCTCCAAAAAATGCATTGACCTCCTTGCCAAACGAGGCAAATGTATCATTCATGCGATCTAGATCCGGGTCATTGCTAGATGAACAAGGATACGACATCTGCAAAAAAAACACATGAAAAAGACAAATTTGTTTGCATACAAAAAATCATATATTACCTACATTTTCAAAGAGCTTTCTTTAGACATTGAGCATAAAACTTAAGTGCTAATGCTTCTCATAAATAAGAAAACTGATAAACACAAACATGGGATTGGTCACATTCATCATTGCGAAAATATATTGTTTTTTACCAGAGCTGGAGAGCTGGCGCGTGTATAAGCACGTCTAAATTGCAGGTTAGACGCGCTCTCAGACGCGCTCCCAAAGTCAACCTTCTGTTCAGTGCGTCTATATTCGCATCTGAGATGCAGTATAGACGCGCTGACAGATGCAAATTCCAGGTCAATCTGCGCGCGCGTGTATCATCGCATGTAGATTGACCTGCACACACGCCAGCACATGCGCTCTAAGACGCGCCCTCAGACGCAATGAGAGGAAATATAGACATGCTAGCAGACACGCTCAGTCGGCTGATTTGAGCCCGACAACCGCCATTGATGATTTACAAAATGCAAAACATAATGGAATCAAAAATCCTAATACACAGACAGAGCAGAGAGAGAAAGAGAGAAACAAAGAGAGAGAGAGAGAGAGAGAGAGAGAGAGAGAGAGAGAGAGAGAGAGATAGAGAGAGAGAGACTCACCTTGGGTGTTTGGTGTGGCGGGTGGTGGCGCTTCTTCCTTCTCCTTCTTCCTCTCCTTGGTAAGTTACCCTCCCTTGATGCTTGCTTGCTTGCTTACTGCTTCTTCTTGTTCTCCTCTCTCTTGTTCTCTCTATCTTCCTCTCCTTGGCTTTCCTTTTTCCCTTCTTGTGTATTTGAAATGAAAGAAGAGGTGAGTCATGAGGAGGTGAGGCATGAAGAGACTGCATGCCAGCTAAACTCAAGCTTCAGAACCGCAAAAAATGCAGGAAAGGAAAGGCACAGTTTGAAAAGAAATGATTATGGTTTGAATTTTGACGTGTGAGTCTATTTTTGCGTGTATATGCGCGTCTATTGTTCATGTAGATGCAAGTTTAGACACGAACATAGATGCACAAATAGATGCTAATATAGGCGCGTACGTAAACGCGGATCTAGACGCACATTTAGGCTTTAACATAATTTTTTGTTTTTAAGATAAGTTTTGATAATGAATTCTTATCATAAGTTTTAATGTATTTATGATGTTTTTTGTGTATGTAAAATTGTATATTTAAAATTGAGATCTTAGAATGATGATTTTTGTGTTTTTATGTAAACATATGAATGATAAATATTTTGATGTTGTCATGAATTAGGTTTAATCATGTCGTCGTCATCATCTAGTGCGGTGCATGCTGATGAGTCAATGAGCACATCCTTAAGTGAGGATGAAACATTGCGTGTTCATAATCGAGATGCATGGCTACGACGAAAAATTAAATGCATGTGTGATCGTTGGTCGAGGGTGTATTTTTCAAGCACGTCGAATTGCAATGTCACACCTAAGATTGTATGGAGAATGGGACCGAGAAAAATCACCGGTATTCATTGTTTTTTTTTACCACTAAGATTGCTAGTCTATGTTACCAGAATTATATATCAACGTACATGAAACTCCCTTTTGTGGTTGAGCAGGATGCAGTGCCACATCCTCAGATGCTCCCTCCCGGGCGTCGAGAGGCTGCAAAACGTCGACGCGAGGAGGCAGAATCTTCAAGAAGAGTAGAGGCTGACGACCATGATAGTAGCCCTCATGAAATGCCCCATCAAGTCATAGAGGATAAGATTTTGGACAACATGGTATACCATCTATTTTCGCAATCGGTTCAGGGAGAAGGTCACTCTACGAAGCCAGATGATCCACTATATGTAGCATCATCTACTCCGTTCTATGAAGGTTGTACGTACTCTGTTCTTCGTGCGTCCCTCGAGATACTTAACTTGCAAACAATTTATGGATGGAGTAATGTCAGTTTGGATGCGTTATTGAAGTAGGTATCAATTCAGTTTGGCTTATGAATCATAATATTAATTGTTCTATTTTGAAATCAGACAGAAATATATGTTGGTAGTGTTTTAACTCACTTTTAAAAATATATGTAGGTTATTATCACAAATACTTCCAAAAGAAAACAAATTGCCAACTAAGAGAGAGCAAGCAAGACATTACTTGACATCTCTGGGAGGCCTCGATTATGTCAAGATCCATGCATGTGTCAATGATTGTGTCTTATTTTGTGGGATTCATGAGTTTGCAAGAGAGTGTCCTGTTTGTGGCGAATCAAGATATGAAGTGGAGATGAAGTCATTGGATGTGTCTCGTAAGGTTTTGCAACATTTTCCGATTGTTCCACGTATAAAACTTATGTTCAAGTGTAAGTCTATTGGAAAGCTCATGTCATGGCATGCTAGTCATCGTTCAAGTGATGGAAATTGGAGGATCCCTGCAGACACACCGGCATGGCAACATATAGATAATTTGTGGCCCGCTTTCAAAGAAGAGCCAAGAAATTTGAGATTTGGTTTAGGTATGGATGGAATCAATCCATTTGGCATCAAAAGCACATTGGTCGCATGAGACGAGCCTGGCCACGCATTGGACCTAGAGGAAAGATTGAGCTACCCCATGCACCTTGGATATTGTCAAAGAACGAGGAAAAAATAGTGAAGGAACAGATATATAGCTTTCGAACACCCACAGGATGTATGAGATGTCTCAAGGGAGTCTTCATAAACAAAAAGAAAAGAGGTGTGGAGCAACTATCTGGTTTGAAGTCCCATGATTGGCACAAAATAATTCAAGTAAGGGTATCTCTAACCATGAATATAGTAATTAGTAGAGTAACTATGTGTAAACTTTGGGGTATGATGACTTTTTCCTCAACTAATCATTTGATCTATGAATATTGTTTACATTCAGTTCGTACTTCCTACTAGCATATCCCATTTTGTATCCAAAGATGTACGTGATATCATTTACAAGATGGGAGAGCTTGTGAGGTGTGTATACATTGTATTTTTTCATTATATATCTTTGAATTTCTACACAAAAATAAACAATTCTCAAATACATCCTAACAGATACATGAGCTCGAAGGAAATTGATCCAAACACATTGCAAGATGATCGAGTATTATCTGTTGAGGTGGTTTGTTTTGTGGAGGAAATTTTTCCTCAATCCATTTTGACTACTTAATTACATTTACTCGTACATTTGATTAATGAGATCGCACTTTGTGGGGCAGTTCATGTAAGGTGGATGTTTTTTCTTGAGCGCTTCATGAAAACCTTGAAAGATTTTGTGAGGCAAAATGCACGGCGTGAGGAAGCATGCCTGAGGGTTGGTTAGTGCAATCATCCCTTGTTTATATCTCTGAATATATTACTTAAATGGATCCCTCTCAACCACGACTATGGAAAGATGATGAAGACTTGAGTATGACCTCTATAGTATCTCAAGGAAAAGGAATGAGTAAAGTGCTAACAAAAGAAGAACTTCGTAAGTTAAATAGTTTTTGTGTGCTCAATAGTGATGTAATAAGCAAATGGATGACACTATATAATGAAGCAAGGGCAAGAAGAAAAAGCAAAAGACAAGAATTTCGCACTAGATATGGACGTAATGTCTCATTTCCAGATCATCTAAATGCGCTCCCACATCATATTGATATAGATTGGTTACATGAGGAAATGGAGAGAATGGAAAAAGAGAAGGAAATTAATATATCTCAAGAAGAGTGGGAATACGCACGAGGTTGCTTATCAAAGGTGAGACATACTATCAATTAATTTGTTTCTATAAGTTTTATTTTATATAAATAATTGGCATGTTTGATCTTTTATCTTTTACTACTAGTGCACATTATTCAATGCACTTTGGTGTGAGGGTAAACATCTCCGAACTCAACGTATAGATGAAAAGAGAAATACCCAAGATTGTGGTGTCGTTGCTCACTTCGAGGATGCCAATGGTACCATGGAAGGTTATTGTGGCTTGATCCAAGATATTTTGAAGCTTAACTTTAGACGATTCTTTATATATGTATTGGATGTGAAGTGGTTTAAAGAAGTGGTAACAAATGGTGAGCATTGCACAATCAGACGTCATCCAAGTGGTTTTGTAATCATTGACTCTACAAATTCATCAAAACAATAATGACACATTAGTACTACCTCAACAATGCGAGCAGGTATATATGCAAAGGCTAATTTTTTAATATGTATACATGTGATACATATACACAATATAATAAGTATTTAAGTCTCTTGGTTTTGTTTTTCAAATACAGGTTGTGTATCATACAATGGTAAACAATAACTGATGGTGGTATGTCATCCCTATATCTAATCGTTCAAAACCAATATATGGTAATATTACCGACATGGAGATAGCAGATGACAATCCAACAATTAATGATGATGTGCATGATGACACCATAATGGATGATATGCGTGATATAGTACAAGATGAACCTCGCCAGGATGTTCAAGAAAACGCAGAAGAAGACAATAATGTGATTGTCGATGATATTGATGAAGTAGCAACACATCTGATAGTGGGATAGACTTATTTGTTTCGTTACCTCTTGGTAACATAGACCTAGAAGTAGATAGTTTAGCAAGGGCTGATCTCATTGAAGATGAGATGGATCATTCACTGTAACATACTTAATTTGCTTAATGATTCAATGTGTATTCTTAATTCTATGGTTTTTATTATGCGCACACGTGCATACTCAAGAATCAATAGTCAAGTTTAAAGCTAAATTGAAATTTTCATAATAAAAAGGAAGTATTTTTTATCATCTTCAAGTAGAGAAATTACGAGATACATATTGCAATGCTTGCTACTAATTGTAAGGTTTCTGTCGCTTGCCGCTAATTACTTATATCAGGCTTGTCAACTGGAGGAACTGCCATTCATTAGAGAGCAATGAAAAAGTAATTATTAACTCTATTTTTTTAATTCAATGATTCAATGTGTATTCTTAATTCTATGGTTTTTATCATGCGCACACGTGCATGCTCAAGAATCAATTTTAGGTGGTTAAATAATTATTAAGTTTGGTTTTTTAATTATATTAATTTCAATTTTAGGTGGGTAAATAATTGCGCGTCTGCTGGTGCGTCTATATTGGCATCTATTTGCACGGATATATAGATGCGAAATTCGCGTCTATTTACACGCACTTTTACACGCACATATAGACGCAATGATAGACGCGCCTCACTTTGCACGTCTATGCCTCGTTCTGTTGTAGTGCGCGTGGATCATTTTCAACTCGTACTAACTTGCGGCGTTTATACGTGTTGGAGGTCGGCCAAGGAAAACTTCCCTGAGTTCATGATCCTCTGGCAAGAAAGCAACGTGTCCTTGATATACCATCTTCTTCATGGTTCATGACCTTCGAGAGTCTAACTGTGGCCCACCAATGGACATGCATGATAACCTAAGGTAACCAGACCTATTCCAATACCACGACCCAGTGAATACTTGCTTGAACGAGATAAAATATAGATATTACCAACAAGAACACAGGCCTGTTCACTTGACCACTCCGAATCCCGAAAAGTCATGCATCGTCCACATGAGAATGGCTCAAATATTGGCTGACCGCCAACCATCATGCCTGCTCATATCTTGCACGGTGACCCCCTCCTCCCACAAAATCTTAAGCTCATCAACTAATTGATGAAGATACACGTCCATATTTTTGACTTTGTAGCAGCCGAGGACGAGTAAGCTAAGGATGAGATGTCCTTTCTTCGTAGAAAGCCATGGAGGGATATTGTATTGACAAGGACTATAGGCCACACAGTGTAAGAAGTTGAGCGCAGATTGAATGGGTTCACGCCATCCATTGCAAGTGCGAGCTGAAGATTCCTTGGCTCTTGGGCAAAGCTTGGGAAGGTAGAGTCAATGTGGCTCCATGCACGTGAATCCGCTAATATTCGTTGAACTCCATCCATGGACCTATTATGTGCATGCCATGTTGTCAAGCTCACCATGCTGGACGTACGAAATATGTGGTTTATGCGGGGGAGAAGCAAAAACAGTCTGAGAACTTTTTGAGGGATGGTTTGCCCTTATAAGTCCTGTCGATACCTGTGAGCACCACACTTTGGACATGTCTCCATAGTCTCGTATTCTCCTCGAAATAGTATGCAATTGTTGATACATGCATGAATGTTATTCTAGTCCATGCCAAGCTTTTGTAAAACATGTCGTGCATCATCACGAGACTCAGGCATGGTATTTTCAGGTTGTAATATATGATATTTCAATAACCTGAAAAAAATCATAAACACCTTGAAAAATCACAAATTTTTGTAATAATAGCGCAAAAAAAAAAATCAATGAAGCGTATGTACAAGGTACCTGAATAACTCGGTCACACTCGTATCGCTCCACCCGTATTTTTCTTGCACACTTAAGAGTGCAAGCAGTGTCTTCAGGCGAGATACTCGGCACCAATCATATAATGGTATGGGTTCTTCCTCTTTAAGCAGATCAAAAGTCTCAATATCCATGGGAATCAATGCATTGATCATTGCCTCCATCTTAAGCTCCAAGATTGTAGGTAGGTCTGGAAGGTTGCCTATCTCCTCAGGCATTGAGAGTATAGATTGGCCTTGTAAGTGGTGGATTGGCTCCTGCACTCCATCCATCGTACGCCCACGTACTCTTCTAATTGGCCGCAAAGGGTGCACTCCTCCTTGGAATGAGACATCACCTCCCTGGATAGAAAATTTGCCAGCGAGACCCAATCTTATTTTATATGGTATTCAATTAGCTTGCGAGTATAATGGATGATTCATTTTAACTTTTCTTACCGTTTGCTGAAAACCCGCAATCGCTTGATCAATGATCTCAGATTGAAACTTGCCAAATCGTCATACATGTTCTATAAACAATCGGCGTTTTTGTTTAATTGCTAGCTTACATTGAGAGCAAGGACATGGGACACGCTAATTAAGATATGCCTCGCAATCTTGAACAACAGGACCTTCTTCATTTTCCATTTTGTCTACGTTACAGCAAACAATTTGTTTTTGTTATCATTCTAGGGTAATAGGTACAAGGTAGTACATACTAGGGTACTATGATACTATCTATCTATCTATCTATCTATCGATCTATCTATCTACCTTCATAATATGTATTTGTATAATAGGACACACTGATTAAGATACGCCTCGTGATCTTGAACAACAGGACCTTCTTCGTTTTCCATTTTGTCTACGTTACAATAAACAATTTGTTTTTCTTATCATTCTAGGGTAATAGATACAAGGTAGTACATACTAGGGTACTATGATACTATCTATCTATCTATCTATCTATCTATCTATTTTTCTATCTATCTATCTACCTTCATAATATGTATTTGTACCCTTTGTACCTAGATGGACTCATTCTTAGTGAGGTGAATCACCAATCCTATTCTTAGTGAGGTGGACTCATTCTTAGTACACGCTATCATAGTACCCTAAGCTTATTGTAAGGTCCTATTTACTTTTCTCTCTTTCTCTCTCTCTCTCTCATTTCCTCTCCCTCCCTCTTTCTCTCCCTCTCTCATTTCCTCTCCCTCCCTCACCCCGACCCTCTCTTTCTCTCTTTCCCTATTTTTATCTCTTTTTCTCTCTCCTCTCTCTCTCATATTTCTTTTTCTCTCTCCTCTCCATCTCTCATTTCCCTTTCTCTCTTTCTCCCTCTCTCATTTCCTCTCCCTCTCTCACCCTCACCCTCTCTTTCTCTATTAGGTTTAATGATTTTTTCTATTTTTCTCTCTCCTCTCCCTCTCTCATTTCCCTTTCTCTCTTTCTCCCCCTCTCTCATTTCCTCTCCCTCCCTCACCCTAACCCTCTCTTTCTCTCTTTCCCTATTAGGTTTAATGATTTTTCTCTTTTTCTCTCTCCTCTCTCTCTCTCTCATTTCTTTTACTCTCTCCTCTCCCTCTCTCATTTCCCTTTCTCTCTTTCTCTCCCTCTCTCATTTCCTGTCCCTCCCTCACCCTCACCATCTCTTTCTCTCTTTCTCTATTAGATTTAATGATTTTTTTCTCTTTTTCTCTTTTTCTCTCTCCTCTCCCTCTCTCATTTTTTCTCTCTCCTCTCCCTCTCTCATTTTCCTTTCTTTATTTCTCTCCCTCTCTCATTTCCTCTCCCTCCCTCACCCTGACCCTCTCTTTCTCTCTTTTTCCATTAGGTTTAATGATCTTTCTCTCTTTTTCTCTCTCCTGATCTCTCTCTCATTTCTTTTTCTCTCTCCTCTCCCTCTCTCATTTCCTTTTGTCTCTTCCTCTCCCTCTCTCATTTCCTCTCCCTCCCTCGCACTCACCCTCTCTTTCTCTCTTTCCCTATTCGGTTTAATGATTTTTCTCCCTTTTTCTCTCTCCTCTCTCTCTCTCTCATTTTTTTCTCTCTCCTCTCCCTCCCTCATTTACCTTTCTCTCTTTCTCTCCCTCTCTCATTTCCTGACCCTCCCTCACCCTGACCCTCTCTTTCTCTCTTTCTCTATTAGATTTAATGATTTTTTCTATTTTCTCTCTCCTCTCTCTCTCTCTCTCTCATTTTTTCTCTCTCCTCTCTCTCTCTCATTTCCCTTTCTTTCTTTCTCTCCCTCTCTCATTTCCTCTCCCTCCCTCACCTTGACCCTCTCTTTCTCTCTTTTCCCATTAGGTTTAATGATCTTTCTCTCTTTTTCTCTCTCCTCTCTCTCTCATTTTTTTTCTCTGTCCTCTCCCTCTCTCATTTCCTCTCCCTCCCTCGCCCTCACCCTCACCCACACCCTCTCTTTCTCTCTTTTTCTATTATGTTTAACATCTTATCTCTTTTTCTCTCTCCTCGCATTCTCTCTCTTTTTTCTCTCTCCTCTCCCTCTCTCATTTCCATTTGCTCTCTTCCTCTCCTTCTCTCATTTCTTCTCCCTCCCTTTCCCTCTCTCATTTCCCTATTATGTTTTCGTCTCCCCCCCCCCTCCGTCTCCCTCTCCCTCTCCCTTTCCCTCTCTCATTTCCTCTCCCTCTCTCATTTTCCTATTATGTTTAATGTCTCCCTCCCTCATTTCCATTTGCTCTCTTCCTCTCCCTCTTTCATTTCCCTATTATGTTTTCGTCTCCCCCCCCTCTCCCTCTCCATCTCCCTCTCCCTCTCCCTCTCTCATTTCCTCTCCCTCTCTCATTTCCTCCCCCTCTCTTTCTCTCTCTTCCTTTCCCATTTCCTCCGCCTCTCCCTTTCCCTCTCTTTCTCTCTCTCTTCCTCCCTCTCCCTCTCTCATTTCCTCCCCCTCCCTCTCCCTCTCCCTCTCCTCTCCCTCATTTCTTCTCCCTCTCTCATTATAAACAAATTATACAAAAAATAAATAAAAAAGAGAGAGAATACACTCTCCCTCCCTCTCGTTCTCTCATTTCATCCCCCTCCCTCTTCCATTTCCTCCCTCTCTCTCCCTGCCTCCCCCCCCTCTCCCTCTCTTTCTCTCTCTCTCCCTCCCTCCCCCTCCCTCTCCCATTTCCTCCCTCTCCTTCTCCCTCTCTTTCTCTCTCATTTTCTCTTCCTCTCTCAATATATATACACAAATCATATAAGTAAAAGTAAAAGAGAGAGAGAATGCACTCTCCCTCCCTCTCCCTCTCTCATTTCCTCCCCCTCCCCCTCCCTCTCCCTCTCCCTCTCTTTCTCTTTCTCTCCCTCCCTCTCCCTCTCCCTCTCTTTCTCTCTCATTTCCTCTCCCTCTCTCAGTATACACAAATTAAATCCTAAACAAGTAAAAGAGAGAGAGAATGGACTCACTGTAAAGATTTGGTGAGGGTTTGGTGGCTCCTCTTTGCGACAGCAGCTCCTCCTCTCCTTCGCGAACGGTGGCGGCGGCAGCAAGCCTTCTTCCTCTCCCTCTCTTGCCCTCTATGCAAAACGGTCGCTCTCTCTCTCGCTCTCCCTCTCGAAATGTCTCACGAATGCACGAAATGAAACGAGCGCGGGTTTTGGCCCTCTTTTTTCCCCCTATGGGGCGTCGCTATTTGTGATGCTAACCGCTATTCCTACGTCGCTACCCGCCGTCACTATGCTTGCCTTTCCTTGTAGTGCATGCACATGTATGACATATCATATAGAAGCCTTTTATCCTTGGAGCAAGGTCATGCTAAAGTAATAAGAGGGATAGCTTTCATGCCTGATTGCAAGTGGCTAGTATTGGTAAGTTTAAGGTGGCCTTTAGAGTTGTATGTATGCTGACCTTGACTTCTTTACTACAAATTTTTCACTTGGTGCTACTAATTTATTGCTTGTAAACAAGTCAATCAAGACAGTTGCATATTTATCTGGAGGCTTCCTAATCTTCTGACCAAGATGATGTGAAAACGCTACAGTTTACAATCTGAATTGCAAACATCCAATCCATCTATACTACTTACTGATATATATATGTAGATTGTGATCAATATGATGTAGTCTTTGGGAGTGTATATGGTGTGTCTTTTCTCTCCCTCTCATGCCTCTACATATCTTCTCTCTCTACATCTCAATGTCACCCTTAGTGGACTAGAATATCACATCCATGGAGTGTGCCATGGGACTAGCACTTGCCTAGCAAGGAAGATAAATGTTAACCCGCCAAGAAGAAACATTGCGTAATGCAACTTGCAAGCTGAATTTTTGAAGCAAGGAGACAAATCAAAGCATCAAAATCATGATTTCAAGTCTATGTACATTTGAAGGATTAATCAATGTATTAATTTTTGCATCAGTCATGTGTAAGATGTGCCTTCAAATTTGTCAACTTGTGGATGAAATGATGTTTCACTCTCAAAGGGTAAGTGAGATCTAAGCTCACTCCCATGCAAATTATTAAACCAATTAGTCATGTTAGAAGACTCCCAATAAATATGGAGGTTATATATTTGTTTTCTTTCTCCTAAAGTGTCTACATACCCAAACTCAAATGTAAATAAGAGGAGTGATTACACATGGAGAAGATACCTGGTATCCAACCTAATGTGGAAACCCTAAGATAATGTATGTATTGCTTGCTAAAGAAGGAACTTGTAAGAATGAAGATCTATTTTTACTCCTTGCTTCCATAGCTTTAAGGGTAAGAGGTTGAGTGAGAGATGGAGGATGAGACACAACGACTATGAAGGAGTGATAAATAAATTCAGTGAAGCTTCTCCATTTCCACCTCTTCTGAAAAGTAAAGGAAGGTAGACTCTAGTAAAGGACAAGAGAGAAGGAAAAAGAGGAGATTAATTAGAAAAGAAAAAGATATGAGCAACATCACACTTATAGAAGTTAAGAAAAAAAAGCATGTGAAGAAGAAAATGATTACAA